>NC_083718.1:140801408-141128908 GCF_028564815.1 Eubalaena glacialis | reverse complement strand
GATATATGTCAGCTCTTTAGGAGCTGGGAGATGCTTGCTCCCGGAGCCTGGGGGCTCACACGGGCCTGATCAGGGGCACAGAGGGCCTTGTTCATTTCACAACCCAGTGGGGCTTCCAGACACTGAGTCGCTGTCACTCGGGGCTGGCCGGCCGCCCACGAGTCCACCCGCGGCACAAGGAACTCACATGTCTTGGGAGAAATTAGCCCATAAACTCCAAAAGGCGGGAGACCCTAGTATTTGGCTGCCACAAACATGAGGTGACTAACACACTTGTTAATCAAAACCCAATTTTGTTTAATCCCTAGGTCCTCACATTTGACACCTTTTGTCCCCTTTTCCATTTTTACTGCACCAAAAAGTCAGCCAGCCTTCCTTTTTGTTTTTTGAGGCAGAGGAGGATGAAGGGTTGGGGGAGGGGAAGCTAGACTATCTTGCTCCTTATCTGAAAAGTGACCAAATGTTCTGAGCTTGCCTTGCATATGTCCCTGTACGTCCCCCTAGCTCCCCACAGCCTCCAAAAGGACAAAACCTTATTAGACTATCAAAGCGACTCTGGTGAACAACACACACCTAACTGAAGTAATAACTGTAGAATCATTATCAATTATAACTCCAACCAAATATGATTGTATATTCAATTGGCTTGGCGTAGATAAATGTATGTTTGTGCAATAAATGCATCTGTCAAGATTTTTCTATGCTCTAAGCTGGATTTTCATTAATGAAGGAAGTATTAATTTAAATTAAGCACTCAGAGATCTTTATTAGTAAAGTAATCAGCAGCAAATAAGCTGGTTAATCTGTTTCTATATCCATATATATCTTTCAGAATCAATGTTTTCAACTGAGACCATTGCCAAGTGGTTAGAATAAGACAGAGAGAAAACTCGCATGAAATATGTTTCATTTGCTTGGCTGATGTCTGCCGAGCCCTATTGGCGTCTCCGACTGCACTCATTGATGCAGCTACGATGACTGTATAAAATGTGTTAAATTGGCATGAAGAGGCACTGACTGAGAGCTGGTGGGGTTTCCATTATCTGGGTGGACATCTTATTTACTTTAGTGGATCCTGAGAGCAAGATGAAAGTATATGAGAACTGAGATGGGGCGTGGGGACGTAAGCTGATGGGGTTGGTGCGGGGTGGCGGATAGGGAGCTTTACAGTCATCCAGGCTATGCAAAATGCGGCTTTGTGATGTCCCTGGTCTCCCTTGCACCCTCAGGAGAAGGACCGGTGGGTGGAACATTTTCCTAATTAGAATCTGCAAAATTATGAAACTGGAAGCCCTGTGGTTCCTTGCATTTTAGAGATTGTGTTTCTATAGAGCCCATCCCTTCAGTGTAGCTCAAAAGCTGGGTAGAAGAGAAAGTGTCATTTTTAACTTCAACCAGGAGTCACATAAAGGAGGGCAGGGTGTGCTTCTCAAGGCACATCGTGCTCTTTAGTCATTTGAATTGCTTCGGAATCCCTCGGGATACTGTACATGGCACGGTACTGTTCCTTCTGCTGATTCCTGGGGTTACCAGCCCCCTGCCGAGTGCATACTTAAGTCAATATTTCTGTTAATTGTTACATTACAAATTGTTCCATATCCCAGTGGTGGGAGTTCACACTGATGCCAGCTGTGGAATGACAACACCTACACACAGTCCCAAGAGGTCCTCACGTGCTGTGGGATTTGCCTTTTGAGAATGTTATTTAGTGTATCATTCACACGTCAGCACTAATAGAATAGAGAGAGGACGGCAATAGATTTATTTTCATCCTATCAAATCCTACATGGAGAGGGCTTATTGCCATGTTTTAAGTGTGCCTGGGACTCCTGGAGTTCAGTAATGTGTTCATATGCTTACACTCACTTCCACCTCAATTTTCAACCCCAAGATCTCTCGGACAATGGGTCTAATTGTGAGCCATGTAAACTATGATAATTAAAAGCTGAGACAGATGCATTAAGAGAATATATTTCTTACATTACACAAATGCACTTTATTTGTATGTGTTTGTTTGGTCTGCAACTCATGGAGAGCTTTGAGAAAAAGTGTGGTTTTTGTGGGAATTATTTGAAGGCTTTAAGTTTCTGAATCCGGAATCTGCAAAGTTGGAAGCTTAAATGGACTGATGAGTTGGACCCTTTCCTCCCCCAATCCCAGGGTCTAGGGTACGTGCGCTCTGTCAGGCTCTGGGCAAATCATGCCTAACTTCTCTTCCTTGCAGACAAGGCTGATGCTAACTTTCCCCAAGTGCTGGCTGTCACAGCCAATGGAATGCTCAGGATTTATGAGAAATATCATTAGCTCTTTGGAAGAAGGCACTTGGAATAAAATAAGCCTTTTTGACCAAACTTATCATTGAAGGTTTTTTCTCCCCATTGGAAATTTGAAAGGGAAAAGAGTACTAAAAATGATGTTGGGTTTGCTCATACAGAATAATCCTACAGAGACATCAGCCCTGATAACTGGGCATGAAAACCACACACCCTATCTTGTGCTTAACCCACTTGCAGGCAGTGGCATTCATTCTTAAGGGCTATGTTCTCCCTGACAAAGTGGTTAGAAAACTCTCTTCTCACTCCTACTTTTTTCTCCCATTGTTCCCTAAAAGACCCAAAGTGCCACTGGTCACTAAATCTCCCATAACAAGCAGTGACTTTGTATTAAAATGTATGTAATATAACCACGTAGTAGATGCCACATATATCAAGTCATTTCCATATAATTAACTCATTTAATTTCCAAAACTATCCTATGACATGGAGACTTTTATCATGCTTCATTTTACAGATGAGGAAACTGAGTCACATGAGGTCACACAGCAGAGCCAGGCCTCACATTCATGACTCTTTGACATAAAAACCTAAGCATTGAACCACTACCCAGCTCAGTGAATTTAGCCAAGGCTAATGTGACTACTGCTGGCACGAGGGTTATCTCCGGGTCTCTTAGTATTTTCAAATATCCCTGAAGGATTCCCCTCCCTCTTCATCACTACCCCACTGGAGCTTAGCTAAATATTCAGCTCCTTTGTGTCTGTGCTCTGCACTCATCGTCAATGCTTCTTACGAAGGAGACAGATCCCCACACATGGCCACCCCGTCCTGCTTCTAACCCCCAAGTTGTGAAACAGGGCTGAGTGCTGACAGGATGAGCAGAGAGGCTGCTCATTCCTCAGTGACTCCAGAGGAGTCCGAGTCACATGAAGAGGACAGCCTAGGTAGGAAACTCAGCTCTCTTACGTGTTAGCCATATAACCGTGGGCAGGTAACTTGACCTCATGGTGCCTCAGTTTCCTCATCTGTGAAATGGGAAAAATAGCAGCATGTACTTTATAGGGGTATTATGAGGATCAAATGAGTTATTGTTTGTTTGGTGTTTGGTGAGTGGTCAGAGCCATATGTCTTAGTAGTTCCTGTTATGATTCCTTGTGTAACTCTCAAAGTATAGAATGAGACAATGATCTTAAAAATTTTGGCTCAATCCAGACTGTCAGTTTGGATAACTGAGACAAGGACGGATTTGCCCACCACTACTGGGAGAACTGGGTGGCCCACAGAATTGGCCTACTGTTCCGAAGTTATCTAGACATGCCCCCAATATAAATGCTTGTCCACAAAATTGCGTAGTTCGTTTATTTGTAAGGAATGCCTTTCATTCCGCAAAAACGTTCTTGCTCTGGACCAGGTAGATTCTAGAGACACAAAGCTGAACAAGCCGAAGGCTTGGTTCCCATTCCCAAAGACCACACGATCTAGATGGCGGCAAATAACCTAACCGTAATACAACATGGCAAATGTAGTAAATGTCTCAAGGAAAGCATGAAAAAGGTGGAGGGGCTTAACTATGTTTGTACTGCTGGGTCAGAACAGTCATTGAAGACTTCCCAAAGCAAGTGACATTTGAACCAGGGCTTGAAGAATGAGTTAGAGTTTGCTGTTGAAGAACGGGAGATGAATATGGGCATCCAAGAAGAAAGAACATCTTGAAGATATGCATGAAGCTATAAAAATTTGGGCTGTGTTTGGGGAACATTCTCTGTAGGGCAGTGGTGGGGTTCACACTGGGATGAAGCAGGCTGTGAAGGGAATCACTTGTTTCCTAAAGACAGGAAGTAATGATGTTTAAATTCTTTGGTTGTAAGCAACAGAAATAAATGCTGGCAGCTTAAGCAAAAGGAAACTTTACAGAAATAAATCATTCCTGTAAATGATTTACAGGCCACCAACAGGAGGGGAGGGAAGGCACTGTGCTTTGGGTACTACCCCACTGTTTCTTCTACCTTTGTTTCACTCTGATTAAAAAAGTCCCAGGAGAGAGATCCTGATTGGCTGAGCTCAAGTCACATGCTCACCACAGGGTTTTACTAGGTGATGGAAGGAAAGATGGCGTGGGCAGACCTTCCAGGACCCCTTCAACTTCTAAAATGACAGTCAGCACACTAGAGGGTACCAAGACTATGCCTAATCAGGAAAGGTAATTCCCCTAAAGGAAATCAGGGTGCTGATAGGAAGGGCAACTATTTGATGGATAGACAAAAAATAACAGATGTCCATTACAAATAAAAATAATAATAGTTTCTGTTTATTAACCATATGTCATATACCGTGCTGAATACATATTTTTCATATTTGTTTATTTAACCCTCATAACAATTCTAGGAGCAGGTGTACTCCCACTTTATAGGGTTGGGGTAGGCATATCCCTTTTTTTTTTAAATAGTAATCTTTTATTTATTTATTTATTTATATTTATATTTATCTTTGGCTGTGTTGGGTCTTCGTTTCTGTGCAAGGGCTTTCTCTAGTTGCGGCAAGCGGGGGCCGCTCTTCATCGCGGTGCGCGGGCCTCTCACTATCGCGGCCTCTCTTGTTGCAGAGCACAGGCTCCAGACGCGCAGGCTCGGTAGTTGTGGCTCACGGGCCTAGTTGCTCTGCGGCATGTGGGATCTTCCCAGACCAGGGCTCCAACCCATGTCCCCTGCATTAGCAGGCAGATTCTCAACCACTGCGCCACCAGGGAAGCCTGGCATGTCCCATTTTTATAAATGAAAAAAACTGCAGCTCAGAGAGGTTAGGTCACTTGCCCAAGGTCACACAGCTAGTAAGTGAGCAAGTCAGAACTCAAACCCAAATGTTTCTAGTGACAAAGCTCTAAATGATTGCACTTCGTACCTCCAAGTTTTTGGGTGAAGTGAAAATGTCTGCAGGTTATCAGCTCCCCACTGCCCCACCTCAGCCTTTCCTTCTGCCCTACCACACCTGAATAATCACCATCAATTTGGGAGGGCCCAAAGATCCACATCGTGGAAAGGAGCAGAGTTACCTTGCCTGTAGGTTGTACAAACCAGCTAGTCAGCATCCTCTGCACTTGGGCTAAAACCTAGTCTCTCGAACACTTTGTGGGTAATATGCAAAACGCCAAATCAATTCATTCCAAAGCAATTTACAGTGTCACTTCCTTTTGAGCCCCAGGAATGGGGAGGTACACATTCGCAGGGCTCTGAAGCATGTTGTTTTAATTAATGACTGAGCAGGGGCTTCTGCAATCCTTGAGGGCAGATCCACCCTCACTTAAAAGAATTCCACAGGAATTAAACTTACCCCAGAAGGTAGCGCGTAGCGCGGATCACTTGCTCATCTCGTGGTAACTTCACCCAAAGTACTGGGCCTGCCATTTTCAAATCTAGCACCACATATTTAGTATAAATGGGGAAAACTATTTATTCACATCATCTAGTCACCTAGTCAGCCAGTGGGTCATTAATCTAGCCTCTAGTGCTAAATGCTTATAAGTGTTATTTAACCCACCTAAACAGTGAAAGGTAGGCATAGGATCCTCATTTTATAGACAAGAAAATGGCATCTCAGATAGGTGAAGCAACTAGCTTAAGGCCACACAGTAAGTAAGGGGCTCCTTCCCTGCTGCTGTGCAGTGTTCTGAGTCGTTAGCACTCAGCAAATGTTCACTGACATGAATCTTTTTACAGATTTTGAGCAGCAGTGATGGCTCTGTACCAGTCTTCACAGATACCTTCCCTGAATCATCCAGAAAGGACCCATGTTGCCTGCTGCCAGGAAAGGATGCCTGAGAGTTCCAGCAAAACAGAGACTCTTGAACTGATCTGCCCATTCCCAGAGCTGTCCTCTCCAAGTCACCATCCACACTGGCCACCAGCGATGTGTCTAAAATGCAAAACCAATCATGCCACTTTGGAGCTTAATATCCTTCGATGGCTCCCAATTACCTTCACTAGAAAATCCACATTCACATGGAGTGCAAGACCCTTCATGATCTGGCCCTTGCCTACCTCCTCTGTCTCGTCTACCAGAACGTCCTCCCATGCTCTCTTCAACATCCTCCCATGCTGTCTTCAACATCCTCCCATGCTCTCTTCAACGTCCTCCCATGCTCTCTTCATGCTTGTTGGTCGTACAACTCTCCCAACACCCTTAAAGGCACTGACACACCTCTGTTCACTTGTTCTTTGTACAACCCCCTTCCCTTCTATATCTGTCCAGCTAACGCCTATTCAACCTTCAAAACTCAGCTCAGCCATCCCCTCTCTGGAAAGTTCCCACCAGCATGATTGTGTCCATCCTCTGTGCTCCTCTGAAGACTCCCATAGCAAACCAGGGGGACCATCAGTCTGGGCTGTAATGATATGGGTGACAGGAAGTTTTGGGGCTGCATAGGACATAAATCCCTACTCAAATGAGAATAAACAAAAAGGAAATAGTAAACCTATCTCACATAAAGGCCATTTGTAAGTATAGTGGGCTTCAGATGTGATTCAATCAGTGTTTATTCTTTGGTTCTCTGTAATTTTCTCAGATCTGCCCTTGCAGACTCTTAACTTCATCCTCAGGCTAACTTCCCCAAAGGCAGCTAAGAGGGCTGTTAACAGCAGTTGGGGCAATACAGCTAGAGGGGAAGAGAGAGAACCTACCCCTTGGTTGTCCTTCCCTTTGGTATGATGAGATCAATTTAGGTCGCACGCGCATCCTTGGACCAATTTACCACCACCCAGGGAATGTGGAATACTAATTGGCTGAAGCTAGGATACCTGAGCGAATCACAGACAAGTACGTGTGTAGGAGTCCCATGATTGGTTTAGCCCACTATGAATCAGCGTCCCCTAAGTCACATAGCTTATGTAGAGGAGGGGTGGGTAACTGAATAAAGATGGAGTTCTGCCAGGAGGGAGGAAGAAGGCAATGGATGCTGTCTAAGCCACTTCATTGGCTGCCTGAGTGCGTACACACATCTGCCATCTCATAAGACTGTAAGCCTCCTGAGGACAAAGACCATGAATTGTTTATCTCTGCATCCCACCATTCACCACAATACCTGAGTAATCTTTGGGGAAAAAAAATGAGATGAGTTATAGTTATTAAAATGTTGCTGGAGCTGAAGTTTATTCACAGTAAATTAAAGGTTCAGGTTTGCATGAGATAAAGGGGAAAGGCACTATTTCTCCCTGCTGGATCTCTGCTTGCTATATGGATTAGACCCTTTTAAGAGACATGTTTCTGTCTGCCAGGCTTTAGAAACAGTGATCTAAGAGTCAGACATTTCTTATTAAAGTTTAAAAAACATAGCTTTAAGTCATACATTATATTGAACACTTTCATATCTCATCTGATTCAGTAGGTTTTAAACCTCACAGAGGTCACATTTTGAAACAGTAGTCACTTTTTACAACATCTCCAAATATTAAATAAAAATAAAAACTATTATGAAGAATAGAGATGTCCGTAGAGACCACTAACATGACACGTGAATATTATTATTATTAAGGACAATGTTATTTGGAGTCTGAAGTTTACAATGGCTGGCTCATCTCTAAGCTTCATTTTTTCCTTATTGAATTGAAGAGGGAAGGGCAGATTCTATCAATGCTCATCTGTTCTTTTAAAAAAAGCCTATTTAAAATACGGGTTCTTAACCCACAGCAACCTAGGGGTGCTATGAATCCCTAAAACAGATGCAAAATTGTGTGCATGTCAACATTTTTATCAAGAGAGAGATCATAGATTTTGTTATATTCTCAAAAGGGTTTCTGATCCACAAAAAAAGTTTAAGAACCACAGATATCGGAGGGAAATTCCCTCAAGACCTTGGTTGTCCCAATGACTGGGGTTTCACATAAAGAAGAAAAGCTTTTCCCAGGGTCAGATTATTAACTTAAATTGGTCGCTTCCAGGAAATAGGTCATCCTTGGGTTTCTTTTAGGATGTTTTAACTTCAAGAGTTTTAGAGTCAGTAGATACTTGAAATGAATGGGGCTCTGTAAAGAGAAATCAGAGAAGCAATTCCACAGCTCCCACATCCGCCCATGCCCACCCCTGAACCTTTCTTCAGCCCTTTCTTGAAGCTAAGAGGGCCTGTTCTGACTCTCAAACACATCCTCGTTAGCGGCATTGTCCCCACACTTACTGGGGACAATCTGTAATTTGCCTAGCCAGCCGAGAGACTTTCCCTCAGCTAACATCTGTCAGCAGAAATACAGCTAGTGGTTTATTTCTTGTCTCTGAAAACTTGCAATTTTGATGCATCATCCCCTCAACCATAATACGTAAAATAGTAAAAGGAAAGTAAAATCAGGAGGGAGTGTGGCTGTGTGCATGCGCGTCCCTGGGTGTCTGTTCAGGGATGGTTCTGAAAAGGTTCTGTCTGGTTCCCCCCATGAAGCATCCTTGTCAAAGAAGGAGGATTTGTATTGTTAGTTATCTGCGTTTTCTTTGTTTCCCTTGTTTCAGTGTTGAGTTGCATTTTACTGTTCAGCACTTGAAGGATGCATTCAAACTTATGGAGCATGACATTTTAACTATCTCATCTCACCATGATTTATCTCAATTTACTTTCCTCCAAACTGTAGTCTTGAGAAAGCACACCACCTCCAGGTTCTCCAGTGGGTAGAAGACTGTAAACGGCATTAAATGAGCCCAATGTCAGTTAACTTGTGAGCAAGGCTTACTCATTAGATCCTGATTGTTCTCCTAATGAGATGCTTTCCTTCAGGATGGGAACGTGGGAACATCAGCAATGGTCTCTGCAGTGTTTGCTGAATGTTCAATACGAAACAGCAAACATGATGAATCAAACGATCCCCAATGAACACGGGGATGTTCTGAACCCATCAGCCTGGTAGATCCTTAACACTTCGTATTTGAGGTTTCTGTTCCCCAAACATTTGCTTTGCCCCCAAATGATGCATTACCCACAAAATGTATCAATCCCAGGGTCCAGGGTGTTGCTGCCAGAGTATATTTTACTGTCTTTAGTTGACTTCCATTTTAAAGTCAACCTCAGCTGAACTTTGGTGGTAAAAAATCAACTCTGTCTGCACTCTCCCTAGGAGCCTCTGCTTCTGAGTAGAATGAATCGATAATGAGGTCATGAACAAATATTATTAATGCCTTTTATTATTTATATGGATGTTAATGTGTCCGACTGACACACAACTTTCTACCTCTCTAGTCTAACACGCGTGACCCTTAGTTCCCCCTCCTCTTCCTCTCTCTCTTTCATTCAGTCACAGTTACAGTGAAAGAATAATATATCACAAGCCATGACCACTTGGCCTTTATGAATTATCTGTTTAGAAAGATGCGAAGCTACCTTTTATAGCCACCGTAATAGGTACTTAGACATAGTGGATCAATAGTGAACAAGTTTGCTGGTTATAGTTAATGGGTACCAAAGGGACACTCTGACAGTGACCTCTGACATTGTGTCTGACAAGAAATCTTTAGAGCAAAAAATAAGGAAGACAGACAGTTTTTAAAGTTATGAATGTAGATCCATAGCAAATCATGACAGTTTTCTTCAGGTGGAAATTATTCGGATTTGCAGGAAGTCACTAATTTCTGCACACCCCTTAATTTGGACCCCTGAACTAGCAATAGCAGTCCATTTCTACGCTTTTTGGAAACAGCTATGGTGCCAGGCCTGACACAAGCCCATTTGTTATCCAAGGAGAACCAACTGAGATTGTTTTCCTGTCAAAAAGGACTTTTCTCTTTATGAAATATGCTGTCATTTATAATTTTAAGCAGGCACAGATTTGTTAAACAGCTACACAGTAATGGGTTTCTATAAGAAGATCCACAGACCCATAGTTCTGGAAAGAAATTGAGCTTATGAGATATTTAAAAACCTAATGGGAATGGAATATTTTGGGTTTCTTGAAAAGATGGTGTCTGCTCTGCACATTGTCAAGGGAGTTGAATAATAAATCCATTGTTGTGTGTCTGAGAGTTTGAGGCAATTATATTTTCATACATCCTATGGAGTTGATCTAGGGCGCCAAGCCCACATTTTCACATCACTGCACTGCGGGGGACTCCCAAGGGTGAATGTTAACAGTGGCAAGCAGGTTTAAAAAGAGTCAGGGAAACAGCTAATTTGTGAGTGGTCTTGAAGAGAGCAGACTGCAGCATTCCACCTGGCAGAGGAATTAATATACGTGGCACCCAATCCAAAAGAGAGGAAAGGCCTGTGTTTGCAAAGCCCTTTTCACTCCACTCCACATGTACATACCGTATTATGATGTCACACTCCAGTAGCATTGCTCTGAAGTCTCAATGGTCTCCCTGCTGTTAAGCACCATTGAAAACACATTTGTCCTGACTGTTCTTTTCTTTTTAACCCCCTCTCATCTGTGTAAGATGAATCACTCCTGGATCCAGACTGACTCTGAGGGCAGAGCCAGGTCCTGACGAGGTAACCAGCCTCCTATGGCTTAAACATTTTAATTAATTTCAACACTAATGCACAAATGAGAGTTAATCACCCTGCTGCAGTGCTTTCTAATTTACTAAGTTTATTCACTAAAACTTTCCTTACTGAACTTTGATTGAATGTCATGCTTTTTTGGAGGCCTTTCAAACTGCCTTAAGGGTTTTTAAGGTGGTATCTTGGGCAGCTGCTGAAAGCTTTTAGTGTTTGCTTAAAGAGAAGAATGGGGAGAATCTGATCAGCAAGAAATCTTCTCTATGCTGAACAAGGAGCCTTTTAGGTGGCAGGAGGCCTGTAAAAGCAGGTTTGTTTTTAAGCAATATATAAAAAAGAAAGGGAAACTTAAGTATCTAATGAAAGAAATAAAATCAGTCACCTTAGTACTTGGCAAAACTTGGAAATACATTTCAGGGTAGATGCAGCCATCCTTTAAAAACCAACAGAATGACAGCAGCACTTTTATTCGTGTGGGGAGAGAGATTCATAATAGGTTTGCCAACCTCATTATTTGGGAATCAATGTAATGCAAATCTTAGGTACACAGTTTTTTCCATTAAATGCTGGTACCTAAATTTTTTACTGAGATATTGTTTCCGTGAAGCATTTTATTTAAAATTAACTCAAGCAAACCACAATTTTAAACTCTCTAATTAATAGTATTCAATATTAGGGGACAAAGTACCCCATACTCTCAGTTAGGGAAAGGCAGATCTCAGGCTGACAGGTAAAATATATGCAATTGATTTTTCAGTCACTGACAATGTTAGTGTCTAAAAATGTGTTTCTTCCCAGTTTCTATCTTTCTGTTCCCCATTCTGAGACAGAAAAAATACTTTAAAAGTTTAATAAACACTCCAATAACTTGGGAGGAAAAATTCAAGTCAGAGATATTAATGAAAATACCACTTCAAATATGCCATGAATCAAAATACAAGTTTTCACATTCATTTCCACATTCTATAAATACTGCTCAGTGTTATGCAACAAGACATGACAAACTCATTTTTAAAAGGTATTTTTAACTTCAGGGAGGGAGAAAGGTTACCCAAATTCATTCTTCCTTGGAAAATGAAACTTGATGGGGAAGGGCTCCCTTCCTCACTTGCAGGAGGCATGTCTTGTCATTTTGAGCTGGCTCATGAAATACTCCGACTTTCCAGGCTCTTGAAAGATCTCTTTAAAAGAGTCTTCTCTTCAGATATGTAATCCCTGTGTCCACAAAAACACAACTGAGAGAGAAATACGTCAGTGAAAAAGAGAGAGCATGATAGCAAAATATCTGAGCACTGAGGTCAAGCAACTCGGCTTGGAATCTTGATTTTGCTATTTATTAGCTGTGTGAATTTGGACCAGTCATGGAAACTCTCTAAGTGTGGTTTCCTCACGTACGAATTTAGCATTATTATAGTAGCTATTTCATAGGACTTTTGTGAAAAATAAGAGCTAATGCCTATGTAGCATTTGCTGTATATAGTAAGTGGCATTTACAGGTGCCAAACAACGTTTACTCCTCACCCTGGTTTCAGGAATTAGTATTATTTTTATTCCCCATTTACAGATGAGGAAACTGAGTCACAGAGAGGCAAAGTAACTTTCCCAAAGTCACACCACTGAGTTAGCTGAAGCTAGAGTTTCAACACTGGTAGCCTGGCTCCTGAGTCTGTGCACTTAACTCCTTTACTATATTGTTTAATTTAATTATTACTTAAATATTTAATTTAGTTATTTACTATATTATTTAAATTAAAGACCATATGCAAAGGACATAAGATCATGCCTGGCCCAAGGAAGTGATTAATAAGGGTTAGCAATTGTTCGCTTTTATTATTACGGGTGTTCAATAAATGCTTGTTGGCTGATTGAATAAATAGATTCTGTGAGGGATTCTTGAAACCCCAGAGTACAAATACTTTTGCTAATGAGCAACTGACCTGGAGAAGTGGAAGGAATGCCTTTCAACCTTCATGCATTTCAGTAGCATGGAAACATCTGGGTGTACATGATTGTGGTGGCTATTTTACTCCTATTTGTAGGGGGAAAAAAGAAAAGAAAAACAATGAGTAAGCCCTTTTAATATGCAAACAAGGGAAATCTAGACTAGGTGATCCTAGTCACTGGTTCCTGAATCTGGATGTGCATTAGAATCATCTGTGGAGCTTTAAAAAATACTGATAATTGGACCTTCCCCCAGATCTACTGAATCAGAATAAATAAGGTTGAAATTTAGGCAGATGTATCTTTTAAAAATATCTTATGGAAATAAAACATCATACAGAAGGGTGTACAGATCATACATACACAGCTTGATGACTTTTTACAAAGTGAACACAGTCATGTAATTAGCACCGAGAAGTCCCCCAACAGCCCTTGTGTCCCCTTCTAGTCTGTCCCCTTCCAAAGCATAACCACTATCCTGATTTCTAACACATACATTACTTTTTCTTGATTTTTAGTATAAAAACAAAATGGAATCATGCAGTATGTGTTCTTTAGAATCTGGCTTATTTTGCTCTACTTTGTGTTTATGAGATTCATCCATGATACTGTGTGTAGTGTAAGGTCATCCCTTTTCAGTGCTGTCTACTATTCCACTGTATGAATATGCTGCAGTTTATTTATTCATGCAACTGCAGCTGGGCACTTGGGTGGTCCCTTGTGAACTATTACAAATAGTGCTGCCATGAAATTCTTCTATGTCTTTTGGCAGATTTTGCATTTCTCGTGGGTATTTCCCTAGGAGAGAAATTGATGAGTTGAGGGTATACCTAAGTTCAACTTCAGTAGATTGAGCATGTGTGTTTTTACAAAGCACCACAAGTGATGAACAGCTAGGGCCAGGCAACTGATCTTAGCTGGGAGGCCTTATGGATAACTCAATTGGTGTTTACAGTGTTAAAGTATAAGAAACATTTTTAAAGCCAGATGGGAATGGAATATTTGGCATTTCTTGAAAACTGGCCTTTGTCCTTCATTGGAAGGAATTGGTTAACATTAGAGCTGGTGAGGGTTAGGGTTGAGGGCTGTGGAACCAAAGCAGCAAGAAGAGTAAATTGGTCTACATCTCAGGTGAAATTTTTTAATACCAGTGTCTTTGCAGTATCTTATAAAATATTACAACCCAGAGGCTCTTCTGTAAGTACCCAGGTAAAAGGGAGCACCATTTCTTCTCTAGCCTGGGCTTCTGCTTTTATTCCGTTTCTGAAATCACAGAGCCCCTCCCACAGCCTCCACCCTCTGCCTAGGATACTTCTCATGGCCTCCCCTCCTTCCCCCTCTCCTGTCCCCATGACCCTCCTCTTCCAAGAAGTCTTCCTTGTCTTTCCTGTTGTCACAGTTGACTGAGAGCTCCTTGCAGGCAGGACCTTAACTTACCCATGTTGGTATAACCAGGAATTGCTGTATATTTTCAGTCAATGCTCAATCAGTACTTTAAGAAAACTACTCTCAACAGGTATAAAATGAGCAGCTTCCTCATAAAATTTCAAGGCATTAAAAAGCATTGATCCTGTACATGTTTCCAAATGGTCCTTCCTTTGGAGTCTTTCAGGTCAGCATAATGCTTATGAGCACAGGCCCACTGACCCTGACCAGGACACGTGGAGGGGACAACGGAGAACAGGACAAACCTTACAGAAGTTAGTTAATTGATTAACCAATCAATTAATTATTAACATGATATACAAACAGAAGAGTCTTTTCTTGGGGCTTTCAAGGAACCAGGGTTTAGCTCCAGGACTGATGTGATGGGAGAAGCTAATTGGACTTTCTGTTTATTATTAACCCCTCTAAGCCATGGTTGTCACAAAGGTGGGAAAAGCAGATATACGCTTCCTTTGGAGATAATGCCATTCCTAAATGGTTTAGAACAAGGCGTTGCTGAGCGGGGTTGCTGCATACGACTATGCAGGGTGTGCATTGCACAATTCCAGAGTATGAAAATGAGCCCCTTGGAGCTGTAAGCCTCCTTAATGTCATCTGTAAAAACTAATGCAGAGGGTTATTATGAAGATTTAAAAAGCTACCATGTCTGAAACAGAGAGCACAGTGCCTGACAATGATTCACTGAACAGATTTTTGTTAAGAACCTGCCCTTAGTGGGTACTCACAGGGAGTAAGCAGACATTAATAAATAAAGAAATAAATATATACTTACAAATTGCAGTGAGTGCTCTGAAGGGAAAAAAAACCCCCAGAGAACAGTGGAATATAACTTAGAGTTGAGGGGTAGGTGTAGAAAGGGAAAGCCTCTCTGGGGATTGACATTTATGCTGAGCATAGGGAGGCATCTGAATTCCCTTAGCAGAGAGTGGGAGAAGGTAGCTTTCCCAGCTGAGGGTACAGCACATGCAGGAGTGTGGCTGCAACACAGTCAGCAAAGGGAACGCTGGTGTGGGCTGAGATTGGAAGTTCTTAACACATGCTGTTTCATGCTCCCTTTTCTCGTTTCCCTGGTTCTGTGACTCCAGCATCCATTCCAGCTCCTGGACACTAGCTGGTGAATGATGTGATCTGGTGAGTGTTCTAAAACATTGTGATTCAACTATTTTAAGAGGGTCTACAAGCATAGGTGCAATCCTTATGGAAATAGCTGATGTAGGTGATACTGAATTTGGGGGATTCCAGACTCCCCCTTCTCCTGCCTTTTTTTCCCTTTTAGTGCCTCCTTCATTCACTAGTCGAAGGCACTGATCTGGGCCCTGATCTTCCCACTGTAACACGCTGTGTGAATCTTTCCTGGAAGTATCCATGCTTCAGACCTTCCCCGTGCTTCTTTTCTTTCATTCCTCATCAAATCTGGTCTATTCTATGTTCAGTTCCCTCTGGACCGGGCTAAATGCCTGACTAGCTCACTTGATTATTTAAGTTTATAATGGCTTATTAGGTTGACCCTTACATGGGATTTGTAATATTTCTATCTTAGTCATTATTTTCAATATCCTGACGATAACAAATACTCGTCATCGTCAGGATATTGAATGGTCATTTCAAGCATAGGGAAAGAACAAATGGGGTAGATTTTTGGATGGCTGATAATCCAAACTTATATCCCAGAGGCTAAACCCAGGCCTTGACATAAATTAATTCAACACTCAGAATAGTTTTCTCTGCAAACGGTGTCTATGGCTTTCCCAGTCACACTAAAGTTTTTGAAGAGTTAGGTGGGAAAAGAACAGTTGAAGAGCTACGAACATTGTGAATCCATTAACTACCTTTCAGATGGAGGCCTGACAGGGATTCCTCTGAGGGTTCTTCTTGCATCACTGGGCCTCACAGAGCCCCCCTTCTCTGATTGGGGTTCTCCTGGCATTGACCGCTGTCCTAAATTAGAACCTGTCCCAAATTAGACTTAATTTTTTTTTTATCAATTAGTACATGATAGGAGAACTGGCTTTCTTGGCAAACATCAAATAGGCAATAAGAAAAGAAAAATGTGTGCCAAACTAGATGACTCTCCTCATCTGTAAGTTGGAGGATGATAGTACTTTACCCCACAGAACTGTGAGGTCAAAAGAAACTAATATAGGTTAACAGTGTTGAGCACACAGAAGGTACTAAGAAAAGGATGTCATACCTCCTTGTCCAAAATCCTTGGAGCCAGATGTGTTTCAGAATTTTGACTCTGTCTGATTTTAGAAAGGTAATGTAGTGCATATACTGTATATTGTGTAATACTTCCTGTGGACTTTGAGGAAACACATTAATATTTCTGTAATCAAACATATTAATATTTCTTTAATCAAATGCATGCATAACACACCAAGTGGAATAAGTAAAGACTATAAATAATTTTACATCAGTTCAGGTTATGTTTTGTCACTACAATGAACTGAATGTTTGTGTCCCGCCCCCCCCGAAATTTACATGTTGAAATCCTAACTCCAAATGTGATGGTATTAGGAGGTGGGGCCTTTTGGAGGCAATTAGGTCATGATGGTGGAGCCGTTATGAATGGGATTAGTGCACTTACAAGAGAGACCCCAGGAGGCTCTCTTGCCTTCTTTTCATCATGTGAGAACACAAGAAGTTGGCAGTTTGCAACCTGGAAGAGCTCGACAATGCTGGCACCCTGATCTCCAACTTCCAGCCTCCAGAACTGTGAGGAATAAATTTGTGTTGTTTATAAGCCACCCGGTCTTGAGTACTTTGTTACAGCAGCCCAAACTGACTAAGACAGTCACCAAACTCATGAAAAGCACTTTTGTTTTTAGAAATTAATGAATTGCAAATAAGAGATTTCTATTATTTTATTTCTGTAACTCAACTACTAAGATTATTCTCTTCCCCCCACCCCTCACTAGCCATTCAAGCACCCCTTTCTTTATTCTGATTATACTTGGAAGTGCAGAAACTGATAATTTTTGATATGTTAACTGAGGGCATAAGACTGATATGTAGACATAAGAGAGTGGACTGTTCTATATTAGTCTTTGATAAAATCTAGAACCTCAAAGAAGATTTTAGCTCAACAGAAGAGGAAATTTGAGGATAACTCAATGGCTGTGTTGTGAGTGGCTGAGCTCCCTGCCATTGGAAGCATCCAAGCAGAGATGGCAGTGTATCCATCATGGATGCAGTAAGTGAATTCCTGCAATGATGTCCAAGGTCCCTTCCAAGTCTAAAGCCCTATGATTCTATGTTTTTATTAAGGGATTTAGTCACAGTCAAGGGAGATTTCATCTCTATTATGCCAGGATTTGAGAAGAAGCAGGAAATTGTTATTTCCCTCTGCTCACTGGGCTATAAGCAAGCTAGCAGATATCTAAGGCAGTCTGTTGCTGAATGTGCTCTGTGGGATGATATTAGAGTTCTGTGATCCAACAAGTTTGGTTAGACAATTTGGTTAGATACTGTTGGGTTAGACAATATTAATATAATCTTTTCTAAAGGACTTATCACTGCCTTCAAAATGCTAATATATACCATAAATCTCCAAGAGGAAAGGGTAAAAGGCAGAGTTACTCAAGCGTATTTTTCCACAGTTTCCAATTTAGGATGTCTCTGGCAAGGTTTGTCTTCCAGGGAACACACTATGGAAAAGCAAGTCTAAGCATGTCATGTCTTGGCAAAATAAATCAAGATGTATAGATGCTGCTATGCTGGTTGCAATGCAAGGTGTGGGGAAAACAGGGTTGATGAAGGCCTATTCCCAACCCTAAAACTCAGGGAGACTGAATCTGGCATTTTGGCCATTTAAGTGTTTATTAAGCATCTTGTATTTTCACATTCACTTTTCTGAATTCTTTCTCCTTCCTACCTTGAAATATTATGAGAAATCATTTGCTAAAGAGAAACCCAAGATACAGAGGCAGGAGAGAAGAGGATTTAGCCATTGCAGTCCTTGAGTTTGGAGGCTTCTCCTAGGCCCATAAGCCCACCTGCTGTTTGCTCACCCCAATCCCTGGCATACTGCTTCATTATTTGTCATCGCCGGGTACTAATGAGTCACTTGGAGATCTCTCTCAGATCCTGCGTGGTGGATGGAAGCGTTCAGGGCTCCGGTGAAGCCAAAGGTGCCAAGTACTCAAGCCATTTATTATCAGCATGATGAACGCCAACAATGGGTTTATACTGTCAGATTATACACTTAATTTAATTAATAAAAAAATTAAGATCGTCACCATTAACCTGCATTTGCTCAGAATGCCACAGGGATGATTAGTTAGAACGGCACTGAAGGTTTTATAGTCCACTCTAGTAAGAATTACTTTGGTACCAATTAAGATTTTCCATAATACCCCATGTAACATCCCTACTACATTACACATTTTCTACAAGTGATTGAGCTCAACACAATGCAGACGCGATGTCACAGGACTCTCCCTCAGAGCGTGCATGGGAACTCCCACAAATGTTAACACGCTCACTAAGTAGAGAGGAGACCCTGCTTTTTTATACTATACAAACCCATTTCAAGGGTAATGATTCTCTGTCACAGTCTTTCAGAGCAATGGGAAATTAGACTCACACATGGCTACGAGGCTTAGGGGATAAGGCTCTCCCTTGAACATCTCAGATCTAAAATGTTCCTTACTCTATATGGGAATTTTTATTTTTCAAGTCTATTTGACTTTGAATAGCTTACTTCTAGAGTCAAAGAAGACAAAAGCATTCAGACAATTTTTTAATAACTTAAAAAAATCAGTACATGAGTAATTCTGGTTCACTGAAGAAAAGTAAAGTGGGAAAATGCAGATTTAAAAGAAAAGAGTATAGAGAGTTCCCTGGTGGTCCAGTGGTTTGGACTCAGCGCTTTCACTGCCATGGCCCTGGGGTTCAATCCCTGGTTGGGGGAACTAAGATCCCGCAAGCCTCGTGACCAAAAAAAAAAAAAAAAAAAAAAGAGTATAAGAATCACATATGATCCCATCACCCTGAGAAATCCACTTATTACTAGGTTATATTCCTTTCCAGATTTTTTTCTATGCAAATAAAATTTTATATTCTTTTAAATATAAATGAGACCATATTATATATGCAGATTCATTCAACAACAATAACAACATCAACATCTTGTCAGGTCAATAACTATTTTTAAATTTTTAAAAAAGTTTTATTACAGGTTTACCTGTATTCATGCAACTAATCACTTATTGTGGATTTCCAATTTCTTAACATTATAAACATTAACTACGGTGAACACCTTATTGGAAAAACCTTTGGTCACATTTTATATTATGTCTACATAATATATTCTTAGAAGTGGAATTGCTGTGTCAAAAGTTAGGTGCATTTTAAGGCTTTTGATAGCCTTTGCCAAATCACCCTCCAAAAACCTTTTACCAGCATTTGTTCACATCAGTTTCCTCACCAAAAACGGGCTTTTAAAATTCTCATTCTTTTCTGTCTTTGCTGATTAGATAGATAAAAATAGTACTGTGTCAAAGAAATCTTCATAATCTGGGTCAGAAGGATGGGTGTGATCTGAGTTGGCAGAAAGTAGGAAGGGCCAGGGATGTGGCATAAGATATTAAATATTCAAATGTCATAAGGCTCCAATTATTCAGTAACATTTATTGAGCCCTCAGTCTCTGCCCAAGGGAGTTTCAGTTTGTGTGTGCGAGTGAGGGTGGGGTGGTGCAGGAGGTCAGCCATGCCAACCGGCAACATAATGCAGTGCGGAAGCATGTAATGGAGAAGTGTGCAGGATGTTATGGGAGGATCTGCAGTCAGGGAAGGCTTCCGAGATGAGGCAGCCTGGAACTGAGACCTGAAGAAGGAGGAGGAATCGGCCAGTGGGTGGTAGCAAAGGCCGAAGGACGAATCCAGCATGGCTTAGGAAAGGACTAGATGACCTCTGTTCTTTCTACAGATTTGCTCTGACGACCTGCTACGTGTCAGGCACTGTTCTAGGAGGTGACAAATGAGAGACTAGATCCCCACCCTCACAAGGGTTTCTGTTCTAATGTGGGGACTGGGTGCCCTCCCTCCCCCCCCCCCCCCCCCCGCCCCCCGCCACGGAACCAACTGGTCTCAAAGAGAAGAGGAGCCTTGTTTGCCCTGTTCCATCTCGACATGCCCGGCGCCCAGAGCGAGGCCCCGATGAAATCTGGGAAGCCGTCAGAGATAAGGAAAAAATAAGGAGCAACCCGGATAAAGGGAAAGGAAAGAAATGAGTGAGAGATGAGTTGCCAGGGAAAGCGAGGGAAGCAGAGAAAAGAAGAGCGGGCCCAAGAGGAGGGGGAGATCGGGAGAGGGAAAAGAAAAGAGAGGAAGGAAGAGGGCGGTGCCTCCTGCGGAGCTGCTAACCCCGCCCTGACTCCTGGGGCCCTAACCCTGCAGCGAGGCCGGGCCGCCCCCTGCTCCTCGCTCCCGCCCCACGCCAGTGAGATTCGACAGGGAGGAGAGAGGGCCGTCCCCAGAAGGCAGAGCAGGCCGTTTCCCTTGCTCAAATATTTATGTGCGCGGAAAGCAGCTGCAAGCCAGGTGGCTGAGCTGACAGCCAGGCCCTTCTATTTCGGAGGACTTTCTCATCAGGCTTATATCATCTTTGGTTCTGTGGCCTAAGCAAATTGGACGTTTCATTTCTTAAAAGTATACCTGCTCCTCCCCCGTTTTTCCTCTCACTGCTTCTCAAAAATAAATACTAAAAACCTACGTCTTTCAGCCCGTCACGTTTCCTGGACTTGGCACATCCGGCTGTGAGAGTCACATCTGCTTAAGCCTCTTTTATAGCCTTAGATTAGACACCTTGTGTCGGACTCCACCTGGCGCGACAACTTAGAAGAGATGAGAAAGTCGGCAGGAATTGGGGGAAAAAAAGTCATCCTGGATTTCCTTCCTTCCTTCTTTTCCTTCCTTCCTCCCTCCCTCCCTCCCTCTCTCTCTCTCTCTCTCTCTCTCTCTCTCTCTTTCTTTCTTTCTTTCTTCCTTCTTTTGGGTCAGCACAACTTTACAAATACTTTCAGATTTTGTTTCATTTTCTTCTCCCTCCTAAAGCTGGCTGTCCATAAAAAATTCAGGATGGATGTTCATTCCCTAAATGTCTTGGATAATTGGATGGAATTTCCAAAAAGGGTCAAGTATTTAGGATAAAAAAAAATCTCCTGACTTCAGCAGTATAACCCAAAAACTTTCATTAGTTACTCCACTTTAAGTATATATATTTTTCTTCAATGTTTTAGGCGATGAAGAATAAAAGTGATCCCATAACAGTCAGTATAGTATTTTACATTCACTGACCTTTTGTGTAATTTGATATGTTCCTTTAGGAAGTCGGCTATGGCTGTGTTAGGTGAAAGCTTGATTTATAAACATTGTCCAGGGGTGTATGGGGAGGGGGTAGGGGGGAGTATGTATTTTGTTTACATCCTGAGTTTTTACCTTTTGCATCCGTTCACACCATTTAACTCATTAATATATTTTTATTCTTCCTCCCCAAATTACTGCCACATTTTCTCTGTTAATGTGCAGTTTGAGAACTAGGCAGAGCTGAGATCAGAGGCCTTAGGGCTGGGTTGAATGGAGGGATATTTACTGGAAAAGACTCCAAATCATAACTGAGGGGGACAAGGGTGTGACTGGGAAAACAGAGTATCAAATCCAAAGGGAAATTCCCAACCAGACAGAACCCATTTCTGGAGTGCCTAGAACATGACATAGGTAAGACCCCAAATTTGCCATAGGGGATCAGACTCCCAGTGATTGGTGCATATTATATTCCTCCAAATCTAATTATTCATTTAAGCAATATATTGTTCATTGGTGAGAAATACCTAGTTGTTCTCTCTGAAGTATCTTCCTCAAATAATAACGATAATGTTTTCCCCAAATAACCCTAAATTCAAAATTAGATGCCATTGGCACAATGTTACAAAATTTACAAAGTATTTCAAGTTCATCATCTCATGTAATTCTCACAGCAACTCTATGAGGTGCTTGCAAATAATGAAATGGAATTTGATTGCATTTGACTTGCCCACTCAGATTAAAAGTGCACTTGAAGTATTACACCTAGACTCATGACAAAGAAACTACAGAAACAAAAAATTTTTTTAAATAGTCTAAAATTTACCAGAGAGAAGAGACTGATTATTTTCCAAACAATGACAGCTAAGCTGACAGCAGACTTCTCTATGGCAACATAATGGAATAATACCTTCAAAGTGCTAAAGGGAGAAAAAAAAGGTGAATCTAGAATATTATACCTAGCTAAACCATCCTTCAAAAAATGAGTATGAAATAAAGACATCTTAGTCATGAAATTCTGAGAAAGTTTACCATCTACAGACCCACTGAAAAGTAAATCCAAAAGGAGTGGGAAGCAAGAAACAGCAGGGAGTAGACAAATTGGACATTTAATTAATTTACTTTTCAGAAGTCTAAACTATTATATAAAAGTGAAATAAAATCTCTACATAATAATAAATGATAAAGAAAATCAGAGAAGTTCAATCGGTTGTGAAAGTTGCTAAATCCTTGTCAGGAGGAGAACAACGCTGAATAACTTTACGTTCTGCTTTAAAAAATATATAGTTTTATATGCAGGTTAACAAAGAAAGTTTCAGTTGTATCAACTTTTTTTACTTACAAAAAATATCAAGAAAATATGGCTAACTTTTAAGATTTGTTCAGTCTTGGTAGTGGGTACACGTGTATTACCTGTAGTTTTCTGGATGTTTTACATAATTAAAAAAATTAAAGTCTCCTTTTCTATTTGTCAATCTACAACAAAAGTGTTTAAAGTATATCCTCTTTCAGGAAAGAATCCCACTTGAGAATTTTAATTTAAGAAAATAGACAATAAACTACCCAAAAGTGTAAATATAAGCATGTTTTCTATCCAAAGTTAATGATACTGAAAATTAGAAGTAAGCTTCTGGAAGGCAGAGGCTTTTTCTATTTTATACCTGTGTCTCCCAAAGTGCTAGCACAGAACTTAGTATTAAGCCCTCAATAAATATATGTTGAAAGAATAAGTAAAGAAATGTGTTAAATGTCAAATGGTAGAGAAGTACGTGACATTTTAGAAAATTTTCCACCAAAAATATTTAAAATTTATATTCTGACCCAGCTGTGATTTGTATTTTGATATAAGTATAAATATTTTGCTTTACATTTTGACCCAGCTATGCCAGAATAAAGCCACTTCCCTGATTTTCCCTTTCCTGTGAATTCTTTTTTCTCCTAAATATGTCTCAATCACATCAAGGGACAGGGTGATCAGACCTTCACTGGAAGCTTAACATTTTTAGTCTTCCTCATACAAGGGTGCCCTCCTCCATCTCAGCTGAGTTCCCCTCCCCAGTTCTGGCTGCCTCCTGCGTAAATTATGCCAAACTGTATTTCCCTCCCTTGTACTTCCAACACCATTTCCCCCCTGTACTTCCTACTTTGATGAGTAGTAATACAAATAAGAATTATAGTCTTTTTGAACACTCACAGTGTGCTGGTTATTACTCATATTATCCCATTTAATCCACAAAGAGTCTGTTGAGGTAGGTATTAGTATTTCTCCCATTTTACAGATGTGGAGACTAAGACCGGGGATTAAGGAACTTGCCTAACGTTAGATAGAGAGCAGGTGAGCCTGACTCCAGAATGTAAGCTCCTGACCAGTACAGTAGCCTGCATCCACCCAGGAGCTAAAGGAGGGGGCGAGGGGAGGGGCTAGAACTGGTATTGGAAGCACTGGGAGCCTCTCTTTCCCCGCTTCTAACCAGGAGCCAAACTCTGCCAATTTTGTCTCCTCCTAAGAACTAACATTTTTATAGTGCTTGCGTCTGTGCCAGGAACTGTGTTCTGAAGGCTTCTAACATCATATGAGATGGAGTTATCATTAACATCCTCACATGTGGAGATACCGAGGCACGAGAAGGGACGTATTGTCCACAAGGCTGGTGAACAGCAGATTCAAGCCCAGGCAGCCTGGCTCTGGAGCCACGTTCTTAACCACGACTCTGGACCGCTTCTGGGCAGAGCCCCACTCCATTCCTACTCTGCCATCCCCCTGCTGTACTTGAGTTCTTAGCATCTCTTTACTGAACTAATGCAACAGCCTCCTGTCTCTGTTTCCAGGTTCTCCCCTCCCCTCGCCCTAATTTTACCCTCCACACTGCCACCAGAATGGTCTTTTGGAAACAAAACTCTGATCGTGTCTTTTTTCGGCTGGAAGAAGCGCAAGATCCTTCCTCAGCACCTGCATAATGAGTTCAGGCTCCTTAGCACGGCATTCCGGGCTCTGCCCAGGCTGGCTTGACCTCTGCGCCCCGTCTCCCAGCACTCCCGTAACCGCACCACCCACCCTGCTGCGAGGAACATGCCACGTCCCTCCCCATTCTCTGCATCTTTGCACACACAGCTGCTTCGCTCAGAATGCGCTTGCCTGTCTTCTCTGGCTGGGGAACTTCTCATCTGCCCTCTGCCCAGCCCTCCAGCCCTCCTGTGTGCTTCCCACCACTGACCACAGCAATCATCGGGGTCATCTACAGTGACTCACACATCATCAGAACCTCCCTGGGCACAGAAAGGTCAGGAACTCCCAGCAGATGTGCACCTAGACCTGACTCGTCCTGGAGCTGCTTCTGTCTCGCCCACACACAGGCAGCTGCAGGGCTGGGGCCTCGAGACCGGCTGGTCCACAGGGCAGCAGGCTGGCCATGGTTCGGGATGGTTCGGGATGGTGAGGCCTCAGCGCCCTGCCTGGGTTTCCAGCACAAACTGCTAGACTAATCAATGAACAGTGCATGGTTAACGTGTAAAATGGGTGTATCCTGCCCATGAAGCTGCATGGTGAGCCTCTGAGTGAAATCACTGTCTAATCCAAGGTGCAAGCTGGGGTCAGGGAGGTGGGACAGAATGAAGGACATGGTCACAGAGAGGACACCACACCCACAGCAACAACCCCTGAGGAGACTCTGGAGAAGAGAGATCAGAACCGTGTTCCCTCCATCCCTTTTCAGGGGCAGGTATCATGATGAGACAACAATGAGATAAAGACCCTAGGTGCCCTGGAGAAAGGAAAGGGGATTTCTGCTCATCCAATTTTAAATACTGACTTTCAGCTCAACCCTGTGAGGCAGGCAGGGCAGACTTTACTATCTCCATTTTATAGAGGAGGAAACTGCGGCTCAGAGAAATGACATGATTTGGAAAGTTATGATATGAGTGAGTGGCAGAATTAAGACTGTAATGTAGGTTTTTTGGTTCCAGGTCACAGCTTACTCCTCTGCCCTAGGGCACCATCAGCCCATACGGTGCTTTGGGTGAACTTGGAAGTTGTGTCCCCTTCCTCCAAGCGGGAGCAGGAGGTACCCACTTGGGCCGGCTTGGTGAGCAGGGCACCAGCTGGACCGCTGCCCTCTTACCCACCATGGCACATTCTACACAATCTAGGGGTGGCATTCACTCTTGGGTCCTATTACTCTTCCCCAATCAGACTCCCCCATCACCTTTGGACCCTCTTCAGTGAGCAGCTCTGGTTGGAGGGCTGCCAGGCTGGTCGGTCAAAGGCAGGAAGTCTGTGGTTAGGGACCATGCTTCCCAGGGGTCGACCCCTTGGTTGTGCGGACGGCATCCATTACCCAGGTCCTGCCTGAACTGCCCCTCAAAACTCTGTCCTCATGAAGTTTCCAATCTATTTAACATCTCCCCTGTCACCAATGTCTTCTCTGACATTGTACAGCAAAGCACATCGTGTGATGGAGCGCTTCACCCAGTGTGCGTGCTCCGTAAATATTAAATGATGACAGGATATTTTTTTTCAAAATGATAAAGGTTCCCCCTCTTAGAACTCTTCTCTGTTGTACATCTTTGCCAAGAGTGGGTTAAGACGGTCCATCTTTCAGCAAGGATCAGGGTCTGGAGATTAGTGAAGTGAGAATTGGTCAGGTTTAATGGCACAGATAATATTTTATTTTTATTTCAATTTTAATACACTATCAACATGCAATGAAGTAAGATATACGGCAACACTTGAGGAAGGAACTGCCCTCCAACTTGTCTTCAGTTACCAATCTGGGACCCGTTTCTCAAGTTATTTTTCTGCCAGTCTTGAGGATCTCAGAAAATTTTGGCTTCATCAAAATGATATATTAGGAAGGGTAAAGGTCACCTTAAACTTTGCACAAGAAATTGGAGTAGTGTTTGACCATGACACTTGGAAATTTTCTTCCCAAAAAGATATAAAGAAGCCAGTAAAAAGAGAAAACTTCTTTCCTCTGAACAATGACCTTTCTTCATTCTCTGATGGCACCCAAGATATTTATTTTGACCCCAGATAACATTAGATGTACAAATGGCTTAGTGAGCTAGGAAACTGGTCTAGCTGTGAAGACCCTCAGGATTGTAATTCTTTATTTATGTCTGTGGTTCCATTAGACTGGGTATCTTTTGGGCCAGAAACCTTACCTGATTCACCTTAGTGTCTCTACCACCCAGCACACTGCCTGCCACATAGAAGGCACCCATTATAAGTTTGATGATTAACAATAATAATAACAGTAGTTAACATGTGTTGAGTATTTACAGTGGGCCAGATGCCTTTGTATTTTACGTGTAGCATTTTACATTGAATATTCAGTATAACCTCATGGGGCGGTATTATGGGTTGAACTCTGTTCTCTCCAAAAGTCATTTGTTGAAGTCCTAGCCTAGTCCTTATTTGGAAACAGGTCATTGGAGATGTAATTAGTTACATTAAGATGAAGTCATACTGGAGTAGGGTAGACCTCTAATTCAATATGTCTGTTGCCCTTATTAAAAGGGGAAATTTGGACATAGACATACAAACAGGGAGAACACCATGTGAAGATGAAGACAGAGATTGGGATAATGCAAGCTGAGAAATGCCAAAGAGTGCCAATCAACCACCAGAAGCCAGGAGAGAGGCATGGAACAGATTTTTCCCTCACAGCCCTCAGAAGGAACCAACACTGTCTACACCTTGACCTGGAATTCTAGCCTCCAGAACTGTGGGACAATAAATTTCTGTTGGTTAAGCCACTCAGTGTGTGATACTTTGTGACAGTAGCCCTAGGAAACTAATACAGAATACTATTACTATTGCCATTTTATAACTGAGGAAAACAGAGCCCCAGAGGAATTTAAGTAACATTCCTGAGCTCAAAGAGACAGGAAGCGTGGAGACCAGGAGAGGTTCTCTGGCTGTCTGACTCGCCATGACTCAGTACTCGACTTTCTGGGGGTGGCAGAAGGATGTTCCCGACTGGCTGAGACACCTGAAGGAGCTGTTCCACCTCCTGCTCTCCATTCGCTCTTCACGAAGCCAAGTTCATTGAGCCCCTATCCTGGGCACTGGAGTGCATGCACAAAGGCAGGAAATAATAGAGTTTCCCTCAAAGAGTTGACAGTACAACTGGGAAGACGAGAAAAGTGAAGAGCCTACCACACGCCAGGTGCTTCACAGGGAGTATGTCAGATAATTCTCCCAGCACACTATGAGGAAGGTGAAGCCTAGAGAGTGACATTGCTTGTCAACATCCTCACAGCTGGGAAATGATGGACCTGAGGGACCCCATCCAGGACCCATGGTCTTTCTATTCCCCCTACCTCCTTGAAAACCTCCACAAAACAGCCCAAGAACCAAGACATAAGCAAGTGAGTAATAATGGCCCAAGCATGATGGATTAGGGTCAAACTGGCTCCTGCCAACCCTGATATAGGGGCAGTGATGAGGACAAGGGACAGGGTTGGAGAGACATGGATACGTGTAACTGATGGTTTGGGATTTAAATATTCACAGTGATCTTGTTTAACTCTCCCAACACTTCTACGAGGAAGACAGCATTGAGACTCTAGATAATGTTTCTCAATAAGGGGAGTTTTCATCAAAAAAATATACAAACAAATGCTGGAGAGGGTGTGGAGAAAAGGGAACCCTCCTACACTATTTGTGGGAATGTAAATTGATGCAGCCACTATGGAGAACAGTATGGACGTTCCTTAAAAAACTAAATATAGAACTACCATATGATCCAGCAATCCCACTCCTGGCCATATATCCAGAGAAAACCATAATTAGAAAAGATACATGCACCCCAATGTTCATAGCAGCACCATTTACAATAGCCAAGACATGGAAATAACCTAAGTGTCCACTGACAGATGAATGGATAAAGAAGATGTGGTATATATATACAATGGAATATTACCCAGCCATAAAAAAGAACGAAATAATGCCATTTGCAGAACATGGATGGACCTAGAGATTATCATATAAGTAAGTCAGACAGAGAAAGACAAATATCATATGATATCACTTAAATATGGAATCTAAAATATGATACAAATGAACTTATTTACAAAACAGAAACAGACTCATAGATCTAGAAATCAAACATGGCTACCAAAGGGGAAATGTGGGGGGAAGTGATAAATTAGGAGATTGGGATAAACATATATACACTACTATATATAAAATAGATAATCAACAAGGACTTACTGTATAGCACAGGGAATTCTACTCAATATTCTGTAATAACCTATATGGGAAAAGAATCTGAAAAAGAATGGCTATAGATCGGAGGAGCTTCAAGATGGACGAAGAGTAAGACGTGGAGATCACCTTCCTCCCCACAAATACATCAGAAATACATCTACATGTGGAACAACTCCTACAGAACACCTACTGAACGCTGGCAGAAGACCTCAGACTTCCCAAAAGGCAAGAAACTCCCCACGTACCTGGGTAGGGCAAAACCAAAAACAGGAAAAACAGAGACAAAAGAATAGGGATGGGACCTGCACCAGTGTGAGGGAGCTGTGAGGGAGGAAAGGTTTCCACACACTAGGAGCCCCTTCGCGGGCAGAGACTGCGGGTGGCAGAGGGGGGAAGCTTCGGAGACGCGGAGGAGAGCGCAGCCACAGGGGTGCAGAGGGCAAAGCAGAGAGATCCCCGCACAGAGGCTCGGCGCCGAGCAGCACTCACCAGCCCGAGAGGCTTGTCTGCTCAGCCGCTGGGGCGGGCGGGGGCTGGGAGATGAGGCTCGGGCTTTGGTCGGATCCCAGGGAGAGGACTGGGGTTGGCGGTGTGAACACAACCTGAAGGGGCTAGTGCGCCACGGATACCTGGGAGGGAGTCCGGGAAAAGGTCTGGATCTGCCGAATAGGCAAGAGACTTTTTCTTGCCTCTTTGTTTCCTGGTGCGCGAGGAGAGGGGATTAAGAGCGCCGCTTAAAGCAGCTCCAGAGACGGGCTCGAGCCACGGCTATCAGCGCGGACCCCAGAGATGGGCATGAGACGCTAAGGCTGCTGCTGCCGCCACCAAGAAGCCTGTGTGCAAGCACAGGTCACTATCCACACCGCCCCTCCCGGGAGCCTGTGCAGCCCGCCACTGCCAGGCTCCCGTGATCCAGGGAAAACTTCCCCGGGAGAACACACGGCGCGCCTCAGGCTGGTGCAACGTCACGCCGGCTTCTGCCGCCTCAGGCTGGCCCCGCATCCGTACCCCTCCCTCCCCCCGGCCTGAGTGAGCCAGAGTCCCCGAATCAGCTGTTGCTTTAACCCCGTCCTGTCTGAGTGAAAAACAGACGTCCTCAGGCGACCTACATGCAGAGGCAGGGCCAAATCCAAAGCTGAACCCCGGGAGCTGTGCGAACAAAGAAGAGAAAGGGAAATCTCTCCCAGCAGCCTCAGGAGCAGCGGATTAAATCTCCCCAGTCAACTTGATGTACCCTGCATCTCTGGAATACCTGAATAGACAACGAATCATCCCAAATTGAGGAGGTGGACTTCGGGAACAATGATATATATATATTTTTCCCTTTTTCTCTTTTTGTGAGTGTGTATGTGTATGCTTCTGTGTGTGATTTTGTCTGTATAGCTTTGCTTTTACCATTTGTCCTAGGGTTCTGTCTGTCCGTTTTTTTTGTTTTATAATTATTTTTAAAAAATTATTTTTCATAATAATTATTTTTTATTTTAATTATTTTATTTTATTTTACTTCATTTTATTTTATTTTATCTTCTTCTTTCTTTTTTTTCTCCCTTTTATTCTGAGCCATGTGGAGGACAGGCTCTTGGTGCTCCAGCCAGGCGTCAGGGCTGTGCCACTGAGGTCGGAGAGCCAAGTTCAGGACACTGGTCCACAGAGACCACCCAGCTCCACGTAATATCAAACGGTGAAAATCTCCCAGAGATCTCCATCTCAACGCCAAAACCCAGCTCCACTCGATGACCAGTAAGCTACAGTGCAGGACAACCTATGCCAAACAACTAGCAATAAAGGAACACAACCCCATCCATTAACACAGAGGCTGCCTAAAATCATAATAAAGCCACAGACACCCCAAAACACACCACCAGACGTGGACTTGCCCACCAGAAAGACAAGATCCAGCCTCATCCACCAGAACACAGGCACTAGTCCCCTCCACCAGGAAGCCTACACAACCCACTGAACCAACCTTAGCCACTGGGGACAGACACCAAAAACAACGGAAACTATGAACATGCAGCCTGCTAAAAGGAGACCCCAAACACAGTAAGTTAAGCAAAATGAGAAGACAGAGAAACACACAGCAGATGAAGGAGCAAGGCAAAAACCCACCAGACCTAACAAATGAAGAGGAAATAGGCAGTCTACCTGAAAAAGAATTCAGAATAATGATAATAAAGATTATCCAAAATCTTGGAAATAGAATGGAGAAAATACAAGAAACATTTAACAAGGACCTAGAAGAACTAAAGAGCAAACAAACAGTGATGAACAACACAATAAATGAAATTAAAAATTCTCTAGAAGGGATCAATAGCAGAATAACTGAGGCAGAAGAACGGATAAGTGACCTGCAAGATAAAATAGTGGAAATAACTACTGCAGAGCAGAATAAAGAAAAAAGAATGAAAAGAACTGAGGACAGTCTCAGAGACCTCTGGGACAACATTAAACGCACCAACATTCGAACTATAGGGGTCCCAGAGGAAGAAGGGAAAAAGAAAGGGACTGAGAAAATATTTGAAGAGATTATAGTTGAAAACTTCCCTAATATGGGAAAAGAAATAGTTAACCAAGTCCAGGAAGCACAGAGAGTCCCATACAGGATAAATGCAAGGAGAAACACGCCAAGACACATATTAATCAAACTATCAAAAATTAAATACAAAGAACAAATATTAAAAGCAGCAAGGGAAAAACAACAAATAACACATAAGGGATTCCCCATAAGGTTAACAGCTGATCTTTCAGCAGAAAGTCTGCAAGCCAGAAGGGAATGGCAGGACATATTTAAAGTGATGAAGGAGAAAAACCTACAACCAAGATTACTCTACCCAGCTAGGATCTCATTCAGATTTGATGGAGAAATTAAAAGCTTTACAGACAAGCAAAAGCTAAGAGAATTCAGTGCCACAAAACCAGCTTTACAACAAATGCTAAAGGAACTTCTCTAGGCAGGAAACACAAGAGAAGGAAAAGACCTACAAAAACAAACCCAAAACAATTAAGAAAATGGTAATAGGAACATAAATATCGATAGTTACCTTAAACGTAAATGGATTAAATGCTCCAACCAAAAGACATAGACTGGCTGAATGGATACAAAAACAAGACCCATATATACGCTGTTTACAAGAGACCCACTTCAGACCTAGGGACACATACAGTCTGAAAGTGAGGGGATGGAAAAAGATATTCCATGCAAATGGAAATCAAAAGAAAGCTGGAGTAGCAATTCTCATATCAGACAAAATAGACTTTAAAACAAAGACTATTACAAGAGACAAAGAAGGACACTACATAATGATCAAGGGATCAATCCAAGAAGAAGATATAACAATTGTAAATATTTATGCACCCAACATAGGAGCACCTCAATACATAAGGCAAATACTAACAGGCATATAAGGTGAAACTGACAATAACACAACCATAGTAGGTGACTTTAACACCCCACTTTCACCAATGGACAGATCATCCAAAATGAAAATAAATAAGGAAACACAAGCTTTAAATGATACATTAAACAAGATGGATTTAATTGATATTTATAGGACATTCCATCCAAAAACAACAGAATACGCATTCTTCTCAAGTGCTCATGGAACATTCTCCAGAATAGATCATATCTTGGGTCACAAATCAAGCCTTGGTAAATTTATGAAAATTGAAATCGTATCAAGAATCTTTTCCGACAACAATGCTATGAGACTAGCGTAATATCACTTACAGGAAAAAATCTGTAAGATATACAAACACATGGAGGTTAAACAACACACTACGTAATAACCAAGAGATAACTGAAGAAATCAAAGAGGAAATCAAAAAATACCTAGAAACAAATGACAATGAAAACACAATGACCCAAAACCTATGGGATGCAGCAAAAGCAGTTCTAAGAGGGAAGTTTATAGCAATACAATCCTACCTTAAGAAACAAGAAACATGTCAAATAAACAACGTAACCTCACACCTAAAGCAATTAGAGAAAGAAGAATAAAAAAACCCCAAAGTTAGCAGAAGGAAAGAAATCATAAAGATCAGGTCAGAAATAAATGAAGAAGAAATGAAGGAAACAATAGCAAAGATCAATAAAACTAAAAGCTGGTTCTTTGAGAAGATAAACAAAGTTGATAAACCATTAGCCAGACTCATCAAGAAAAAAAGGGACAAGACTCAGATCAATAGAATTAGAAATAAAAAAAGAGAAGTAACAACTGACACTGCAGAAATACAAAGGATCATGTGAGATTACTATAAACAACTATATACTAATAAAATGGACAACCTGGAAGAAATGGACAAATTCTTAGAAATGCACAACCTTCCGAGACTGAACCAGGAAGAAATAGAAAATATGAACAGTCCAATCACAAGCACTGAAATTGAAACTGTGATTAAAAATCTTCCAACAAACAAAAGCCCAGGACCAGATGGCTTCAAAGGCAAATTCTATCAAATATTTAGAGAAGAGCTAACACCTATCCTTCTCAAACTCTTCCAGAATATAGCAGTGGGAGGAACACTCCCAAACTCATTCTACGAGGCCACCATCACTCTGATACCAAAACCAGACAAAGATGTCACAAAGAAAGAAAACTACAGGCCAATATCACTGATGAACATAGATGCAAAAATCCTCAACGAAATACTAGCAAACAGAATCCAACAGCACATTAAAAGGATCATACACTATGACCAAGTGGGGTTTATCCCAGGAATGCAAGGATTCTTCAATATATGCAAATCAATCAACGTGATACACCATATTAACAAATTGAAGGAGAAAAACCATATGATCATCTCAATCAATTCAGAGAAAGCTTTTGACATAATTCAACACCCATTTATGATAAAAACCCTGCAGAAAGTAGGCATAAGGGAACTTTCCTCAACATAATAAAGGCCATATATGACAAACCCACAGCCAACATCATCCTCAATGGTGAAAAACTGAAACCATTTCCACTAAGATCAGGAGCAAGACAAGGTTGCCCACTCTCACCACTATTATTCAACATAGTTTTGGAAGTTTTAGCCAGAGCAATCAGAGAAGAAAAAGAAATAAAAGGAATCCAAATCAGAAAAGAAGAAGTAAAGCTGTCACTGTTTGCAGATGACATGATACTATACATAGAGAATCCTAAAGATGCTACCAGAAAACTACTAGAGCTAATCAATGAATTTGGTAAAGTAGCAGGATACAAAATTAATGCACAGAAATCTCTTGCATTCCTATACACTAGTGATGAAAAATCTGAAAGTGAAATTAAGAAAACATTCCCATTTACCATTGCAACAAAAAGAATAAAATACTTAGGGATAAACCTACCTAAGGAGACAAAAGACCTGTATGCAGAAAATTATAAGACACTGATGAAAGAAATTAAAGATGATGCAAAGAGATGGAGAGATATACCATGTTCTTGGATTGTAAGAATCAACACTGTGAAAATGACTCTACTACCCAAAGCAATCTACAGATTCAATGCAATCCCTATCAAACTACCAATGGCATTTTTCACAGAACTAGAACAAAAAATTTCACAATTTGTATGGAAACACAAAAGACCCCGAATAGCCAAAGCAATCTTGCAAAAGAAAAACAGAGCTGGAGGAATCAGGCTCCCTGATTTCAGACTGTACTACAAAGCTACAGTAATCAAGACAGTATGGTACTGGCACAGAAACAGAAGTATAGATCAATGGATCAGGATAGAAAGCCCAGAGATAAACCCACGCACATATGGTCACCTTATCTTTGATAAAGGAGGCCAAGAATATACAGTGGAGAAAAGACAGCCTCTTCAATAAGTGGTGCTGGGAAAACTGGACAGCTACATGTAAAAGAATGAAATTAGAACACTCCCTAACACTATACACAAAAATAAACTTAAAATAGATTAAAGACCTAAATGTAAGGCCAGACACCATCAAACTCTTAGAGGAAAACACAGGCAGAACACTCTATTACATAAATCACAGCAAGATCCGTTTTGACCCACCTCCTAGAGTAATGGAAATAAAAACAAAAATAAACAAATGGGACCTAATGAAACTTAAAAGCTTTTGCACAGCAAAGGAAACCATAAAGAAGACAAAAGGCAACCCTCAGAATGGGAGAAAATATTTGCAAGTGAAGCAACTGATGAAGGATTAATCTCCAAAACATACAAGCAACTCATGCTGCTTAATATCAAAAAAACAAACAACCCAATCCAAAAATGGGCAGAAGACCTAAATAGACATTTCTCCAAAGAAGATATACAGATTGCCAACAAACACACGAAAGAATGCTCAACATCATTAATCATTAGAGAAATGCAAATCAAAACTACAATGAGATATCATCTCACACTGGTCAGAAGGGCCATTATCAAAAAATCTACAAACAATAAATGCTGGAGAGGGTGTGGAGAAAAGGGAACCCTCTTGCACTGTTGGTGGGAGTGTAAATTGATACAGCCACTATGGAGAACAGTATGGAGGTTCCTTAAAAAACTAAAAATAGATACCATATGACCCAGCAATCCCACTACTGGGCATATACCCTGAGAAAACCATAATTCACAAATACTCATGTACTACAATGTTCACTGCAGCTCTATTTACAGTAGCCAGGATATGGAAGCAACCTAAGTGTCCATCAACAGATGAATGGATAAAGAAGATGTGGCACATATATACAATGGAATATTACTCAGCCATAAAAAGGAACGAAACTGAGTTATTTTTAGTGAGGTGGATGGACCTAGAGACTATCATACAGAGTGAAGTAAGTCAGAAAGAGAAAAACAAATACCGTATGCTAACACATATATATGGTATCTAAGAAAAAAAAAAAAGGTTCTGAAGAACCTAGGGGCAGGACAGGAATAAAGACGCAGACCTAGAGAATGGTCTTGAGGATACGGGGAGGGGGAAGGGTAAGCTGAGACAAAGTGAGAGAGTGGCATGGACATATATACAGTACCAAACATAAAATAGATAGCTAGTGGGAAGCAGCCGCATAGCACAGGGAGATCAGCTCGGTGCTTTGTGACCACCTAGAGGGGTGGGAGAGGGAGGGTGGGAAGGAGGGAGACGCAAGAGGGAAGAGATATGGGGACATATGTATATGTATAACTGATTCACTTTGTTATAAAGCAGAAACTAACACACCATTGTAAAGCAATTATACTCCAATAAAGATGTTAAAAGAAAAAAAAAAGAATGGATATATGTATATGTATGTATGTATGTATGTATAACTCATTCACTTTGCTGTACACCTGAAAGTAACACAACATTGTATATCAACTATACTCCAATAAAAATTTTTTTTAAAATAAAGGGAGTTTTCACCCCACCCCCAGGAGATATTTGCCAATGTCTAGGGACATTTCTGATGGTCACAACTGGGGTTGGGACGGGGGGGTGCTACTGGCCTCCAGTGAGTAGGGGCCTGCCATGCTGCTAAACACCCTATGATGCTACAATGGAAAGTCCCCCTTCCAAACAAAGAATTATCCTGCCCCAAATGTCGGTAGTGCTGAAGTTGAGAAACCCTGCTCCAACTGATGAAAATGAGGTTTAGAGAGGTTAAAATATATGCTCAAGTTCACACTGCTAGTAAATGATGGAGCCAGGATTCATACTCAGATCTCCTGTCTCTATGCCTAAGGCACTTCCTACTCCACCACACTGCCCTCTTTTTAATATGAAATAGGAAGTCACATCCTAAGTTTTTGGGAAGAGGAAATATTTGAAACGTTGGCTGGAAAAATTATTTCTAGCAGTTGTAAGGAGAAATAGGAGAAGTCAAATGATTCCCATATCTTCCTAAGAATGCTCTCTCCCCTCGAAACTGCCTGCTATAGTAAATGCTGGGGTGCTCTGTGTAGATCCCCTTTTGTCCCAGCTGCTGAGTCCCTCTCCAGGAATTGCCCTCAGCCCAAGAGAACCACCCCACCCAATGATACGCCTCCTGGTGGTTACTGGGTATAAAGGCCCAGTCCCTTTGCCTCAAGATGGGACAACTCAGAAGGGCCATCCCAGCTGCAAAGCTCCATAGCATTGGCTGCGGCTTTTTTTTTTTTTTTTTTTTTTTGTTAAAATAAACCTACATTTTTTTTTATATATAAATTTATTTATTTATTTATATTTATTTTTGGCTGTGTTGGGTCTTCGTTTCTGTGCAAGGGCTTTCTCTAGTTGCGACGAGCGGGGGCCACTCTTCATTGCAGTGCGCGGGCCTCTCACTGTCGCGGCCTCTCCTGTTGCTGAGCACAGGCTCCATACGCACAGGCTCAGTAGTTGTGGCTCACGGGCTCAGTTGCTCCGCGGCATGTGGGATCTTCCCAGACCAGGGCTCGAACCTGTGTCTCCTGCATTGGCAGGCAGATTCTCAACCACTGCGCCACCAGGGAAGCCCTTGGCTGCGGCTTTTATCTTCTCCTTCTGCCAGTCCTGCTTCCCTCACTCCCGCAAAGGTGTGCTCCCACCCCCCCCAATAAACTTCCTACACACAAACCTCCATCTCAGTGTCTGCATCCTAGGAAACCTGTTCTAAGTCACTAGTTAAAAATGACCACTGAAGGACTATAACAGCTCATGATGTAACAGTAAGTGAAGAAAATCATAACAAAAACTACACATATGCTGTGATACCAATTCCATATGAAGGAAGACAACATAATGATTAAAAGCTTGAGTTCCAGAAAGAGACAAGCTGAGTTCAAACAAACTCAACGAGTACTAGATGTGTGACCTTGAACAAATTATATAACTCCTTCCTTCAAGCCTGCTTTTTTTATCTACAAAATGGAGATAATAATAATGCCTACCTCTTGGGTTGTGATGTTAAAGGTAAATGACATGATGCATGTAGAATATTTAGCACAGTGTTAACTCTTTCAGAAAAAAGACTGGAAGGAAATCTGTTACAATATCAATGCTCAGTACCTCTGAGTGTTGGAGTTATACTAGATTTTTCTTTTCTTTTCAATTCTCTGCACTTTCTAAAATTTCTACCATTAACATATTATAAAGGACACGTATGATTGCAGCAGCCTTGTCTCCATCCCAGCTGTGCCTAATTTCCATTTGGGGATCCATGTGGCCCAGAGACACCAGATCTGTGTTCCCTACCCCTACCACCATGCCCAGGGCAGAGTTTGTAACTGAGACAGGTTCAGTCAGCTTGTTTGGGTCCTGGTGGCCCCAGGGGTGGTTTCAGGGTGGGCAAATGACCTAAGCCATTTCAACCAGAGTGAGTGTCTGGACTTTTGCTTGGAATCCTGGGACAATGGAGGGCACTCTGTCACTTGCTGTGAATGAGGAAGCGCCTGTCTTAGGAGCACTGACAGCCATCTTTAACCACAAGCCTTAGGATGAAGTGGATACCTTGGAAGGCAGAGCTGAGAAAGAAGGCAATCTTGTCCCTAGTGACACTATTGACTCTCTGGGTCAAAACACACCCTATCTCTAGACTTTAATCACATACGAGTAATTAAATTCTGTTAATTCTTCAAGTAAGTTTAGGTTGAGTTTCCCATTATTTACAACATAAAGACTTTTAAAACACCTGCATTAGTTTCATAATCAGAAGTGAACAATTAAAAGTATGTTAAAAATACCTCTTGCCCAGGGTCCAGGCCAAGCCCCTCCTCCTTCAAGAGTGGTTGCAGATAGCACTGGTCCAGGACGACTCTCCCATCAGTGAACAGCTCTCGTCCTTATTCCCCGGATGTTCATCTGACACTAAATGAACTCACGCCTTAGACTGCTCTCTGCCCCAGGTGCATATATTTTGTCCTCCTAGTGAGTCAGAAAATAGCTTGAGAGGAGGGGGTCATGTCTTACATTCCTTCGTACATCTCACAATGCCATTTTGTAGCTCCCACAGGGTCATTTTTCTCAGGTCTCACATTTATGAAAAGCTTCAATTTCGACTAGAACATTATCTCCAAAAGAGGTTAAAAAATAGTTGTACCTTGTGTATTTGACACGTTAATTTGTCAGTAAACACGTTAATTTACTAGTAAAATGATTGAAATGTACAATTTCCATTATCTTATTTAAGACATATCTTATTTAGGACACCTAAGACATTTTCTTAGATGTCCTCTGAGACATCCTTGGTGCCAGGCACAGTGCCGAGGATGGCATTTACAACATCATTCCATTCTCAGAGCTTGAAGGAGCCTCAGTGGTCATCTCAGCCAATCCTTTCACTTTCCAGTTAAGGAAACTGAGGTCCGTACAGGCAAGGGAATTTCCAGGTGGCACAGCTGATTGGTGGCAGAGTCAGGCCTCGAACTCAGGTCTTCTAGAGATCTAATAAATACTCATTCAATTGAATAAAACCATACCAATAGAATTACCTACAGAGGGTTGTGCAAATTCACCTTCTAAGGTGCTCCATAAATGCTTCGATAAGAGTTTTACAGCAGGTTCAAAGTTGTTAACTCATTTTCCAGCTTCTCGGAGGCCCCATCTGATATAGAGCGCCAGGCTGATGGAAAAGGGGGTTTCTCTCCACCAGTCAGTCAGGTGGCTTATTTCAGCCCCCGGAGTAGCCGTTAATCAGGTTTCAATAGACTTCAGTGTTTCACTCAGAACCTGTTGGCAATCCTAAAACTCTACCAATCCTGTCATGTCTGCAAAATGAGCTCCGGCTATGGCCCCATCCATTTTCAGTTTTATTGAGGGATCCCTTCAGAACAGTTCCTGCTGCAGCATTAATACAAACTTCAGCAGGGACCCCTTCTTTACCCTGAGCTGCTCTCTCAGGGTACAAGATGATGTGCTCCCACTCCCAGAGATTTAATAGCATCTGGGCAAGTTTGTAATGTGCTCTTTGTCCCAGTGTCAGGCCAGTTCTTCCCATGCACAGAGTGGGGGCTATTTGGAGCTAGCAATACTCTTCTCTGGGGCTGTCAGACTCTATCTAATTTTTTTTTCCCTTACAACTTTGCTGAGAATTCTCCTGCGCTGCTTTTTGATTTTCATCAGACTTGTTGAATCCCTCCTATGACACTTCTGAATCCTCTATTTTTACCTCTTTCCCCAAGCAGATCTAACACAATATTATCTAACACACTGAGCAACTACTTCGTGCCCCACTTGGATCTAAGCAGATTACCTCATTCAAACTTGCGACCACCTCATGCTGGGTATTATGATCAGTCCTTCTCAGTTGAGGAAACTAAGACTTCAGAGAGCTTAAGTAACTGGTACAAAGTCACACTATTACAAAATATTGGTGTTGTGATTATTGAACCCAGGCAGTTCAATTTCAGGGTCAGGACCCTTTACGACTGTACTATATTAAGTTTATGAAATTGATTCCTTTGGAATCTGCTTATATCACATCCACCCATATGCACATGACCACAACCTTACTTTGATAGCAGGTTATCTGTTAGGCATTATGGTCACAGTGCTTAGGAAATACGGCTGTCTGCGAAAGACCTAAAAAGTTACTCTCCCCCAAATATTAAAAGAACATTGCAAAAGGGCAACACGAGGGATCCTTGTGATGTTGGAACTGTTCATTATCTTAACTGTGTCAGAAGGTACACAAGTGATAAAATTGTTTAGGACTTAATACACACACACACAAATGAGTACACGTATAATGGGAAATCTGAATAAAACAGTGGTATCAATATCAATATCAATATCCTGGTTGTGATATCATACTATAGTTTTGCAAAATGTTACCGTTGGAGGAATCTGGGCAAATTGCGCCAGCGATTCCTTTGTAGTCTTTCTTAAAACTGCATGTGAATCTACAATTTTAAAAAGCAAGGAGAAAAGGATCATTGCAAAATAAAAATTAGTACATGTTTAATTAAATGTTTACAAAATGTAACATTATGTCAACTAGTTCACTGTCATGTCAATGATTGTCAATTTTATATACAAGTTTAACTCACAAAGAAAATTAAATAATTCTTAGCAAACTTACTAATATAAAAGACCTTTCAAATTTTGTATGGCAAATAAAAATTGTGTGTGATTATGGATGTGAGTGTATTGTACTGTAATGTGTTTGGTATGATGTGGGTGGAGCCTTCAAAAGTAAGAATGTCTAAGGCCTATAAAGGTCTTGAAATTATCCTTTTTGCCAGCCAGACCTCTTATCCTGCCTTCAATGAAGTATGTGCCCTTGAAATGGACTCAAAACTTACCATTTCTAAAAAGGTAACCCTCCTACACTGTTGGTAGGAATGTAAGCTGGTGCAGCCACTATGGAGAACAGTATGGAGGTTCCTCAAAAAACTAAAAATAGAGTTGCCATATGATCCAGCAATCCCACCCCTGGGCAAATGTCCAGACAAAACTATAATTAAAAAATATATATTCACCCCCTATGTTCATAGCACACAATAGCCAAAACATGGAAACAACCTAAATGTCCATCGACAGATGAATGGATAAAGAAGATGTGGTACATATATACAATGGAATATTACTCAGCCATAAAAAAGAATGAAATAATGCCATCTGTGGCAAAATGGATAGAAATAGAGATGATCAGACTAAGTGAAGAAAGTCAGAAAGAGACAAATACCATATGATATCACTTATGTGTGGAATCTAAAATACAACACAAATGAACTTATCTACAAAACAGAAACAGACTAACAGACATAGAGCACAGACTTGTGGTTGCCAAAGGGGAGGGGGGAGGGGGAAGGGATGGAGTGGGAGGTTGGGGTGAGCAGATATAAGCTACTATATACAGGATGGATAAACTACAAGGTCCTACTGTACAGCACAGGGAACTATATTCAATATCCTGTGATAAACCATGATGGAAAAGAGTATGAAAAAAAGAATGTATATATGTGTATAACGGAATCCCTCCTTGGCTTCATTTGAGCTTTTGAAGATGAAGCTTCAGGACTTGGGTCCTTCTTCACTTACGGCACCAACAGCCATTGCAACTGACACAACGCTTCCTCTCCACAACCACCTTTGTAATATTAATAGAAACAGGAGTTTTAAAGATTTCATTTTAAAATTCAGCCAATAAAGTTAAGTGTTTCTCAGGAAAATCAGCACTGGAGTGCTGTCACCCCCTCCTCCTCCAGAGGTCTGTCAATATTTTATCTTCATTAAAGGGGCTGAAGATTTTCATATTTCCCAAGCTGAGCCAACCCGGTGGGCACTGTCTCCCAACTCTCTTGACTGTGAATCACTCTTGGTTCTTTTTTCTGTGAACTTAGGCCTGGGGAAGCAAGAGCTGGAGCTAGATTTCACAGCCTTCCCTGCCTGGGTTAAGGATCACCTGTGATACTAATAATTGTTGTCTTTGGTAACTTCGACTTGAACAGTAACAAAAGATATAAATCACCCCCAAAGCTCTTAATTACTCCCATTAACAGTTGCTTTGTTATCCCGGATGTGGAGCAGTTTCGCTGCTCTGTGAGTACACACTGTTGAGTACAGAGCTATAAGCCTGGATTCCGGCCAGGAGTTAAAATAAGTTATGTTAAATGGATGGCTCAATTGTTCCCCTGGACTCTCTCTAGGTTCGGGGATGTGGGCCTAAGCGAATGAATGCTATCGGAGTAAGGGGACTGTGCATCTTCTAGGAGTTCCTTGGGGTGTTACGCTGCCTCTTGCCATGGTTATTTTATTTTTCTAATCTTTCTTAGTTTTGCTTCTAGCATCAGTGTTTTCTTCCTCCCTCCCTCTCCTTATCCTACCTGGTACCACTACAAATCTCTTTTCTTTTCTTCCATGGATTCTGTAACTGGCAAAAAATAGAGGTAAAAAATTTAGGAGGAAAATTCAAAAAAGAAAGAAAGTCACTCGGCCAGGCCGTTTGAGCTGGAGGTCTGGAGGTTTTCAGCTCTCCTCTTCAAAAAACTGTCGACATACTCAAATCTCAACTTCTCAGCAAGGAATTCAGGAAGTCATGTGATGCGGCCCGAGCCTCCCAGTGTGGACTCAGTTGCCAGTGTGAACTGGGATCCTTCAGAATGTAGGCTTTGGAGACTAGTAGATGGAGGTGTGACCCAGCATGGTCACTTCTTCACCTTGGGACTTTGGACAGATCGTTAACACTTGCTGTGTGAACTTCGACTGATTATTTTCACCTGCTGAGCCTCAGATGCCCCACACGTACCTACCTCATAGACCAGGAGGATTAAATGAGATGATATATGACAGTACTTAACACAGTTGGCACAAAGTAACTTCTTCATAATGGGAGCTGCCACCCTGACGGTGGTGAGAATCTGAAAAGCGTACCCTTTGCTTTCAATTTCAAATTATTTTAGAAGATTTTAGGTCAAATGCCCCAACTGCCTTCACCAGCATCCCTTGTGCCATTGCTCCCACCTTCTCTGTCTTCTCCATCCACACGCTCAGAACTTGAGTTGAGCCCTTAAGTTGGATTTTCCTTCATTCTGCCTTGTCTCCCCCACTGGGTTTTAGACTTTTTGAGGACAAAGATTATATCCTTCATGTTTGTGGAGTGAATAAATAATAAAGAAATCAATGATTATAAAGAAATATGTTAAGTGAGCACAGACCATTTAGAAATAATGAACCTGTTCCAGACATCATGATGTACCAAGAGTCCTGAAAATGCCACTTACTAAGAAGTACCTCAGAGGCCTTAAAAATCCATTTGGTAACAAAAAGTATGCTTCTTTTAAAATTTCCCCTTTGGGAGGAGTCAAAACTTCCATGTAATTCCCTTTTCATTGCAACTGGATCACAGGTCTGCTTCTCCATCAGGAGTCAGCTTCACCTTTCTCTGAGATCAAGGAATCTCCATCCAACATATGAAAAAAAATCCAGGTTCTATTAGTGGGTCAAAGAACAGAAAGGAAACAAATCTCGATCAATCTCTCTGTTTCTGTCTCTGTCTCTCTCCACACGTATGTACACGCATATACAAATCAAGTCATCAAAATCTCAACAGTGTTTATCTCTGGGCAGTAAGAATTTGAATGATGTTAATTTTCTCTTTTTTTTCTTTCTGTAATTTCCAAGGACTCTACAAGGACTGAGAATTATTACCACTGTAATTAGAAAAAAGTTAACAAAGAAGAGTCCTCTGGGAGGAAAGTAAGCTTCCTCAGATAAAAACATGTGCTAAAGTCATAAGCCCAGATTGTCTAGGACAGTTCTAATTTTGAATTCTGGATTCACTGACCCCAGAGTACACTCTTTTCGTTTGTGTTGTGATAGTCTAGGTGAGATGCTCCTTGGTAAATTTGATTCACTTAGAAAAACATGCCCTAGATGGGGATCATGGGGTCATGCCACAGACCCAACTTGCATAAGTCATTCACACGTCAGCAGCTGAATGCCCGTTGCAGCTCTGAGTGCACTGGGGAACACTGAATAATGCTCCTCCAAGGTCAGGTATCAATGTACACAGAGGAAACAAACAGGACTCATGAGCCTACCTTCATTATCATCACTATTATCACCACCAACATTTATGGAACTCCTGCTACTTGCCAGGAATAACATGAAATGCCTATATTATCTCACTCAACCTCACAACAACCCTCAGGTAGAAGTTATTTCTACTTAGACGGAAGCAGAAACTTAGACAGGTTATCACCAGAGAGAACATTCATTTCATCATATTCTATTTTAAAGCAGTTCATGTAAGAAAGACATAGACAGTTGGGTTAAGAATCTAGCCTGTGGAAACAAACTGAAAATATACAGCAATAAAATGACAGGATAAAAAGGGGGGCTGGGGAGGCGGCCAAGCTACAGTAAGTCAAAAGATCTATGTGCTTCTGCAGCCCAGAGTGAGAACCCACTAAGATTGACAGAGGATAGAGACCACAGGAAAAAATATTTACACTTAAAGGTCAATATTTCCAAAATGCATCACCTGATTGGAACGCGGGACTGCCTCTGTACACACTGAGCAGAGACTGGCCCCAGGCTGGGTGGCAAAGACCTTGAGTTAGCATCCTATCTTAATTATTCAATAGTTATTTTCTTAATAATGCAATTGCTGTTTTTTAAAAGGACAGCATATCTGAGAGCTCTTGTGTCCCTTTAATAGGCTTTATTTTTGTTGTTGAATAGTTTTATTTCATTGCTAAAGTGAAACTGTAATTCAGTTTAAATGCTGTATTACAGGCAAGCTGCTTACAATGTATGGTCTCAGGAATTTTTGGAAACTTGTCTTTAGGTGTTATTGGCACAAAATAATAGCCTGGAGTTTTGTCCTCTGGGTGTAAAATACAAATAAACCTTCCTGTGACTTGACAACTTATAAAAGTTAAATCTGCCACGAAACACGTGGGGGAAAAAAGGCTCTGAAATCTTTTCCTAGCTCTGGAATAGGAAAACCAGAGAAGACTGTAAGAATCCAGAAAGTATAAGACTATTATCAGGATAAGGTCAAGATTTCTAATTTAAAAGAAAAGTGACAAACCGCAGACTGGGAGAAAATCCTTACAAAAGACACTCTGTTAATAACAGATTTAAAAACTGTTATCCAAAGTATACGAAAAACTCTTAAACTCAATAGTAAGGAAACAATCTGATTAAAAAATTAGCCAAAGACCTTAACAGACCTCTCCCCAAGGAAGATATATAGATAGTAAATAAGTATATGAAAAGATGCTCCATATCATATGTCTTCAGGGAAATGCAACTTAAAACAAAAATGAGTTACCACTACATACCCTTTGGAATGGCCCAAACCCAGAATGCTGGCAACACCAAATGGTGGCGAAAATGTGGAGCAACAGGAACTCTCATTCTTTGCTGGTGGGAAAGTGAAACGGTACAGCAACTTTGGCAGACAGTTTGGTAGTTTCTTACAAAACTAAACATACTCTTACCGTACAATCTAGCAATTATACTCCTTGGTATTTACCCAAAGAAGTTGAAAATATATGTCCACACAAAAACCTATACTGTTTATAGCGGCTTTATTCATAATTGTCAGAACCTGGAAGCAACCAAGATGTCCTTCAGTCAGTAAATGATAAATAAACTGCGGTACATCCAGACAATGGAATATTATTGAACACTAAAAAGAAATGAGTTATCAAGCCATGAAAAGAGATAGACAAACCTAAAATGCATATTAGTAAGTGAAAGAAGCCAATCTGAAAAGGCTACATAGTGTATAATTCCAACTACATGACATTCTGGAAAAGGCAAAACTATGGCGACAATAAAAAGATTAGTGGTTGCCAGGGTTAGGGGGAAGGGAGAGGTGAGTAGATGGGGCATAGAGGATTTCTAGGCAGTGAAACTATTCTGTATGATACCATAACGGTAGATACATGTCATTATACATTTGTTAAAATCCACAGAACGTACAACACCAAGAGTGAACCCTAATGTAAACTATGGACTTTGGGTGATAAAGAAGTGTCAGTGTAGCTTCATCAGTTGTGATGGAGGAGACTGCGCATTTGTGGGGACAGTGGGTACATGGGAACCCTCTGGACTTTCCACTCAGTTTTGCTGTGAACCTAAAACTGTTCTAAAAAAATTTAAAAAAAGAAAGTGGATATGTATATGTATGTGCGTGCACACGTGTGTATGTGTCTAATCATTATCATCATCTTTTTCTTTTATGAGACTATTACTCTAATGTAGAGACAAAACTGTGAAATTGGATCAATTTTATCCTTGGAGTTTCCCAGGCTCTACTTGGAGTCGACTTTCCCCATGCTGGAATGCTGGGGTTTCTCCACCATATGCTAAGCACTGTGTTGAAATCATGGGGTAGTGGTGAACCAGTCCTTGCCCTCTTGAAGTTTACTGTTCAAAGAAGAGGGGGTGGAGGCAGTAAACAAGTAACTGCAGTAACTACACAGATGATTGATTGAATTGTGGTGAGTGCCCTGAAAGCAAAAAAACATGGGGATCAAACCTAGTCAGCGGAGTCAGGGAAGGCTTCCCTGAAGAAGAAATTTAATCTGCAACTGTAAGGTTGCTTAGGAGTTAGGCGGGGCAAGGTGTATTCTCTGGTTGTTGGGAGGGAGGGGGGTGGTGGAGGGAAGGTGGGCTAGGAAACACCAAGTGGGAAGGCACTGAGGGAAGAGGGCCTTGGGGCATGTAGGGAAACTGGAAGGTCCAGAAGACTGCAGCACCAAAGCATGAGAAGGAGTGAGGAGAAATGCAGCTGGAGAGATGGGCAGGGGACAGAGTGTGTTTAAACTACCCTAACAGCAAGGGCCAGCCACCGAAGGATTTTGGTGAATGATGGTGTCACAGAAGAATGATGGTGTCTTATCTTTCATTTTATTTCCAGAACCTAGTTCAGTGCTTAAAACATCATGGGCGGTTCAATAAACATTTGAGAAAGGAAAGATGGGGAGAAAAGTGAGGAAGAGATGAGCACACTTATTCACTCAATTATATATTATGTAATAAGTGGAATTCCAGTGGCCTGAAATTGGCGATGCACCCACTCAAATAATTCATTTTCTGAGCAAAATCATCACTGCTATTGACATCACCATCATCTGTTATTATTCAAAGAATCATTTTCTCCTGAAAGAATAACAGAGTATATGTTATTAGAAATTTTTATTGTAATTTCAAATCAGAACATTCTTTTCTCAATTTTCTGTGTCTGAGATTTGCGGGTCAATTTATTTCCTTGTTTGCCATATCTGAAAATTTATGTGTATCTCCTGGTGAGAGATATAAAACTCAACAGCAACTTTACTACTAGTGATGAGAGGTATTCATTTTTATTTGTAGCCATTGCTCTTTAATGACCTACATAACTTTAGCACTTTCTCTAGTCTAGACAAAGGAATATTGATTTTCCTCTTTTTTTTTTCCTGCTAGTAAAATCTTCTTGCTAAAGGAGTGACTCAGCTAACCTGGCTATTTTGGCATTTTTTCCCCCTGGTTCAGCTGGGATTCTATATGAATATATAGAAATTCTAAGAATGAAGTGTTCTCCTTGTTGGCAATGCTATCCCAAAGGTAATTTACTTCTGTTGAGAGTATAAGAGAAGTACCTTCTGCTGTTTTGTGTAATGTCCTCTTTGGACAGATAGAAAATATAATCAAGTCTCATTTAACTAAGGAGAAAATACCTCCTCAAGTTAAGAGACCTGGGGGTGGAGGTGGGGTAAGAGGAGGCGGCTGTATTTACAAATTGAATAAAGGCAACACAATTAGAATGTAGATGTTTTTAGGATCCTGGGCAAGTATGAAAAGGGAAAAAAGGAAGCAGGACAGCAAGCGGACTGGGCCTTGGACGGCTCTCACCGTCAAGTGCACAGGCTCCTGGTGGCGTGGAGCTGGGCACCCCACCAAACCATGGGCAACACTTCCTCATGTATTCCCAGAACCCAGGCGTGTCTGCCCTATGGTAGATGATCAGTAAATGTGTGTTGAATGAAATGGATGGAAGAAAGGATGAGTGGATAAATGGCTAAATAAACAAAACCAAACCAATACCTTTTGGCCGTTACATATTAGAAAGGGGACAAATAATCACCATCTCAAAATTACTCGATCATTGTGCCAGGGTGTAGTCAGCAGGACAGGTCAGGATGTACCAGAACCTGTGTGTATGGGGGCCGAGAAGGGAATATGAAAGGAGGTGGGAGTGTCGCGACGATACTTTAGGTCAGGAGTCACAAACTACTGTCAGTGAGGCAGGTGCCTGTTTTCGTAAATGAAGTTGTGCTCGAACACAGGGACACCCAACCCACTATGTGTTGTTGATGGCTGCTTTCGGCTATGATGGCAGAGTTGAGTAGTTGCAACAGAGACTGTATGACCACAAGCCTAAAGTATTTACTATCTAGACCTTTACCCAAAAAGTCTGCCTACAGCTGCTCTAGGTCAAAGGCAGAAAGGGATCAAATCCAAGGAGATCTCAGCAGGCAGGGTCTGGAGTCTGGGAGCCTCAAGAGAGGCAGAAGCGTGCCGCTGAGTCTCAGACACAGAAAACGTTAAAATTGGAAAGAACTCGGAGTTCACTGGACCAACCTTCTCAGCTTTAGAAGAAAAGACTTTGGCTCAGAGAGGGAAACAATTTGCTCAAGGTCCCACAGTCAGTTAGTGGAAGAGCCAGGACTAGCAGAGATCAGGTGGGCCACCAGGTGTGGACAGTAGCCAGATGCTGCTCAGAGACCTAGGGTCAGTCTGTGTCCTGACAGACTCACTGTGGCAGAGACAATCCCTGGCGTCACCTCACCTCTTGGGGTTCAGAGACACATGACTATTTTTCTTCTTTAAGAAAAAGGCAACATCTGGGTAAGAAGGGAAGGGATGACTTCTTTCTCAAATTCCCTTTTTGCCCTCTGGATTTATGGTCGATATTCTCATCAGCTATGTGAGGGTCAATGCCACTCAAATCAAAATCAACTTTGCAAGAAACCTGGGGAAGCATAAAAGTACCTGGCAGTTGGGTGCCATTTTTTTTTTAACCTATCCAAGAAGCCTACCAGAGGAGCAGTTTGACAGGCTCCCATGAAGCATTCTGTCAATTGGTAATGCCTACTCCCCCAAGGCAATTCCAAAACGTAACATCCTGGGCAAATAATTAAATAAAGACAAATTCCTACCAGGCTTGGAGCCACCCCAATGCAACACATATTGAAGAAAAACAACAACAAGTTTCTCAAACTCCAGAGAAGCTCGAAGCTCTGAAAGGTGAAAGAAATCTCAGAAGCATAGAGGAAGGCTTCACTCATCATGGTCCAGAAAAACATTCCTCTGGGGTGTGAGCCCACCAAACATCGCTGGCTAAACAAACAGCCTCCTTGCCAACAACTCTCAGGGCACAGAAGAGTTCATTGAAGAACTGGATTGTTTCCTGCAGCCATGGAGGGTCAGCCTCCATCCTCAGGAAATGACGGCCATGGAAGGGGCAGAGGAGCCATACAGCCAGCCCCTCTTTGTGAGGGTGAAGGAACTAAGGCCTAGAGAGGCGCATGCATTGCTGGGGGTCATAAAGCAGGGGCAGTTTCAGAACTGTGCCCTCTTCCCAACACACTACACATAAGAAGGCCTGCCATGGTGGCTAGCACATAGTAAGCACCCACTACATGTCTGTGGAATGAATGAGTAAATGACTGAATAAATTCCACAAATGTACTCTCTGAATGCCTTAATATCTCTGGACACAGTTTTAGACTCTCGGGATATGGTGTTGACCAAGACTGACAAGGACCCTGCCCTCATAGAGCTCACATGTGTGTGTGTGTGTGTGTGTGTGTGTGTGCATGTAACTATGTGATAGTAATAGGGCAGTGGGGGTGATGTATGTTGGAATGTAGAAGAATAATCATAATAACATCACAACATTTTGCACGCTTCCAATATTTTTTATGGCTCCCAGTGACAGTCCTCAGCTCAGGGTGGCAATGCTGGTTCCCTTCCAAAAGTCTCTCTGGGGTCCTGGAGCCTCTGGCTTTTCTTTTTTCTTTTCTATTTTTTTTTGTAGTCCAAAAGTTTATATTCCTAACCTACACAGCCTCAGTCCTGGAATTATGCCCATTTTTTTTCTTTGAATTTTTACTTTTTTTTTTTAACAACTTTATTGGAGTATAATTGCTTTACAATGGTGTGTTTGTTTCTGCTTTATAACAAAGTGAATCAGTTATACATATACATATGTTCCCATAACTCTTCCCTCTTGCGTCTCCCTCCCTCCCACCCTCCCTATCCCACCCCTCTAGGTGGTCACAAAGCACTGAGCTGATCTCCCTGTGCTATGCGGCTGCTTCCCACTACCTATCTATTTTACATTTGGTAGTGTATATATGTCCATGCCACTCTCTCACTTCGTCCCAACTTACCCTTCCCCCTCCCCATGTCCTCAAGTCCATTCTGTACATCTGCGTCTTTATTCCTGTCCTGCCCCTAGGTTCTTTATAACCATTTTTTTGTTTGTTTTTTTTAGATTCCATATATATGTGTTAGCATACAGTATTTGTTTTTCTCTTTCTGACTTACTTCACTCTGTATGACAGACTCTATGTCCATCCACCTCACACAAATAGCTCAATTTTGTTTCTTTTTATGGCTGAGTAATAGTCCATTGTATATATGTGCCACATCTTCTTTATCCATTCATCTGTCAATGGACACTTTGGTTGCTTCCATGTCCTGCCTATTGTAAAAATAGAGCTGTAATGAACATTATGGTACATGACTCTTTTTGAATTATGGTTTTCTCAGGGTATATGCCCAGTAGTGGGATTGCTGGGTTGTATGGTAGTTCTATTTTTAGTTTTTTAAGGAACCTCCGTATTGTTCTCCATAGTGGCTGTATCAATTTACATTCCCACCAACAGTGCCAGAGGGTTCCCTTTTCTCCACACCCTCTCCAGCATTTATTATTTGTAGATTTTTCGATGATGGCCATTCTGACCGGTGTGAGATGATATCTCATTGTAGTTTTGATTTGCATTTCTCTAATGATTAGTGATGTTGAGCATTCTTTCATGTGTTTGTTGGCAATCTGTATACCTTCTTTGGAGAAATGTCTATTTAAGTCTTCTGCCCATTTTTGGATTGGATTGTTTGTGTTTTTTGATATTGAGCTGCATGAGTTGCTTGTAAATTTTGGAGATTAATCTTTTGTCAGTTGTTTCATTTGCAAATATTTTCTCCCATTCTGAGGGTTGTCTTTTTGTCTTGTTTATGGTTTCCTTGTTGTGCAAAAGCTTTTAAGTTTCATTAAGTCCCATTTGTTTATTTTTGTTTTTATTTCCATTACTCTAGGAGGTGGGTCAAAAAGGATCTTGCTGTGATTTATGTCATAGAGTGTTCTGCCTATGTTTTCCTCTAAGAGTTTTACAGTGTCTGGCCTTACATTTAGCTCTTTAATCCATTTTGACTTTATTTTTGTGTATAGTGTTAGGGAGTGTTCTAATTTCATTCTTTTACATGTACCTGTGCAGTTTTCCCAACACCACTTATTGAAGAGGCTGTCTTTTCTCCACTGTATATGCTTGCCTCCTTTATCAAAGATAAGGTGACCATATGTGCGTGGGTTTGTCTCTGGGCTTTCTATCCCATTCCATTGATCTATGTTTCTGTTTTTGTGCCAGTACCATACTGTCTTGATTACTGTAGCTTTGTAGTATAGTCTGAAGTCAGGGAGCCGGATTCCTCCAGCTCCATTGTTCTTTCTCAAGATTGCCTCGTCTATTCGGGGTCTTTTGTGTTTCCATACAAATTGTGCAATTTTTTGTTCTAGTTCTGTGAAAAATGCCATTGGTGGTTTGATAGGGATTGCATTGAATCTGTAGATTGCTTTGGGTAGTAGAGTCATTTTCACAATGTTGATTCTTCCAGTCAAAGAACATGTATATCTCTCCATCTGTTTGTATCATCTTTAATTTCTTTCATCAGTGTCTTATAGCTTTCTGCATACAGGTCTTTTGTCTCCTTAGGTAGGTTTATCCCTAAGTATTTTATTCTTTTTGTTGCAATGGTTAATGGGAGTTTCCTTAATTTCGCTTTCAGATTTTTTGTCGTTAGTGTATAGGAATGCAAGAGATTTCTGTGCATTAATTTTGTATCCTGATACTTTACCAAATTCACTGATTAGCTCTAGTAGTTTTCTGGTAACATCTTTAGGATTCTCTATGTATAGTATCATGTCATCTGCAAACAGTGGCAGTTTTACTTTCTCTTTTCCGATTTGGATTCCTTTTATTTCTTTTTCTTCTCTGATTGATGTGACTAAAACTTCCAAAACTATGTTGAACAATAGTGGTGAGAGTGGGCAACCTTGTCTTGTTCCTGATCATAGAGGAAATGGTTTCAGTTTTTCACCATTGAGAACGATGTTGGCTGTGGATTTGTCATATATGGCCTTTATTATGTTGAGGTAGGTTCCCTCTATGCCCACTTTCTAGAGAGTTTTTTTCATAAATTGGTGTTGAATTTTGTCAAAAGCTTTTTCCACATCTGTTGAGATAATCATATGGTTTTTATTCTTCAATTTGTTAATATGGTGTATCACATTGATTGATTTGTGTATATTGAAGAATGCTTGCATTCCTGGGATGAACCTCAGTTGATCATGGTGTATGATCCTTTTAATGTGCTGTTGGATTCTGTTTGCTAGTATTTCATTGAGGATTTTTGCATCTATGTTCATCAGTGATATTGGCCTGTAGTTTTCTTTTTTGTGACATCTTTGTCTGGTTTTGGTATCAGGGTGATGGTGGCCTCGTAGAATGAGTTTGTGAGTGTCCCTCCCTCTGCTATATTTTGGAAGAGTTTGAGAAGGATAGGTGTTAGCTCTTCTCTAAATGTTTGATAGAATTCGCCTGTGAAGCCATCTGGTCCTGGGCTTTTGTTTGTTGGAAGATTTATTTTTAATGATATTTTAAATAATTAATTAATTAATTAATTTTTATTTTTGGCTGCGTTGGGTCTTTGTTGCTGCACACAGGCTTTCTCTAGTTGCAGTGAGTGGAGGCTCTCTTGGTTGTGGTGTGTGGGCTTCTCATTGCGGTGGTTTCTATTGTTATGGAGCATGGGCTCTAGGGTGCACAGGCTTCAGTAGTTGTGGCATGCGGACTTCAGTAGTTGTGGCTCGTGAGCTCTAGAGCGCAGGCTCAGTAGTTGTGGTGCACAGGCTTAGTTGTTCCGCGGCATGTGGGATCCTCCCGGACCAGGGCTTGAACCTGTGTCCCTTGCATTGCGAGGCAGATTTTTAACCACTGCGCCACCAGGGAAGCCCTGTTGGAAGATTTTTAATCACAGTTTCAAGTTCAGTGCTTGTGATTGGTCTGTTTATATTTTCTGTTTCTTCCTGGTTCCGTCTCAGAAGGTTGTGCTTTTCTAAGAATTTGCCCATTTCTTCCAGGTTGTCCATTTGATTGGCAAATAGTTGCTTGTAGTAATCTCTCATGATCCTTTGTATTTCTGCAGTGTCAATTGTTACTTCTCCTTTTTCATTTCTAATTCTGTTGATTTGAGTCTTCTCCCTTCTTTTTCTTGATGAATCTGGCTAATGGTTATCAGTTTGGTTTATCTTCTCAAAGAACCAGCTTTTAGTTTTATTGACCTTTGCTATTGTTTCCTTCATTTCTTTTTCATTTATTTCTGATCTGATCTTTATGATTTCTTTCCTTCTGCTAACTTTGGGGGTTTTTGTTCCTCTTTCTCTAATTGCTTTAGGTGTAAGGTTAGGTTGTTTATTTGAGATGTTTTTTGTTTCTTAAGGTAGGATTGTATTGTTATAAACTTCCCTCTTAGATCTGCTTTTGCTGCATCCCATAGGTTTTGGGTCGTCGTGTTTTCATTGTCATTTGTTTATAGGTATTTTTTGATTTCCTCTTTCATTTCTTCAGTGATCTCTTGGTTATTTAGTAGCGTATTGCTTAGCCTCCATGTGTTTCTATTTTTTACAGTTTTTTTCCTGTAATTGATATCTTGCCTCGTAGCGTTGTGGTCGGAAAAGATACTTGATACGATTTCAATTTTCATAAATTTACCAAGGCTTGATTTGTGACCCAAGATATGATCTATCCTGGAGAATGTTCCATGAGCACTTGAGAAGAAAGTGTATTCTGTTGTTTTTGGATGGAATGTCCTATAAATATTAATTAAGTCCATCTTGTCTAATGTGTCATGTAAAGCTTGTGTTTCCTTATTTATTTTCATTTTGGATGATCTGTCCATTGGTGAAATTGGGGTGTTACAGTCCCCTAGTATGATTGTGTTACTGTCGTTTTCCCCTTCTATGGCTGTTAGCATTTGCCTTATGTATTGACGTGCTCCTATGTTGGGTGCATAAATATTTACAATTGTTATATCTTCTTCTTGGATTGATCCCTTGATCATTGTGTAGTGTCCTTCTTTGTCTCTTGTAATAGTCCTTATTTTAAAGTCTATTTTGTCTGATATGAGAATTGCTACTCCAGCTTTCTTTTGATTTCCATTTGCATTGAATATCTTTTTCCATCCCCTCACTTTCAGTCTGTATGTGTCCCTAAGTCTGAAGTGGGTCTATTGTAGACAGCGTATATACGGGTCTTGTTTTTGTATCCATTCAGTCAGTCTATGTCTTTTAGTGGGAGCGTTTAATCCATTTACATTTAAGGTAATTATTGATATGTATGTTCCTATTACCATTTTCTTAATTGCTTTAGGTTTGTTATTGTAGGTCTTTTCCTTCTCCTGTGTTTCCTGCCTAGAAAAGTTCCTTTAGCATTTGTTGTAAAGCTGGTTTGGTGGTGCTGAATTCTCTTAGCTTTTGCTTGTCTATAAAGGTTTTAATTTCTCCATAGAATCTGAATGAGATCCTTGCTTGGTAGAGTAATCTTGGTTGTACGTTTTTCCCTTTCATCACTTTAAATATGTCCTGCCACTCCCTTCTGGCTTGCAGACTTTCTGCTGAAAGTTCAGCTGTTAACCTTATGGGGATTCCCTTGTATATTATTTGTTGTTTTTCCCTTACTGCTTTTAATATTTTTCTTTGTATTTAATTTTTGATAGCTTGATTAACAGGTGCCTTGCCATGTGTCTACTTGGATTTATCCTGTATGGGACTCTCTGCACTTCCTGGACTTGATTGACCATTTCCTTTCCCTTGTTAGGGAAGTTTTCAACTATAACCTTTCAAATATTTTCTCAGACCCTTTCTTTTTCTCTTCTTCCTCTGGGACCCCCTATAATTCAAATGTTGGTGCATTTGATGTTGTCTCAGAGGTCTCTGAGACCGTCCTCAATTCTCTTCATTTTTTTTCTTTATTCTGCTCTCCAGTAGTTATTTCCACTATTTTCTCTTCCAGGTCCCTTATCCGTTCTTCTGCCTCAGTTATTCTGCTATTGATTCCTTCTAGAGAATTTATAATTTCATTTATTGTGTTGTTCATCACTGTTTGTTTGCTCTTTAGTTGTTGTAGGTCCTTGTTAAACGTTTCTTGTATTTTCTCCATTCTATTTCCAAGATTTTGGAACACCTTTACTATCATTACTCTGAATTCTTTTTCAGGTAGACTGCCTACTTCCTCTTCATTTTTTTGGTCTGGTGGATTTTTACCTTGCTCCTTCATCTGCTGTGTGTTTCTCTGTCTTGTCATTTTGCTTAACTTAATGCGCTTGGGGTCTCCTTTTCACAGGCTGCATGTTCGTAGTTCCCGTTGTTTTCATGCCTGCCCCCAGTGGCTGAGGTTGGTTCAGTGGGTTGTGTTGGCTTCCTGGTGGAGGGGACTGGTGCCTGTGTGCTGGTGGATGAGGCTGGATCTTGTCTTCCTGGTGGGCAGGACCACGTCCGGTGGTGTGTTTTGGGGTGTCTGTGACCTTATGATTTTAGGCAGCCTCTCTGCTAATGGGTGGCGTTGTGTTCCTGTCTTGCTAGTTGTTTGGCATAGGGTGTCCAGCATTGGAGCTTGTTCGCCATTGGGTGGAGCTGGGTCTTACTGTTGATATGGAGGTCTGTGGAAGAGGTCTCGCTGATTGATATTACGTGGGGCCAGGAGGTCTCTGGTGGTCCAATGTCCTGAACTTGGCTCTCCCACCTCAGAGGCTCAGGCCTGACACCAGGCTGCAGCACTAAGACCCTGTCAGCCACATGGCTAAGAAGAAAAGGGAGAAGAAAAAAAGAACAAAAAGAAAAATTAAAAAAATAATAAATAAAAAATTATTAACATAGAAAAATAATAATTTTTAAAAAAAAGAAGAGAGCAACCAAACCAATAAACAAATCCACCAATGATAACAAGCTGTAAAAACTAAACTAAGATAGACATAAATATCAGAAACAAATCTGTTGCAGACTGCAAACCCCAAGTCTACAGTTGCTCCTAAAGTTCACTGCCTCAATTTTGGGATGATTCGTTGTCTATTCAGGTATTCCAGAGATGCCGGGTACATCAAGTTGATTATGTCGATTTAATCCGCTGTTCCTGAGGCTGCTGGGAGAGATTTCCCTTTCTCTTCTTTGTTCGCACAGCTCCTGGGGTTCAGCTTTGGATTTGGCCCCGCCTCTGCGTGTAGGTCACCCTCAGGCATCTGTTCCCCACCCAGACAGGAGGGGGTTAAAGCAGTGGCTGATTAGGGGGCTCTGGCTCACTCAGGCCGGGGGGAGGGAGGGGTACAGAATGTGGGGCGAGCCTGCGGTGGCAGAGGCCAGTGTGACGTTGCACCAGGCTGAGACGCGTCGTGTGTTCTCTCGGGGAAATTGTCCCTGGATCACGGGACCCTGGCGGTAGTGGGCTAAACAGGCTCCCAGTAGGGGAGGTGTGGAGAGTAACCTGTGCTTGCTCACAGGCTTCTTGGTGGCTGCAGCAGCAGCCTTAGCATTTCATGCCCGTCTCTGGGGTCCGCGCTGGTAGCTGCAGCTCGTGCCCTTCTCTGGATCTCGTTTAGGCAGTGCTCTGAATCCCCTCTCCTCTTGCTCCCCGAAACAATGGTCTCTTGCCTCTTAGGCGGGTCCAGACTTTTTCCCGGACTCCCTCCCGGCTAGCCGTCGCCCACTAGCCCCCTCCAGGCTGTGTTCACACAGCCAACCCCAGTCCTCTCCCTGGAATCTGACCTCCGAAGCCAGAGCCTCAGCTCCCAGGCCCCACCCGTCCCAGCGGTTGAGCAGACAAGCCTCTCGGGCTGGTGAGTGCTGCTCGGCGCCGATCCTCTGTGCGGGAATCTCTCCACTTTGCCCTCCGCACCCCTGTTGCTGCGCTCTCCTCCGTGGCTCCGAAGCTTCCCCCACTGCCCACCCCCCCGACCCCCCATCTCCGCCAGTGAAGGTGCTTCTAGTGTGTCGAATCTTTTCCTCCTTCACAGCTCCCTCCCAGAGGTGCAGGTGTTCTTTTGTCTCTTTTTTTTCTTTTTCCTTTTGCCCTACCCAGGTGCATGGGGATTTTCTTGCCTTTTGGGAAGTCTAAAACTAAAAAGAGAACTACCATATGACCCAGCAATTCCACTCCTGCGTATATATCTGAAAACAAAAACAAAAACAAAAACACTAATTCAAAAAGATACATGCACCCCAATGTTCTTAGTAGCATTATTTACAATTACCAAGATATGGAAACAACCTAAGCGTCCATCAATAGATGAATGGATAAAGAAGATGTGGTATATATACACAGTGGAATACTACTCAAGTAGTAGTATTAAAAAAGAACAAAATTTTGCCATTTGCAGCAACATGGATGGACTTGGAGGGCATTATGCTAAGTGAAATAAGTCAGACAGAGAAAGACAAATACTGTAAGATATTACTTATATGCGGAATCTAAAAAATAAAAGAAACTAGGGAATATAACAAAAAAGAAGCAGACTCATAGATATAGAGAACAAATTATTGGTTACCAGTGGGGAGAGGAAATATAGGGGTATGGATTAAGAGATACAAACTACTAGGTGTAAAATAAGCTACAAAGATACATTGTACAACATGGAGAATATAGCCAATATTTTATAATAATATAAGTGGAGTATAACCTTTAAATTGTGAATCACTGGCCAAGATTGAGAGTTTGGCCCATGCCAGATGAGGGCTTGTAATAGGAATATACTTTAACAATAAAAGCATAAAACATATTTCTTGAATACTTGAGTTTGGGAGCAAGGTTCATAACTCCTAGAGGTTATTAAAAGATAAACTGAGGCATATTAAACATTTTAGGAGTTTATTTGAGCAAATATCAGTTTGAATCAGGTGGCACCAAAGTGGAAGTGGCTTGGAACATTCCACCAACAGGAGCTGGGGAAAGAAAACATGGAAGCAAAGTAAGGAAATTATTGATTGGTTATAGCTTAAAGCCTAGTTGGCTGTTTGTGATTGGTTGTCCTTAGGCTTCAATTACATACCCTTGAGGAAAGCACAGCCTTAGATTTTGGTTTGCTTGTGCAAGCTGCTATGGCATTAGTCTAACGGCCTCCTTGTTTAATTAATCTAACAAGGTCAAATATTGAAATCACTGCCACAAACTGGAGAAGCATCTTAGACCACATGTTCACGAGAAGAATAAGTGGATAGACCCCAATGAATGGCTTGTGGAACAGCAAATGTGGGTTAATAATGAGGATAATATTCCTTCATTTTGAAGCACATTAAATTTCAAGGCACTTTTGATTTGTTACCTAATTTGGTTGTCGACCTTGTGAGATGATAGAGGCAGATATTATTATCATCTGTCTTTTACAAATGAGGACACTGAGAACAAAAACCAAAAAGCTGTGACTTGGCCAAAACTATCCAACATACTAGTGCAGGTTTTTCTCAACCTCGGCACCACTGACATTTTGGGCTGGATAATTCTTTGTTGAGGGGACCTGTCGTGTGCACTGGAGGATATTTGGCAGTCTCCCTGGTCTCTACCCACTAGATGCCAGTAACACCCCCAATAGTGACAACCAAAAATGTCTCCAGATATTGCCAAATATTCAGTGGGGAGCAAAATCCCCCTCACACCCCACCTTCACTTACCTCCCCTGGTTGAGAACCACTGAACTAAAACGAGGGTCAAGACTTAACGCAGTGTCCTGACTCCTAGTTCTGAGTACATAGGAGAAGTCCAATGCTCCTCCCACATTCCCCAAGTCCAGCCCGCCATAACACCAACATGCCTGAAACCGCTTTACAATGTTCTCACGGCATTTTATTGCTGAAAGTGACCTTAGCATTCATCTCTCTCCTTTCAATTTACGTGTGAGAACACTGAGCTTCTTAAAGTTTTAGTTATTTTTCCACGAACACGAAGCTGGTGTGTGGACGAGCTGGCACTTGAACCTGGGTATCCTCTGTCAAAGTCAGGATTTGACCTGCTACCTCATCAATGCCTAGAGCTGACATTGGTTCAGAAATACTCCAGAGCAGCCTTGGGAAGAAAAGCAGCATTATTCCCAGCCAGCTGTCCTGCTATAAAAGGATATCTTTAGCAAAATGGGGGAAAATCAGCATTCAGCTCAATTGAAGATATGTCTGGCATTAATTCGTTGTTAATTGACCAGGATGAGTAAAAAGATGGCTACTTCCAAGGCTTCTCTAATGGAACTATTAGTGAATTTTCAGGTCAACTAACTCCTGTCACTGCCTGACAAGGGAAATGGCAATCATTTGCCAGTGTTAGCAAGGCTCTCGCTGCTCTTGAAAACTGGAATCAGTCATGCTGGGCTGTCAAGTTCCGTGTCTTGACTCCGTGTGTAATTCTCCACCCCACACTCCTCCACCCAGAGACCCTTAACTTCGCTTGAATGGTGTCAGGTTTGCCCAAAATGTGCATAATTTTTGCCCCTTCAAAGAGCTTCTTTAGAAATCTGGTTTGATCCCTCACACAATGCTTTAGTTTAGTAAGGATTACTACCTACCACTCCCATTGATCAATGCAGAAGTTGAAGCTCAGGTAGTTACTTGACTTGCCAAAGTTTTCATAGATAATAAATAGCTAGGCATGATTTCACACCAGGGGTCCGGCAACAAGTCCCATGCCATTACTTCTTTTTTTTTCTTTTTTTTTTAACATCTTTATTGGAGTATAATTGCTTTACAATGGTGTGTTAGTTTCGGCTTTATAACAAAGAGAATCAGTTATACATATACATATGGCCCCGTATCTCTTCCCTCTTGCATCTCCCTCCCTCCCACCCTCCTTATCCCACCCCTCTAGGTGGTCACAAAGCACTGAGCTGATCTCCCTGTGCTATGCAGCTGCTTCCCACTAGCTATCTATTTTACATTTGGTAGTGTATATATGTCCATGCCACTCTCTCACTTCGTCCCAACTTACCCTTCCCCCTCCCTGTGTCCTCAAGTCCATTCTCTACGTCTGCATCTTTATTCCTGTCCTGCCCCTAGGTTCATCAGAACCACTTGTTTTTTATTTTTAGATTCCATACATATGTGTTAGTGTACGGCATTTGTTTTTCTCTTTCTGACTTACTTCACTCTGTATGACAGACTCTAGGTCCATCCACCTCACTACAAATAACTCAATTTTGTTTCTTTTTATGGCTGAGTAATATTCCATTGTATATATGTGCCACATCTTCTTTATCCATTCATCTGTCGATGGACACTTAGGTTGCTTCCATGTCCTGGCTATTGTAAATAGAGCTGCATTGAACATTATGGTACATGACTCTTTTTGAATTATGGTTTTCTCAGGGTATATGCCCAGTAGTGGGATTGCTGGGTCATATGGTAGTTCTATTTTTAGTTTTTTAAGGAACCTCCATACTGTTCTCCATAGTGGCTGTATCAATTTACATTCCCACCAACAGTGCAAGAGGGTTTCCTTTTCTCCACACCCTCTCCAGCATTTATTGTTTGTAGATTTTTTGTTGATGGCCATTCTGACTGATGTGAGGTGATACCTCATTGTAGTTTCGATTTGCATTTCTCTAATGATTAGTGATATTGAGCATCCTTCCATGTGTTTGTTGCATGCCATTACTTATTGGTGGCTTTCTTCTGCTCCATCATCTGCACCATCTCCCTTCATGTTGCTTGCTTTTCTCTCTTTCTTTCCTGATGACACTCTTTTTTTGGTAAACATTTTTCCTTCTTTCAAAGTCTAAAGGAATGGAGAGTTGGGATATTTGGATAAAGGGGAAACCATTTCAGTTACTATAACTAGCTGTAGTTTTCTCATTTAACAAATATTTATTGGCATTTACTTTTAGGAACTCTGCTAGGTGCTGGGGATGCTGATTCATAAGCTAGAGCCCCAAGTCCTCAGCATGACTTTCAAGATGCACCATAATTTGATCCTGACCTACCAGCCCCATCTTGAGTCACTTCTTCACACACCCATCCTAACAAGTCAAGCACTCTCACACTCTCTCGTTTCTCTCTGCTTTTGCATTTGCTGTTTTCTCTGTCTGGGGTGCCCTCTCCCTCCACTATCTGGTGAACTCCTATTCTTACATTAAGGCCCTTTCAGGTGTTACCTCCTCTATAAAATCTTCACTGCTTTTCATGGCAAAGCTGGTCAATCACACCTCTTTTTACTATGATGATTGTTTCATACCTCCGTTGTAAAGTGTTCATACTTTATCGTAATTATTTACATTCATGTCTGACTCACACTCATGATCCTTGAAGGCAGGGATCATGGTTTACTCAAGGGAGTATTCCCTAGTCCCGTACATGATGGGTGACTGATATACATTAATTGACTAGACTCAATCCTGAATCAGAAAGAAAGGCAAAAGGCACAGAAAATCTGTAGCTCAGTGTTATCTAAAACAAAATATCATATGATATCACTTATATGTGAAATCTAAAACAAGTGATGCAAATGAACTTATTTACAAAACAGAAACAGACTCACAGACATAGAAAACAAACTTACGGTTACCAAAGGGGAAAGGTGGGGGAGGAGGGATAAATTAGGGATTTGGGATTAACATATACACACAACTGTATATAAAATAGATAAGCAACAAGGACCTACTGTATAGCACAGGGAACTAAACTCAATATTCTGTAATAACCTATATGGGAAAAGAATATGTATATGTATAATTGAATCACTTTGCTGTACACCAGAAACTAGCACAACATTGTAAATCAACTATACTTCAATAAAAATAAATCAATAAAACAAAACAATGAACTTATAACTTATTAGTTACCATTAGACACAGGGCTCAAACTTGTTACGGTCCTTTATCTTTGATTAGTGGACACATCTCCTTTTAACTTAACAAGCCCTTTAGAGCAACTGCTTCTATGATTGTCTTGAGTGGATTCCAGGGAAGAAGAAAGCAATCGATGATAATACCAATCACATTCGTCCCATCACTGCTGACCTTCAGCAGAGTCTTCACCACCAAAGCAAAGCAGGGAATTAAAGCAATTCTCCAAGCACCCCAATAAACTTGGATTTGATAGCCAGTAGCAAATGTTTATGGAATGTTTGCATAATAATGAAAACATTATATAACAATTTTCAGAGCACTGTTACAAATTCTATTCCTCTCAATAATCATGAAAGGTCAGTTACCCTCACTTTACAGATGGGAAAACTGAGGCCCAGAAATGTGTTCAAAGTTGCTAAGCTAGTAAGCAGTAGAATCAAGATTTAAGATACAGGTCTTCTGACTCCGAATCCCATGTTCTTCCCACTATGCCCTGTTGTTCTTTGAGGATAAAACATGTATTTTGTTTATTCTTGTGTCTTCCATAGCATCCAGGATAGTGCAATATTCTTGTTGAATGGATGTATTTTGATATACAAGTTTAAAAATTCTTCTGTCTCATCTATGTTTAATTTGTTCATTTATTCATCTACTTTTATCCACCCCATTCATATCAAATTTGTGCATTCCTACCATTGCCTGCCATTGTGCTCAGTACTAAAACTTCAAAGATAAATAACACAGTTATCTTTGTGTCTCCAGCACCTAGCACAATACCTGGCACATAGGAGGTGGTTAACAAATCCTTTTGCATAAATAAATGATCTGTAGCAAGCTCGGGACCCAATATACATGACTGAAGTAACAATGAACTGTGTTCTCCTTTCTTTCACCTAATCTTCACATCAATCTATTATCTTTTTTTACATAAGGGAACATTGACTATCAGTGGAATTTAATACCTCTGCCACAGTAGTATTTGGATTTAAACCCGGGTTTTATACTTAAAATACTAAGTGGATGCACCTTCTAGAAGCAGCTGGATTGTAATAAGAAGAGTCTAGATCTGGAGTCACAAGACCTGCGTGAGTCCCACCCCTGCCATGTACTAGCTGTATGGCCTTGGGGGAGTCACTTAGCCTCTAGGACTCAGTGTTCTCCATATATAATGAGAAAAACAATACCTACCCTGCTGACCACACAGGGATATTGTGAGGACAGTGAATAAGTACAAGGATAAGTGTGAGAAGGACTCATCCAAGGTATTGACTTAGGCCTCCTTCTGAAAGGGCTTTGGCTTACCTGGCTTGTCCCTCCTGAGTCCCAGGACAGTGCTTGCTGACATCACCTGGATGGGTAATTGTCAACGGGTAACTATTGACTCTTCACATGAGAACATGTTAATTATATTTATTCAACTTTAGGAAATGTGTGTGTGTGTGTGTGTGTGTGTGTGTGTGTGTGCATGCCTGTACATTTGAATGGGTGCAGTAGAAAGAGAGTGAGTTTGGAGGTCAGACAGCTGCCTTTAAATCAGTCTTACAGGGCTTCCCTGGTGGAGCAGTGGTTGAGAGTCTGCCTGCCAATGCAGGGGACACGGGTTCAAGCCCTGGTTCGGGAAGATCCCACATGCCGCGGAGCAGCTGGGCCCGTGAGCCACAATTACTGAGCCTGCCCGTCTGGAGCCCGTGCTCTGCAACAAGAGAGGCCGCGATAGTGAAAGGCCCGCGCATCGCGATGAAGAGTGGCCCCCACTCGCCGCAACTGGAGAAAGCCCTCGCACAGAAACGAAGACCCAACACAGCCAAAAATAAAAAATAAATAAAATTAAAAAAAAAAAATCAGTCCTACATTCATTAGCTGTATAACTTTGGGCAAGTTATTGTCACACTAAACCTCAATTTCCTAATCTGTAAGATGTAGATGATAGGTTGTTATGAGAGTGAAATAAGACTAAATGCTTCTAGGATAACCCTAACTTGTTGCTCAACAAATAGTAGTTTTTGATATCATCAATATTATAATCTACAAATAATATGCATTCTTGTTTTGGTAATGACTCTAATCCCTCCTCAGTAGAAAACTATCCTGTTCAGATCCCCATTTTGTCATTGTTGTTGCACATTCCCTTCTAATTCTCTTTTCTGCCCCATATAGGTGAGATTTGAAAATGTGGTCTCCTGGGTGCTAGATCTTTAAAATTATTTCAGAGAATATCAGATTATAATTTTTCCAAGTTAAGAGTTCAAATCTTTATCAGTTTTGTTCTGTAATTCTAATTCTTGCAGTTGCCAGTTTACTATTCTCTAATTTTTGTCAGTAAGGAAAATCTTCTAGAGTAAAAAACTACTCCAAAAGAATATGACCCACCACCCCAAAATTATCACCTCTAAGTTACTTTTTGTGGCCCTATTAGACAACTCCCCATGGCAAGAGCATCCTGGGATTTTACCTTTTTATGACTATAATGGGCTACTCGATATTACATTAACTGTAAAGTGCTACATGAATGTTAGCTTTTAATGTTAGCTATAGAAATATTAATATTTGATGGTTACTAAGTTATGGATAAACACTAGGAGAGTTAATATTTTACAAATCCTTGTTAAAGGCCACTGAACATCATCGAAGTTTACACAGTCTTGTTCACAGATAAAATAGAAAAAAAGAACCTCTGAGATTTGCATTCCAACTTGCCTATCACTACTGTATAGAATAATCTTCCTTTCATTATGTCTTCTCACTACTCAAAAATATTCCATGTACACTACTGCCTTGGGATCATCCAAACTCATTATTCTGGGAGAGCTTTCACAACTTTTCCCAGTATTCCTTCCCAACCCTATTTCCTACTACTTACTCCTCGCCTCCTCCTTCCACCCCATGTGAATCTTTTGTTCCAATGAGCTGCCATATTCACTGTTCATAAATTATTCCATGTACATTCCTGCTTCCTTGCCCTTGATGAAACCATTCTCCTCCTTTTCATATCCTCTTTACCCCCAACCGTCCATCCAACTCTAGACCTCTTCAAAGCCAAGCTCAGTGTGTACCTTCCCATAGAGATCACTTGCCCCTCAATTCTGAAATTACCAGTCACCAGCACACTCATTTGACAACTGACTGTATAACTATAGTAGTTTACCAGTGGCTTCACAGAGGTTTTCTCACTTAGTAATAATGATAGCTGCTTCTTATGGAACACTCCTATGGGCTAGGCACTCTCTTGAGTGCTTACAAACATCATGTTTAATCCTCACAGTCACCCTAGGTAGGAGATACTCCTTTTACAGATGAAAAAATCCGAGGCATAGAATGGTTTTGTAAGTCACCCAAAGTCATAGAGTTGACAAATGGCAGTGTTGAGGGTCACACTCCTTTCTGATTGAATCCGAGGGCCCACCTCTTAAGCTTCACACGTGCTGTCTGAATTTCATAATGTAGCACAAAGAGGTCAAATGGTACAACCAAAGCTGGTAAGTGACAGCCAATCCTCCCACCCAGCTTGGTCTAAGTCCAGACAGCTTTCCAATATACTAAATATATGATATTGCCTCTTACTGTATTTAACGTTTTTTTGGTTATTTAACCTAACATAAAATGTTGTCTACTCAGCTCAAGATTTCCGAAGACAATGATTAGGTAACTGAATGGTTGGGCCTCAGACAATGACTAGCTGTGCCAGCAATGGGGCTGATGACATATGTAGTGGCTTGGGGTGGCAGGAGATGGGCTGCTGTGAACTGCAATGACCATATCCTTAGTAAACCCAGATAAAACTTCATGGACTTCTCTTTGAAGAGTGATTACCTTGGTATTGCAAAGACCAGCTTTTGTTTGTTTGATTGTCTGTTGAAAGCCAAGGCAGTCTTTGCCATGACTGCGTTTTGTTCAGCTAATGCCAAGGTTTCTCTGTCTAGTCTCTGGGACTGTCCGGGGAAGAAGGCCAGGGAGAGCCAATGTTTGTTAAAGTAAAAAAAAACTGAAGTTCCAGAGAAAACATCAAAGTGCTCTCGTTCTTTAATACAAGACCAGATGCTCAGCAGCAGGTATATGTAGAATGAAAGCAAAGGCAATATAACAGTAATAAACATTTTACTTGCCTGCAGCTTCTGTAACAGGACAATCTAATGTAAATGGCTCTCAATGCCCACGTGGAGGTGCGCTGTGGCTGTGCCTTTCATATGCGTCTTGCATATGGCACCCGTAAGTACAGTATTAGAGATGGAAATACAATAAAAGCTCTTCTCTTTCACTTTTCTGAGGGGGTTGGTGTGGAGGAAATGTTGCAAATAGTGGCTACATGTAAACTGAGGGAAATTTGCAAAAGACTTTGGACATAGTTTGTTGTAGTGCAGTAGCCTTAATAATAATCAAGCATAGTGCCTGCACAAAAAACGTGATCATTGTGCAGTTTCCATTTCAGTAATAATACCTTACAATTATATAGTGCTGTATAAACATGCCTTACAGCACCAGCGGAATCTCTCTTCCAGATTCACTTACATCTGTCCATTTGCTAAACTTTTGCTCAATGTCTGATTCTGGGGTATAGTATGTAGAAGTTCATTGTTGCCTCACTCCTACCCCATATACTCCAAAAAAGTTTATCTGTAATAAAGCTAACATTCTGATCTCCATCTGCCTAACTCCTTTGCCTATTTCAACTGGTTTAGGACTCAGGTGGGGAGAGGAGGGGTCCTATTGATTGGGCCTCCCTCAAATGCGAGGGGTGAAGAGTAATGACAATGTAGGGTTAGCACCTGGTACAGTTCCCCCACAATAAAGGGGAGCTGCTCTTAACTAAAAGCAATCTGGGACGTGAAAGACTTGTTCCCATTTGATCGTCCCTAAAAGTGTAGCTAAGAAGACCCAGCAGGTGGACCTGGCAGATCAGAAAAGCCAGAGGGAGGAGACCTTCAAGATGGCTGAAGAGTAAGACGTGGAGATTACCTTCCTCCCCACAAATACATCAGAAATACATCTACATGTGGAACAACTCCTACGGAACACCTACTGAACGCTGGCAGAAGACCTCAGACTTCCCAAAAGGCAAGAAACTCCCCCACGTACCTGGTAGGGCAAAAGAAAAAAGAAAAAACAGAGACAAAACAATAGGGACGGGACCTGCCCTTCTGGGAGGGAGCTGTGAAGGAGGAAAAGTTTCCACACACTAGGAAGCCCCTTCACTGGCTGAGACAGGGTGGGGGGGGGTGGCGGAGGGGGAAGCTTCAGAGCCATGGAGGAGAGCGCAGCCACAGGGGTGAGGAGGGCACAGCGGAGAGATTCCCGCACAGAGGATCGGTGCCGACCAGCACTCACCAGCCCGAGAGGCTTGTCTGCTCACCCGCCAGGGCGGGCGGGGGCTGGGAGCTGAGGCTTGGGCTTCGGAGGTCAGATCCCAGGGAGAAGACTGGGGTTGGCAGTGTGAACACAGCCTGAAGGGGGCTAGTGCGCCACAGCTAGCCAGGAGGGTGTCCGGGAAAAAGTCTGGACCCGCCTAAGAGGCAAGAGACCATTGTTTCGGGGAGCAAGAGGAGAGGGGATTCAGAGCACCGCCTAAACGAGATCCAGAGATGGGCACGAGCCTCAGCTACCAGCGCGGACCCTAGAGACGGGCATGAAATGCTAAGGCTGCTGATGCCGCCACCAAGAAGCTTGTGTGCAAGCACAGGTCACTATCCACACTGCCCCTCCCGGGAGCCTGTTTAGCCCACCACCGCCAGGGTCCCGTGATCCAGGGACAACTTCCCCGGGAGAACGCACGGGGCGCCTCAGGCTGGTGCAACGTCACGCCGGCTTCTGCCACCACAGGCTTGCCCCGCATCCGTACCCCTCCCTCCCCCTGGCCTGAGTGAGCCAGAGCCCCCAAATCAGCTGCTTCTTTTACCCTGTCCTGTCTGGGCAGGAACAGACGCCCTCAGGCGACCTACACGCAGAGGTGGGGCCAAATCCAAAGCTGAACCCCAGGAGCAGTGCGAACAAAGAAGAGAAAGGGAGATCTCTCCCAGCAGCCTCAGGGGCAGCGGATTAAATCTCCCCAGTCAACTTGATGTACCCTGCATCTCTGGAATACCTGAATAGACAATGAATCATCCCAAAATTGAGGTGGTGGAATTTGGGAGCAATGATATATATATATTTTTTTCCTTTTTCTCTTTTTGTGAGGGTGTATGTGTATGCTTCTTTGTGTGATTTTGTCTGTATAGCTTTGCTTTTACCATTTGTCCTAGGGTTCTGTCTTTCCGTTTTTTGTCTTTTTTTTTTTTTTAGTATAGTTTTAAATGCTTGTTATCATTGGTGGATTTCATTTTTTGGTTTGGTTGCTCTCTTCTTTCTTTCTTTCTTTTTTTTCTTTTTTTAATTATTTATAGATTTTTTAAAATTTAATAATTATTTTTATTTTTTATTTTATTAGCTTTATTTTATTTTATTTTTTTCTTTCTTCCTTTCGCTTTTTCTCCCTTTTCTTCTTAGCCAGGTGGCTGACAGGGTCTTCGTGCTCCAGCTGGGTGTCAGACCTATGCCTCTGTGGTGGGAGTGCCAAGTTCTGGACCTTGGTCCACCATAGACCTCCCAGCTCCACGTAATATCAAACGGTGAAAACTATCCCAGAGATCTCCAACTCAACGCAAAGACCCAGCTCCACTCAATGACCAACTAGCTACAGTGCTGGACACCCTATGCCAAACAACTAGCAAGACAGGAACACAATGCCACCCATTAGCAGAGAGGCTGCCTAAAATCATAAGGTCACAGACACCCCAAAACACACCACCAGACGCGGTCCTGCCCACCAGAAAGATAAGATCCAGCCTCATCCACCAGCACACAGGCACCAGTCCCCTCCACCAGGAAGCCTACACAACCCACTGCACCAACCTCAGCCACTGGGGGCAGACATGAAAACAATGGGAACTACGAACATGCAGCCTGTGAAAAGGAGACCCCAAACACAGTAAGATAAGCAAAATGACAAGACAGAGAAACACACAGCAGATGAAGGAGCAAGGTAAAAACCCACCATTAAACAAATGAAGAGGAAATAGGCAGTCTACCTGAAAAAGAATTCAGAGTAATGATAGTAAAGGTGATCCAAAATCTTGGAAATAGAATGGAGAAAATACAAGAAACGTTTAACAAGGACCTAAAACAACTAAAGAGCAAACAAACAGTGATGAACAACACAATAAATGAAATTATAAATTCTCTAGAAGGAATCAATAGCAGAATAACTGAGGCAGAAGAACGGATAAGGGACCTGGAAGAGAAAATAGTGGAAATAACCACTGGAGAGCAGAATAAAGAAAAAAAATGAAGAGAATTGAGGACGGTCTCAGAGACCTCTGGGACAACATCAAATGCCAACATTCGAATTATAGGGGTCCCAGAGGAAGAAGAGAAAAAGAAAGGGTCTGAGAAAATATTTGAAGAGATTATAGTTGAAAACTTCTCTAACAAGGGAAAGGAAATAGTCAATCAAGTCCAGGAAGTGCAGAGAGTCCCATACAGGATAAATCCAACTAGACACATGGCAAGACACCTATTAATCAAGCTATCAAAAATTAAATACAAAGAAAAAATATTAAAAGCAGCAAGGGAAAAGCAACATATAACATACAAGGGAATCCCCATAAGGTTAACAGCTGAACTTTCAGCGGAAACTCTGCCAGCCAGAAAGGAGTGGCAGGACATATTTAAAGTGATGAAAGGGAAAAACGTACAACCAAGATTACTCTACCTAGCAAGGATCTCATTCAGATTCGATGGAGAAATTAAAACCTTTATAGACAAGCAAAAGCTAAGAGAATTCAGCACCACCAAACCAGCTTTACAACAAATGCTAAAGGAACTTCTCTAGGCAGGAAACACAGGAGAAGGAAAAGACCTACAATAACAAACCCAAAGCAATTAAGAAAATGGTAGTAGGAACATACATATCAATAATTACCTTAAATGTAAATGGATTAAATGCTCCCACCAAAACACATAGACTGACTGAATGGATACAAAAACAAGACCCGTATATATGTTGTCTACAAGAGACCCACTTCAGACCTAGGGACACATACAGACTGAAAATGAGGGGATGGAAAAAGATATTCCATGCAAATGGAAATCAAAAGAAAGCTGGAGTAACAATTCTCATAACAGATAAAATAGACTTTAAAATAAGGACTATTACAAGAGACAAAGAAGGACACTACACAATGATCAAGGGATCAATCCAAGAAGAGGATATAACAATTGTAAATATTTATGCACCCAACATAGGAGCACCTCAATACATAAGGCAAATGCTAACAGCCATAGAAGGGGAAATCGACAGTAACATAATCATACTAGGGGACTGTAACACCCCACTTTCACTAATGGACAGATCATCTAAAATGAAAATAAATAAGGAAACACAAGCTTTAAATGACACATTAGACAAGATGGACTTAATTAATATTTATAGGACATTCCATCCAAAAACAACACAATACACTTTCTTCTCAAGTGCTCATGGAACATTCTCCAGGATAGATCATATCTTGGGTCACAAATCAAGCCTTGGTAAATTTAAGAAAATTGAAATCATATCAAGCAACTTTTCCGACCACAGCGCTATGAGGCAAGATATCAATTACAGGGAAAAAAACTGTAAAAAATAGAAACACATGGAGGCTAAACAATACGCTACTAAATAACCAAGAGTTCACTGAAGAAATGAAAGAGGAAATCAAAAAATACCTAGAAACAAATGACAATGAAAACACGACGACCCAAAACCTATGGGATGCAGCAAAAGCAGTTCTAAGAGGGAAGTTTATAGCAATACAATCCTACCTCAAGAAACAAGAAACATCTTAAATAAAGAACCTAAACTTAAACCTAAAGCAATTAGAGAAAGAAGAACAAAAAAACCCAAAGTTAGCAGAAGGAAAGAAATCATAAAGATCAGATCAGAAATAAATGAAAAAGAAATGAAGGAAACAATAGCAAAGGTCAATAAAACTAAAAGCTGGTTCTTTGAGAAGATAAACAAAGTTGATAAACCATTAGCCAGACTCATCAAGAAAAAAAGGGAGAAGACTCAGATCAATAGAATTAGAAATAAAAAAAGAGAAGTAACAACTGACACTGCAGAAATACAAAGGATCATGTGAGATTACTATAAACAACTATATACTAATAAAATGGACAACCTGGAAGAAATGGACAAATTCTTAGAAATGCACAACCTTCTGAGACAGAACCAGGAAGAAACAGAAAATATAAACAGACCAATCACAAGCACTGAACTTGAAACTGTGATTAAAAATCTTCCAACAGGGCTTCCCTGGTGGCACAGTGGTTAAAAATCTGCCTCGCAATGCAAGGGACACAGGTTCAAGCCCTGGTCCGGGAGGATCCCACATGCCGCGGAACAACTAAGCCCGTGTGCCACAACTACTGAGCCTGCACTCTAGAGCTCATGAGCCACAACTACTGAAGTCCGCATGCCACAACTACTGAAGCCTGTGCACCCTACAGCCCATGCTCTGTAACAATAGAAACCACCGCAATGAGAAGCCCACGCACCACAACCAAGAGAGCCCCCACTCACTGCAACTAGAGAAAGCCTGTGTGCAGCAACAAAGACCCAACGCAGCCAAACATAAAAATTAATTAATTAATTAATTTTTAAAAATATCATTAAAAATAAATCTTCCAACAAACAAAAGCCCAGGACCAGATGGCTTCACAGGCGAATTCTATCAAACATTTAGAGAAGAGCTAACACCTATCCTTCTCAAACTCTTCCAAAATATAGCAGAGGGAGGGACACTCCCAAACTCATTCTACGAGGCCACCATCACCCTGATACCAAAACCAGACAAAGATGTCACAAAAAAAGAAAACTACAGGCCAATATCACTGATGAACATAGATGCAAAAATCCTTAATGAAATACTAGCAAACAGAATCCACAGCACATTAAAAGGATCATACACCATGATCAAGTGAGGTTCATCCCAGGAATGCAAGCATTCTTCAATATACACAAATCAATCAATGTGATACACCATATTAACAAATTGAAGAACAAAAACCATATGATCATCTCAACAGATGCAGAAAAAGCTTTTGACAAAATTCAACACCAATTTATGAAAAAAACTCTCTAGAAAGTGGGCATAGAGGGAACCTACCTCAACATAATAAAGGCCATATATGACAAATCCACAGCCAACATCGTTCTCAATGGTGAAAAACTGAAACCATTTCCTCTATGATCAGGAACAAGACAAGGTTGCCCACTCTCACCACTATTGTTCAACATAGTTTTGGAAGTTTTAGTCACATCAATCAGAGAAGAAAAAGAAATAAAAGGAATCCAAATCGGAAAAGAGGAAGTAAAACTTCCACTGTTTGCAGATGACATGATACTATACATAGAGAATCCTAAAGATGTTACCAGAAAACTACTAGAGCTAATCAGTGAATTTGGTAAAGTATCAGGATACAAAATTAATGCACAGAAATCTTTTGCATTCCTATACAGAACAACAAATAATCTGAAAGAGAAATTAAGGAAACTCCCATTAACCATTGCAACAAAAAGAATAAAATACTTAGGGATAAACCTACCTAAGGAGACAAAAGACCTGTATGCAGAAAGCTATAAGACACTGATGAAAGAAATTAAAGATGATACAAACAGATGGAGAGATATACATGTTCTTTGACTGGAAGAATCAACATTGCGAAAATGACTCTACTACCCAAAGCAATCTACAGATTCAGTGCAATCCCTATCAAACCACCAATGGCATTTTTCACAGAACTAGAACAAAAAATTGCACAATTTGTATGGAAACACAAAAGACCCCAAATAGCCAAAGCAATCTTGAGAAAGAAAAATGGAGCTGGAGGAATCCGGCTCCCTGTCTTCAGACTATACTACAAAGCTACAGTAATCAAGACAGTATGGTACTGGCACAAAATCAGAAATATAGATCAATGGATCAGGATAGAAAGCCCAGAGATAAACCCACGCACCTATGCTCACCTTACCTTTGATAAAGGAGGTAAGAATATACAATGGAGAAAAGACACCCTCTTCAATAAGTGGTGCTGGGAAAACTGGATAGCTGCATGTAAAAGAATGAAATTAGAATACTCCCTAACACCATACACAAAAATAAACTCAAAATGGATTAAAGACCTAAATGTAAGGCCAGACACCATCAAACTCTTAGAGGAAAACATAGGCAGAACACTCTATGACATAAATCACAGCAAGATGCTTTTTGACCCACCTCCTAGAGTAATGGAAATAAAAACAAAAATAAACAAATGGGGCCTAATGAAACTTAAAAGCTTTTGCACAGCAAAGGAAACCATAAACAAGACGAAAAGACAAACCTCAGAATGGGAGAAAATGTTTGCAAACGGACCAACTGACAAAGGGTTAATCTTTCAAATATACAAGCAGCTCATGCAGCGCAATATCAAAGAAACAAACAAACCAATCCAAAATGGGCAGAAGACCTAAACAGACATTTCTCCAGAGATGATATACAGATTGCCAGCAAACACATGAAAGGATGCTCAACATCACTAATCATTAGAGAAACGCAAATCAAAATTACAATGAGGTATCACCCCACACCAGTCAGAATGGCCATCATCAAAAAATCTACAAACAATAAATGCTGGAGAGGGTGTGGAGAAAAGGGAACCCTCTTGCACTGTTGGTGGGAATGTAAATTGATATAGCCACTATGGAGAACAGTATTGAGGTTCCTTAAAAAACTAAAAATAGAGCTATCATACGACCCAGCAATCCCACTACTGGGCATATACCCTGAGAAAACCATAATTCTAAATACTCATGTACTACAATGTTCATTGCAGCTCGATTTACAATAGCCAGGATATGGAAGCAACCTAAGTGTCCATTGACAGATGAATGGATAAAGAAGATGTGGCACATATATACAATGGAATATTACTCAGCCATAAAATGAAACGAAATTGAGTTATTTGTAGTGAGGTGGATGGACCTAGAGACTATCATACAGAGTGAAGTAAGTCAGAAAGAGAAAAAGAAATACCATACACTCACACATATATATGGAATCTTAAGACAAGAAAATGGTTCTGAAGAACCTAGGGGCAGGACAGGAATAAAGATGCAGACGTAGAGAATGGACTTGAGGACATGGGGAGGGGGAAGGGTAAGCTGGGACGAAGTGAGAGAGTGGCATGGACATATATACACTACCAAATGTAAAATAGATAGCTAGTGGGAAGCAGCTGCATAGCACAGGGAGATCAGCTCGGTGCTTTGTGACCACCTAGAGGGGTGGGATAGGGAGGGTGGGAGGGAGGGAGACGCAAGAGGGAGGGGATATGGGGATATATGTATACATATAGCTGATTCACTTTGTTATACAGCAGAAACTGACACAACATTGTAAACAACTATACTCCAGTAAAGATGTTAAAAATAATAAAATAAAAATGAAATGTAATTCAAAAAAATATGGTCAGAAAGGTACATTTTATGGTATGTTTATTTAAGCATAATTTTAAAAATTGTTTTTTCTTCTGCAGCCCACCTTAACCCACAATCTAGCTGAATGTGAGAATGATACCTCAGGAAATAAAGAAAGTGCTAAAAACAAAAAATACAGTTAATATATGAAAAAAGAAAATTTCAGTTAATATATAAAAATATTATGCCATCCCAGACCTATCAAATAATTTTCCCCCTTTTTCTTCTCCTCAGAAAAGCAGAATTATCTCCAGAATGTAGATTCTGATTTTTAAAAAAGGAAGAGGAGCCATCCTGCATGGAGTCAATCTTAATCAATTCATTGTAAACCTACTGTATCTTTTTTCCAACTCTCCATTCTAAATTTGGACTCCTGGTCAAATATTGCCCTCTTCTCTCTCTGTCTCTTATTCCCTGCTCCACCTCCCTCTTTCTCTCTTTCAAAATTTACCTAATTAGGAACAACTCTTAGTGGTCACCATTTTTCCAGTTTTTGCGTACATCATTAGTAGAGTAATATACATGGGTTCCAGATAATTTAACAAATGGTGTTGTGACAATTGGTTTTAAAAAGTGAGTTTGATCCATTGTACATCTTGCACTAAAATAAATTCCAGATGGATCGAAGATTGTTTTTAATGATTCATAAATGTGGAGGAAACCTGAGAGAATTTGTTTTTATGTAATTTTGCAATGGGGAGGATTCTCTAAGTATGACATAAAATTCAGAAGCCATAAAAGAAAACTTTGATACATTTAAACTCATAAAAACTTTAAACAAAATTCTTTGTAGAAAAAACTACCTTAAAGTCAAAAAGCAAATCAGCTGGGAAAACATTCTTGCCTTATGTATTGTAATCAAACGGCTAATTTCCTTAATACATAAAATGCTTCAACAATAGTAAAAATGGGCAAATGATACAAACAGTTTAAAGAAAGGGGAAAATGGCTCTTAAACATATGAAAACGTGCTCAATCTCATCATAATAAAAGAAATACAAGTGAAAACTAACAAGATTGACAAAAGACAAAAATTTGGATAAAATATTGGCTTTTTAAGAATATGGGGAAACAATCACTTTCAAAGTTTGTTGAAGGGAATGTGAATTAATACAATCTTTATTGATCAAAATTTTAAATTTATTCTTTGACCTGGGAATTCTGCTTCTGGAAATTTACCCCTTGGATACAGCCACAGAAACATACATGCAAATAACATACATGCAAACAACTTTCCTCTGATAGGAAACTGCTTATATAAATTTTGATACACCCATAAAGTAGAATATTATATAACCGTAACAGGAATAAGGCAGCTCTATAGATACTGATATGGAACTATCTCCAGGATACATTGCATAGTGAAGAAACACACTGAATAATCTGTATAATATGCCATCATTTGTGTAAACAACAGCAACAAAAGAATTTATAAATGTATATGGTTGCATTGACATAGACTATGTCTCAGAGTGTATAAAATCCTGGTTTGCCTCTGGGACTCAAGGGCAGAAAAAAGCCTTAGTGTTTACTGGATACTTGTTTGTACCTTTTTGATCTTGTATCTGTATTGTCCATTACACAGTAACAACAACTCCAACTCCAGCCTCTATCCTATGACAGCCATCTCTTTGTAACTGGCATTGGGACACCCCTTTCTTTCTTGCAAGCCCAGCTTTATGTTTATATTTTTTGCTGGTATATAACATCCAGAATACTGTGCAGTTTTAACAAAAGGAGGCCTGCACTAGGCAGGACCAGCTCCAGCAGAGATGTTCCGAACTCTGCTGTAATCACACATAGGAGGGTAAAGTTAGAATCAGAGATTAGAGAGAGAATCTAGTGGGGTTACATTCTGTCAATAAATTCCCTTCTTTGGTCTCAGTCTTTTTATTTGTAAAATTAGATTAGATTATGTCCAATGTGCTATAATAGTTCTAGGACTCTATGAGTGACTAACCACGTTCCTAGTAAAGGCAGTATAGAATATCATTTAAAGGCACTGTGGAGCCACATTATGTGGGTTCAAATGCTAGCCTTTCTACTTATTGTCCTTAGGCAAATTTTTAAACTTTGTGCCTCAGTTTCCTCATCGATAAAATCGAAATGATAAGAATAGAACCTGCCTTATAAGAATATTGGGAGGATTGGGACTTCCCTGATAGCACAGTGCTTAAGAATTCACCTGCCAATGCAGGGGACACGGGTTCGATCCCTGGTCCAGGAAGATCCCACATGCCGCGGAGCAACTAAGCCCGTGTGCCACAACTACTGAGCCTGCACTCTAGAGCCCACAAGCCACAACTACTGAAGCCTGCACGCCTAAAGCCCATGCTCTGCAACAAGAAAAGCCACCGCAACTAGAGAAAGCCTGCGCACAGCAATGAAGACCCAACGCAGCCAAAAAAAAATATATATATATACATATATATATTGGGAGGATTAAATGAGTTACAATGCTTAAAACACTGAGGAGTGCCCGGTACATGTTAAGCACCTCAAAAATGCTGCTGTTGTTGCTGCTGCTTCTCCTTCTTCTTATTATTATTATTAATTATTATTATTAATTTGTGCAAGGTTCAAGGGATCATGGGAAGTCTGGCCTCAGTAAACTAATCCTGAAAAGAGACTCACTCCCTGATAACCCTTGGAAGTATTATAGCTCTAGATATTAAAAAGAAGCATGAACAGAAAAGGATCTGCCAGTCTCCTCCTACCTTTGATAGCATCAATCAATTAATGCATCACTTTCAAATACTTTAATACTTCAGGGCCTGCAGAGGAAATACACAGCCTGATCTTCACTCTTCAGTTGTTAACACTGAGGTTGGGAGGACACATTTCTGATAGATGAGGCAACTAAAAGAAGAAAGGGAGAAGTTTTCATTTATTGAGACATACTGTTTATGTGTTAAATCCTTTGCAAAAATATTCTCATTTAACTGGGGGCAACGTCAACTAATACTATATTGATTGCTAAATTGTGTAAAGCAGCTTGCAAGTGCAGAAGAAATTCTGAGGCAAGACACCAAGAGAGACTGATGAAGATGTTTGCAAACTCTGTTAATGAATCAGCTTGGACTACGTGTTAAATACACATATTCTCAAGCCGCATCCTAAACCCACTGAATCTGAATCCCCGGGGGTGAGAGTCTTGGGAAGGGCTCTCAGACAATACTTCTCACCGGAAAATTTTGGAAACCCTCGATTAGAAGACATCTTGAAGGAGTGAAGTAAGTCAGAAAGAGAAAAACAAATATCGTATATTAATGCACATATGTGGAATCTAGAAAAATGGTATAGATGAACTTATTTGTAAAGCAGAAATATAGACACAGATATAGAGAACAAACGTACAGATACCAAGGGGGGAGGGTGGGTGGGATGGATTGGGAGATTGGGATTGACATATATACACTACTATGTATAAAATAAATAACTAATGAGAACAGACTGAAAAAAATAAAATAAAATGGATAACCAACAACAGCAAAAATGAATAAAATAAAATACTACTTTTATGAAAAAAAAACGAAGACATCTTGAAGGGTCAGGAGGAGATCGTTCTATTCTCTGAGAGTTTTCATTCACATGTCACAAAACAAAGCAAGGAGCGAACTGGATAGGAGCCAGCAGCAGGCTCTGTGCTAGTTTCTCTTGTTGCCCACCGGAGGGCCCAGAAGACCTCGACCTAGAAGATTACACCCCCAAGAGATTTTTCTCCTTAAAAACCACTCAAGGAGGACTGGAGTTCGTGTCTTGATCCACTGGCTCCATACCTGAGTACAAGGATTGCCTGTTTTTTTTTAAAAAAAAGAGAAAAAAACCTCTTTGAGCTGTAGTCTCATGCACTGTGACGTCAGCAGAACCCCAAGACTGAATTATAGCTTTGCATTCAATCAAGAATCATGTATTATTCTCTATGTTATCCATCACTGCTTCCCCACTGCTCAGAAGACAGAGTGACAGCAATACACACAATGGGCAAGCACCTGAGGTGCTTTAAACCTATCAATAATAAGCATTGTTCTCAAAAAGATTTTGCTCTGTGGAAAAAGCAGAATGAAACAGCCTTTCCAATGACCAGCAGAGGCTTTGAAATTGTTTCCCATTAAATGTGCAAATTCTGAAGCCACAGAATTCAGTCACCACCTTGTTCATGTCCTAGGGATTTGGTTTGGACTGAATCAAAAAAATATTTCTGTTCATATTAAATGCAAAATGATTATTGGATGTCCTGCTCCTCACATTTAACTGCATACAAACACTAACATTCAATCTATGTGAAATTAATGAGTTGGTGGTGAGTCTGGTATATGTGTTTAATCAGAAAATTACATTGAGAATACTTGAAGGCATATTAATTGAAGTTTATCAAGAAGGCAGTAGGTATTCAGACACAGACACAAATGCAAAATATATCAGTAGCTGTGCCTGTAATTATCTATCACAGTTGCCTTGCACATTCTAGTGCCTTTAAATAAAAATGAAACATAGTACATGCTTGGACCATTTTAGACATTAGAAATGTTTGATATAGACATTTTATTTTTCCTATTAAACTGGATTGAATTACACAGTTATACACAGAGAATATGCCCTTGCAGTTGTATTGATGAATGCAGGCACTAGTAATTGGCAAATAGTACTTCCCCTGATATTATTAGTTACAAATTTCTGAGATTAGAATGAATATAAAGCATTCCTTTACCTAGCTTGATTCTTTGTGTAAATAATTAAAGAAAACAAGCTCTTGACACAATGGCCCCCATAAATGCTATCATAAGAAGACATATTTACAAATCAAATGTAGCAATGACCAGCTTGGTACCTTTAAATTTGTTTTCCCAGATTTAGCCCTAAGAAATGCAGCCGACTTTATTGATACTTGTGGCATCTTATTGTACTGCTAGATCCAATGGACCTATTAACTCACTGGATGGACAAATCCAGCTGGTCTGGCTTTCTCAAATATAGGGATTGGGATTCCTTTTTTAATTTCCTTTGCTGTGTGTTTACCATGTCCTTCTCTCTAGTGATCTAGATATCTTGCCTTCTTTCATCTTTGAGAATCCCTGCCTGTACCCACCTGTCATGAGGCCTGAAATAAGGAACTGAAAAATTAGGCAATTTCCAAATATTGAATATCTTTGTAGAGGCTCAATATCCAGAAGCTTCACTGCAGTTTTATGCATTCATTGGATGCTGGGCAGAGTGTGGACAAGGCCACGGTTCATTCAGTACCTCTGAGGTCAGCACCTTCCTGTGATGCTGGACAGAAATGAGCAGAGGGCGACTCTCAGCTCTCCGACAGACTGGCAGCATAGCCTGCTGCCACGTGTTTTTACCCTTCCAGAGGAATTCTGTGGAGCTCTTGGCATCCATCATCTCGTTTAATCTGCACAACTACTCTGTGAGTTCGACATTATATCTTTGTTTAACAAATGAGGAAACTGAGGCATGGAGTGGTTATATAACTCGCTCAAGATTCAGATTATAGAAGACAACTAAAATGAAAAAGAGAAAAGAAATCACTTGAGCTAGCAATGACAGAGTTGGGATCTGAACCCAGGACTGCTGGCTTCCAAATACACTATTATTTTGAACTACCTTCTGTATGAATACTTATGTAATATATCTTCCTATAGCTTATACATTTTTTTAAAGATTTTTTTGATGTAGACCAATTTTTTAAAGTCTTTATTGAATCTGTTACAACATTGCTTCTGTTTTACGTTTTGGTTTTTTGGTCACGAGGCATGTGGGAATCCCAGCTCCCCAACCAGGGATCGAACCCACACCCCCTGCATTGGAAGGCGAAGTCTTAACCACTGGACCACCAGGAAGTCCCTATAGCTTATACATTTTTAAAAAATAATAAAATTGGTGAACAGTCCCTTGGTAGCCTAATTTTTTAATCCTTTTCTCAGAGGAGAACCTGAAGGTCTGGGGGAAAATCAGAAGGTATTTTATTTATTTATGTCAGGGACCTAGACAGTGGAATCTCATGCCTCTTCCTTCACACCCAAGTTTTCACCCTTTTTGTGTATATGTTATCACATACATTTTGTTTATTAAATTTTATTTGTTTGCACAAGCTTTCCTTACAAGAAATGTAAGTCTTGCCTAGAAGTCTTGCATAGTGGTTATGAGCACGAACTCTCAAGCCAGGCTACTTAATTCAAAAACAAACTCCTCCATTTATTATTCAACCTTGGGCAAGTTGCTTACGTTCTGTAGGTCTCCGTATCTTCATCTGTAAAATGGGGATGATGATGGTGGTAGCTATCTGTGGATAAAATGAGATAACGCATAGACAGTGCCTGGCACTAGTAAGAACCGGAAAGCCTTAGCTACTGTTACCAGTATAAGAAGCATCCGTCTTTAACTCAAGACTACAATAAGAAGGCTCACTGACTATGGGGACCCCATTCTGTTTTCTCTTTCCTGTTAACTGGGAGGATAACCAGGGTTCTTTAATCCAGAGGCAGAACAAGGTCATCTCCCAAAATTGGGCCAAATAATGGAGTCCCAGTGAATTGGAAGCAGACAGGTCATCTCACTTCTACCTTCAGCCCTGCTCTTAGCTGTATGACTTTGGGCAAGTCACATTAAGCCTTCGGTTTCCCCTTGTCTCAGACATGGGGAAATCAACCTGCCCCTGAGGTTCCTGCCAGGGTTAACCTTCTGGGAAGTACCCAGGCAATCATGAGTGAGCGCTCACTTCCAAGAGGTTGTAATTTCCTTGCTTCACCTGACCATCACAATCTAGCCCAGGAAGACAGGAGCCCAGGCCATTCCTGAACTTTGCACTTGAATGCATAGGGCAGCTGCTAACATCCCTGGCTGCACCCCACACCTCCTTAATCTGAAATCCCCATTAGCTCCAACTGCAGGCCATCTATTACCTCACGCCCATAATGGGAGTTAATTTCTGTTGGGATCAGATGGTCTTCCCCCTGGAAATTTTTATTCATATTTCTTTCCTGTTTTGTGATTCTCAATCGGAGTTTTCTAATAACAGATCATTTCTTTTTGTCTAACTTTAATCTGGTCCTGCTTGACAAGCCCCATCCTTTTCATTGAAGGGTAAGACCACTTAAAGGAAGGCCAATAAGCCCTTGCGCTGCTCGGCCGGCTGGGGTGATTTGTCACCCGGTGCAGTGGTGGTCACACCAATGGATTTATCTCAAGGTAAATGGAGATGCTGAGACCCGGGACCTGGAGCTTTGATTAAGGTGCCCTTTTTGCAGTGTTGATAGATGTTGCTTGTGTTTATCTATTTGAAATGCCACTAAATCTGTGAATACAATGGAAAAAGAGAGTACTTTGCTGCTGAAAACATATTAGTGATTTATGTTTCAGTAAGAAGCACAATAAAGAGACAGAGGTTATTAAGAGCAGCTATTTTCATGAGAAATAGTTCTGCTTTAAAACATTATTAACCCCACCTTGATAAAGACTTACATGCATGCATAATCATGTTTACTTACCCCTTTAGTTTGGTGTGACATGCATTTGAAGCACACATTCTCCAAATATTAATAAGTTAGCAGAATATTTACAGCAAAAGTCACCTCTCCCAGGACTGTTCTGCATGTAAATTTCCTTCTCTCACGATAGGGACACATAATAAACTTATCTAGAAAGATTTGGAGTTTATATGGACTTCATATTGTTCAAAGCACTCTCAAATCCTACTCACCATCATTTGCTGTATCTCCAACCACCCCCCGCCCCCTTTGCATTGTAGTAGAAATAACCAGTAGGGTGACACATAAAGATTATAATGCATGGATATAACTTATAACATGAATCAATGTCATCAAGACGCACCCATTTAAATGAATAGGGTCAGATGAGAGTGCTGTATCACCCTGACTTGTGTGACAGTTACAAATGCGTCACCTCGTATGCATAATAGGAGTGTACAAACCAGAAGAGATTTGTAAACTTGGTTCATTTCAAGCAGAACTGACCCACAGGAATGGAAACAAGAGAAAAGGCAGCCGGGCTGGATCTGTCGGGAAATAAGTGATTCTGTGTTTCGTGGTTTCCTAAAACCCTAACGAGGATTTCGTGTGCTCCAGCTCCACTGGGGGAACCGAGAGCCCATTAGATCAGGCTGTTTATTTACCACGTTCACTTTTAAAGGTTGCAGTGTTTGCACGGGGTAGACGGCGAGGATAATAACGGGGTGGGAGGAAGGGGACAACCTGCGTGGAGGGGTTTGAGGTGTGCAATTCTTAGCAAGTCTGCGGAGGGGGTAAAAACCCCAGGCGAGTTGGGCCTGGCAGAGTTAACAGTGTTCAGCGTGCAATTAAGGGTTTGGAAGGTTCTGTGTTGAGTGCTCTGATTTATTGATACGTTCCGGGGATTTCTCCGCGGCGGGGTGAACGGGGCGGGGGGCCGTTCGCGTCCCGAGAGCAGCCAGCGGCTGGCGGGTCCGGGGCTGGCATCGCGCGCCGGGTGTCAGCGCAGCGCGGAGCGGAGGCCACACCTGCACCTCATTTGCTTGCGAGCAGCGCCATGACCCGCCTGCTGATGGGGCGCCTTCGCTTTCATCCTCGGGATTATGACAAGTTATTAATTGCCACCATTAGCCGCAGCAGCCTGCCCGAGATCTCTGCTGCTCTCTGGAGGTGAGAAACTGCGCTTCTGGATGCGGAGGGAAGAGGCGCCGAGCAGCGCGGGGCAAACATAGCAACAATCTGCCCAAAAGGGATTATGAGACGGTGAATAATTTATTAGGAAACATTTTTCTTTGTCCTTCCCACAGACCCACAAATCCTCCCCAAGCGCTCTTTACCAGCCTTGCAGATAATGTGCTTACACATCTCAGAGCCTGTTAAATAGACTGAAGAGGCCATCGGGCTCACCCTCCACTCCGCGGCTGCCAGGACCGCGCAGACCCAGCGCGCGGCCTCGGGTAACTAGACTCGATGGCAGAGGCGGATAGGAAAAACCATAGGATGGCTGCCCTGCCTCCTTCCCGGCTCCTGCTTCCCACAAAGAACAGGCATACCTGCTCACATGCTTTATATTTGCACATAACCCACAGTTTCATTCCTTGCCACGTGTATTTATTGAGGTTCTACTTTGATAGGGAGTTACTCGTCCCTGGAACCTTCTGGACAAAGCTAAGGCCACACGGTCTCCACAGCCAACCATGCATTCGACAGACAGAACTGTAAGCCATTCTGCTAGAGATACAAAGAGGAAAGATTCGGGCCTTGCCCTCAAAGAGACCGTAGCCTGTGTTCACGTCAGTGATGCTACTGCAGGCTGAAATACTGGGGGCTCTCTATTCCCGAGATCTTTGTGAGTAGGAGAAGTAGTCATGTCTCCTCAAAGGTTTGGGAATAACGCAGTTTGCGATCCAGCCAAGCATATCTGACATGAGTGTCTTCTAAGTCAAGGCTTCAATGATGCCAAAATCTTTTCCTCTTTAAAGTCTGAAATCTCTTAAAATGATGCTCTTTGACCTGCCTTTCTAGGGCCTTGGTGGCTTAATTCAGTCATTCAACAAACCTTTAGTAAATGCTCTCTATGTGACATGCTTCATGCTGGGCTCTGGGGATACAGTGGTAAAAAGGTGTGTTCCCTGCCATCCTGGAGGACTGCTCAGATTCTGAAGAGACGGCCTCAAGCCTGCAGGTGCCAGATGGGCATCTTAGCTGAGACTGAATCAAGCAAAGATGAGACAACAAGACCGGCTGCCTCCATTGTATGTGTTTGAATGTGCTTTAATGACAAGCATGACGGGTGTTCCAATCCTCCTGCAGTTACTGACTGCCCTAGTCTCGTGGGTAAACTGCATATCAAACGCAGGGGTACACACACACACACACACACTCACAGTAGAAGGCTAACATAAAAAAGGCAGATAATTCAGAAGACACATTCATCCATGTATTTATTTGACCAACACATTCTGAGCACTTACATGAATCAGCCCCTATAGCCAGTGCCAGGCACCTCCCACTTCCTAGTCCCTGCTCTGTAGGAGCTCACAGACCAGTGTGTGAGGTAGTCTACTGTGTAAAAAATTATAATTATATGTGATCAGTACACTAACCAAGGGAGGTATCAAGTGGTCCAGAAGAAGAGAAGAGGAAATAACTAGTTAGGCTTGGGAAGGTACAGGAGAGTATGTAGATCAGAAAGGGTTTCCTCAGGGCAGCAATATTCTAGTTGGGTCTTGAAGGATGAATGGGCCTCACAACGGAAGAAAGAGTGCAAGAGAATGGAAAATGGGGAGAGGAAGATGGGAAAAAGTGGCATGTGCTCCAGGGATGGGCACTAAAGGAAGACTATTGGTTAGCTGGAATCATTCATTCATTCATTCATCCATCCACTCATTCAAGAAACATTGAAGCCTACCATGCTGTTATAAATTGAATGTTTGTGTCCCCCTAAAATTCATATATTGAAGGCCTAACCCCTGTGCAGCTGTATTTGGAGTAAGGAAGTAATTAAGGTTAAATGAGGTCATAAGGATGGGGCCTTGATCCGATAGGATTAGTATCCTTTTAAGAAGAGACACCAGAGAGTTCTCTCTGTCCCTCTCTCTCCTCCATGTGCATAGATCAAGGAAAGGACATTGGAGGACAGAATGAGAAGACAGCCATCTGCAAACCAGGAAGAGAGCTCTCACCAGAAACCAACCATGCCAGCACCTTAATCTTACTTCTAGCCTCCAGAACTGTGAGAAAATTAATTTCTGTTGTTTAAGTCACCCAGTCTATGGTATTTTGTTATTGCAGCCAAGGTGACTAATGCACGTGCTGTTAACACTGTACTGGACACTAAGTAATCAAAGATAAATAAGACCCCTCACTGCCCTCAAAAGCTCAGAGCTATGTGGGAGAGACTGACCAATAGACAAACAGTGGCCAAAGGAAATATTATGGTGGATTACATGATTACCTGCTTGAAATAATCAAGATCTATTTTATTAAGTGAACAATTTTATCTGTTCTTGGTTAAGCATATTTGAGTATGATTGAAGGATTTTATTTTAGAGTCATTAATGCTATTTACCAATATTTCAATTTCTTCTCATTCTAAGCAAATTCCCCACTCACTTGAAGTTAACTGGGTCTACGTGATTTGCCTTAAAAAATGAATTGTGAGCAAAAGTGACAGGTGTCACTTGCAGGCAGGAACCTGTAAGAGCTAGTGAGTAATTTGCCAAGTTTTCTTCTCCTACATAGATAGCAACCATCAACATTCCAGGTGTGGGAGGTTTCATCAGCCCAGATCTTTGTGTGAGACTATCAGAAGCAGAAGGACTGCTAAGAACAGGCAGCAGGGGTAAGAAATGAACCTTTATTGTTTTAAGCCACTGAATTTGGAGTTTATTCATTATTGTTGCACAATCTAGCCTAATATGACTAAAATAAGAAAGAAGAAGAGGTACTCACATTCTGACCCTGGTAGACATTCTAGGGTATTGGTTTTGCCACTTGCAGCCCTAAGAGTAACTTATTGTAAGGGGGTGAAGAGATTGGACTTCTAGTTTCTGCTCTGCATGGTTGTCACATTTATCTACCATCAGGTTATAAAATAAATACATTAATGGATTTCCTCACAAGCAATAAGAAGTTGAGATTTTACTTGCTCATCTTCCCTTTCAGTGTTACATCCTTCATCTGCCATATAAGATCTGTTGTGAAGCAACAAAGAAGCCCCTGTGTGAAGCTACATATTTTAGAGACTCAAATTGCAAAAGGGTATGGCTTTCTAGTCTTCCAGAGGATTTTGCTCTTTCATGTCCTGATTGTGGGCCCAAGAGCTGAAGGTTCTGGAAACAAGTGTCTGGTTTTAAGTCCTAGCCCTACCACTTACTAGCTATGTGGTCTTGGACAAATTACTTAATTTTTTTAAGCAGCAGTTTCCTCACCTGTAAAATGTGAATAATAATAGTACTTAACTCCTGGGGATGTTTTGTGAATTAAATGAGGTAATACACATACAGCTCAATAAATAGTCATCATTATTATTGTTGGTGTTATCATTGTTTTTCACCATTGGGACAGGCTTAAAACCAAATGTCAAAAGTCCTTATCATAAAGCCAGGACTATTCTTAGAGAGTTTACTTAAGGATCAGCTGGGAGGCCAGGATTTGGAATAAACGATCTTCCAGCTTGTGACCAAGGTTTGTGATCCTCCAGCAACACAGAGCTTCTTACGGGAGATTAAAGCATCTCCTCAGAAAGCTTCTACTCTGATGGAAGTCCTGCCAAGAGAGGACCCAAGTTACAGCTGGTATGGATGCAAGCACGCTGCTTTCACAGGTCCTGGGAACTAGCTTTCTTGTATGGCTTCTCTTTTGGATATTTAGCAACTCACTTTGAAGAAAGATTATCTCCTTTTTGAAAGTAACCTGACCACCTGTCAAAACTGGACTTGTGAGAGGAATCGAGAGGCTAACCCTTGGCAGTCTAGCCAGGCTCTCATTTGCGTAATTACACTGGCAGTGGCTGCTTTATTCAACTTGAACTTGGCTTTCAGTCCTAGCCATCTTCTGAGCCTCTGAGATGCAACTGAAAGAACTTCTGGGAGCTGCCCAAGACAACTGAGAAGTAGGAAGGGTGATTGACGTAGAAGCACTGTGATTGATGACCACTTGCAATTATGGAAGTGATTTTCTATTTGAGGGAAAGTGGCAACCAAGAAGAGAGAAATATAAAGGGTACTAAACATTCTGCTCTAATTCCCTTCTGTCACTATTACAGGCTATTCTTTAATGCTGAGCTTGTAAAAAATAATTTGTTTGATGAACTTCTAATGGTGTTTACCAGATGCTGGGCCAAGTGCTGTGATATGATTCATAAGCCACTGACTTTCTCTATAAGGAGCTCCTAGTCATGTAATCCAACAATCCATTCATTCAACACATTGACTGACACCCATTATGTGGCAGGCACTGTGTTGTACTGGGTATACATTGGTGACCAAAACAGAAAGCTCCCTGCCTTCATGGAGCTTAGAGTTTAGAGGCAACCTTTGAAAAGGTAGGCACAAAAAAGTATACGATGACGAATTGTTTTCATGTCAGCACAGGAAGATAATGGGGACCACCACCAAGGACATGTGGTGGGCATCAGGGAGCAAAAGAGAAACAAATAAATCCTGACATGCTCTGGGAAATGTACACGTACCAAAGGCTTTCAGAGCAGGAATGCCAGGGAGCTTGTTCACCCTGACTGCAGGCCACACTGCCCATGGGGTGATGTGCATACAGGAACCCAGGTGCACAGGAATGATACAAACCAACACACATATGTTATAGAAGTATTTTCTCAGAATATAAACCATTAGGGATCTAAGACCCTGGCTTAGAGAAAATTCCATTTTATGGTGTTTCTGTAACTGTATAGATACACAAACGTCATTTTAAAGGTCACTTATTCTACAAATATGAAACTGGGTACAGCATGATACTTATCACTGAAGCAAGCAATTAACACAGCTTGCCCTCCTCCTGCAAGCTCTCTCTGATTGCGCCACACCAAGCCCTCCACACTCCTGTGAGTCTTCTGTGATTCTTCTCTACATCCCATAACCCCCTAGGTGTGCATTTTGTATACTTTTATATCACTGACTTATTGGGTTTTTCTCATCTTCTAGCCTGTGAACATCTTGAAGGCAGACACTGTCTTGATTACTTCTATATGCCCAGGGCCTAGCTTCTTAGTTTGGATTTCCCCAGCAGGAGCCTCTCAGACAAGCATTCCAGTACAAGTAGTTTATTTGGGAAATGGTCCCAGAGAACACTCGGAGGGTATTGGGGAGGGGAAACAGCAGAGGGAAAGAAGCTAATAAGAAGGGCCTTATCAAGCAAGATACCAATTCCTCTGGAGAACTTCGGGGACAGTGTAGAATATGTCCCAGTGTTGTCCCACTAAGGGGTGGGGAAGCTGGGGCATTTATCCACCAACTTCCCATCTGTTGTTGGTTGAGGGCTGCTCCTGGGGGTATGAGTTCTCCAGAATTTCTGGCTTGGTCTCCTCCCAGACCAAATATGCTACTGGGACCTTAAAAAGCCCTCAGACAGAGTCCTAGGTGCTTGCTATAAGCAACCTTCAGAACATGGAGGTGAGTGCCAAGAGATATGAGTGGGGTGCCAACAGCATCTACTGGACTTGCTCAGTGCCTGGCACCCAGGGGCTGCTCGGTAGGCTTTGGTGGCTCAACATAACAAAAGAGCCAAGCAGCACACATGGTTAAGGAATACAATTCAGTATGGGCCCCACGGGCAAAGCTCCTGTTATTGACATGGCATCAAGCAAGCAGTGAAGTGTTAGATCTAGAGGCAGCCTCAGTGCCTTTTCGGGGGATGTTTTTTTCTGCAGCAATCATGAACACGATAGCTGGGAAGAGCCGTGTTATTTTAACCCCTCCTTTCTACTTTGCCCAGTTCCCATGTAAAAAATCTCCTGTTAGTGCAGTGATTCCATCTGTGTTTTCTCACCTGCAGGTGTTAGGGGCTCAATTACCAGAGCTTGCTAATATGTTGTTACTTTCTGAAAGGATGTGAATTAAAGCAGATGTTACTTATAAGTGATATTTAGTAGCAATGCTTCCAACTAGTTTGTTAACCTACACACTCACAGTCAGATGTGGCCTCTTCATTGATCTTTCAGAGAGAGGACCCCAGCCTCCTTGAAACTCCCTTATATTTCTGGAAGTCCCTCTGGTTTCCCTTCCTGTTTAAAAGTGACACAGGGAGAGACCTTCAAGATGGCAGAGGAATAAGACGTGGAGATCACTTTCCTCCCCACAAATACATCAGAAATACATCTACATGTGGAACAACTCCTACGGAACACCTGCTGAACACTGGCAGAAGACCTCAGACTTCCCAAAAGGCAAGAAACTCCCCACGTACCTGGGTAGGGCAAAAGAAAAAAGAAAAAACAGAGACAAAAGAATAGGGACAGGACCTGCACCAGTGGGAGGGAGCTGTGAAGGAGGAAAGGTTTCCACACACTAGAAGCCCCTTCACGGGTGGAGACTGGGGGTGGCGGAGGGGGGAAGCTTCGGAGCCACGGAGGAGAGCGCAGCCACAGGGGTGCAGAGGGCAAAGCGGAGAGATTCCGGCACAGAGGATCGGCGCCGAGCAGCACTCACCAGCCCGAGAGGCTTGTCTGCTCAGCCGCCGGGGTGGGCGGGGGCTGGGAGCTGAGGCTCGGGCTTCGGTAGGATCCCAGGGAGAGGACTGGGGTTGGCGGCGTGAACGCAGCCTGAAGGGGGCTAGCGCACCACAGCTAGCCGGGAGGGAGTCCGGGAAAAAGTCTGGAACTGCCTGAGTCAAGAGACCATTGTTTCGGGGTGCGCGAGGAGAGGGGATTCAGAGCACCGCCTAAACGAGCTCCAGAGATGGGCGCGAGCCTCAGCTACCAGCGCAGACCCCAGAGACGGGCATGAAATGCTAAGGATGCTACTGCAGCCACCAAGAAGCCTGTGAGCAAGCACAGGTCACTATCCACACCTCCCCTCCCGGGAGCCTGTTTAGCCCACTACCGCCAGGGTCCCGTGATCCAGGGACAACTTCCCCGGGAGAACACACAGCGCGCCTCAGGCTGGTGCAACGTCACGTCAGCCTCTGCCGCCGCAGGCTCGCCTCGCATCCGTACCCCTCCCTCCCCGCAGCGTGAGTGAGCCAGAGCCCCCAAAACAGCTGCTACATTAACCCCATCCTGTCTGGGTGAAGAACAGACACCCTCAGGCGGCCTACACGCAGAGGCAGGGCCAAATCCAAAGCTGAACCCCAGGAGCTGTGCGAACAAAGAAGAGAAAGGGAAGTTTCTCCCCCAGCAGCCTTAGGAGCAGAGGATTAAATCTCCACACTCAACTTGATGTACCTGCATCTGTGGAATACCTGAATAGACAATGAATCATCCCGGAATGGAGGTGGTGGACTTTGGGAGCAACAATATACATATATTTTTCCTTTTTCTCTTTTTGTGAGTGTGTATGTGTATGCTTCTTTGTGTGATTTTGTCTGTATAGCTTTACTTTTACCATTTGTCCTAGGGTTCCAACTGTCCATTTTTGTTTGTTTGTTTGTTTGTTTTTGTATAGTTTTAAGCACTTGTTATCATTGGTGGATTTGTTTTTTGGTTTGGTTGCTCTCTTCTTTTTTTTTTTTGTTCCTTTTTCATTACTTTTTAATTTTTTTAAATTTTTAATAATTATTCTTTATTTTTTATTTTATTTTTTAATCTTTTTAAAATTACATTGTTATTTTTTAATTTTAGTAATATATTTTTTAATTTTTTTATTTTAATAACTATTTATTTTATGATTTATTTTCTTTCTTTCTTTTATTTTTTCTTTTCTCCCTTTTCTTCTGAGCTGTGTAGCTGACAGGGTCTTAGTGCTCCAACCAGGTGTCAGGCCTGTGCCTCTGAGGTGGGAGAGCCCAGTTCGGGACATTGGTCCACCAGAGACCTCCAGGCTCCACATAATATCAAACAGCAAAAGCTCTCCCAGGGATCTCCATCGCAATGCTAAGACCCAGCTCCACTCAACGACCAGCAAGCTGCATTGCTGGACACCCTATGCCAAACAACTAGCAAGACAGGAACACAACCCCACCCATTAGCAGAGAGGCTGCCTAAAATCATAAGGTCACAGACACCCCAAAACACACCACCAGACACGGTCCTGCCCACCAGAAAGACAAGATCCAGCCTCATCCACCAGAACACAGGCACTACTCCCCTCCACCAGGAAGCCTACACAACCCACTGAACCAACCTTAGCCACTGGGAGCAGACACCAAAAACAACAGGAACTACAAACCTGCAGCCTGCTAAAAGGAGACCCCAAACACAGTAAGTTAAGCAAAATGAGAAGACAGAGAAACACACAGCAGGTGAAGGAGCAAGGTAAAACCCACAAGACCAAACAAATGAAGAGGAAATAGGCAGTCTACCTGAAAAAGAATTCAGAGTAATGATAGTAAAGATGATCCAAAATCTTGGAAATAGAATGGAGAAAATACAAGAAACATTTAACAAGGACTGAGAAGAACTAAAGAGCAAACAAACAATGATGAACAACACAATAAATGAAGTTAAAAATTCTCTAGAAGGAACCAACAGCAGAATAACTGAGGGAGAAGAACGGATAAGTGACCTGGAAGATAAAATAGTGGAAATAACTACTGGAGAGCAGGATAAAGAAAAAAGAATGAAAAGAATTGAGGACTGTCTCAGAGACCTCTGGGACAACATTAAACACACCAACATTCCAATTACAGGGGTCCCAGAGGAAGAAGAGAAAAAGAAAGAGACTGAGAAAATATTTGAAGAGATTATACTTGAAAACTTCCCTAATATGGGAAAAGAAATAGTTAAGCTTTAAATGATACATTAAACAAGATGGACTTAATTGATATTTATAGGACATTCCATCCAAAACCAACAGAATACACTTTCTTCTCAAGTGCTCATGGAACATTCTCCAGGATAGATCATATTTGGGTCACAAATCAAGCCTTGGTAAATTTAAGAAAATTGAAATCGTATCAAGTATCATTTCCGACCACAATGCTATGAGACTAGATATCAATTACAGGAAAAAATCTGTAAAAAATACAAACAAATGCCAACCCAATAAAATCCAAAATTCTCTGCTGTTTATGTGGCCCAAGATATAAATGATATATAAGCTTTTAAATTGTAGTTTAATTACACTTAGTAATATATAAGTGTAATTATACTATATCATGTGCGTTGTAGAAACTTTTTTTAGAAAATACAAATTATAGAAAAATGCAGCCTTTCTGTATATAGTACTGTAATTCTATAAATGGCGATGACTTTTAATTAATATCAAATGATGAATAATGAGGAAATAATACTACTCACAAACATTTAACATTTTAACATATTTTTCTCTGATTGCTTAAGATATATTTGGTCTGTGATGTTCTAGTTGGTGTGTTTCAAAACCGTATTTTTAACAATATTGTCCTAGATTTTTATATGATATGGCTCCTCATTTTATATGATAGTGGCTAAAATTCATGCACTATCAAACATATGAAATATTTTGAAATAAATTATAGTTTTAGATTACAAAAAAAACCAAACAAATGGAGGCTAAACAATACACTACTTAATAACCAAGAGATCACTGAAGAAATCAAAGAGAAAATCAAAAAATACCTAGAAACAAATGACAATGAAAACACGATGACCTAAAACCTACGGGATGCAGCAAAAGCAGTTCTAAGAGGGAAGTTATAGCAATACAATCCTACCTCAAGAAGCAAGACACATCTCAAATAAACAACCTAACCTTACACCTAAAGCAATTAGAGAAAGAAGAACAAAAAAACCCAAAAGTTAGCAGAAGGAAAGAAATCATAAAGACCAGATCAGAAATAAATGAAAAAGAAATGAAGGAAATAATAACAAAGGTCAATAAAACTAAAAGCTTGTTCTTTGAGAAGATAAACAAAATTGATAAACCATTAGCCATACTCATCAAGAACAAAAGGGAGAAGACTCAGATCAATAGAATTAGAAATGAAAAAAGAGAAGTAACAACTGACACTGCAGAAATACAAAGGATCATGTGAGATTAATATAAACAACTATATACCAATAAAATGGACAACCTGGAAGAAATGGACAAATTCTTAGAAAAGCACAACATTTCGAGACTGAACCAGGAAGAAATAGAAAATATAAACAGACCATACAAGTACTGAAATTGAAACTGTGATTAAAAACCTTCCAACAAACAAAAGCCCAGGACCAGATGGCTTCACAGGCGACTGCTATCAAACATTTAGAGAAGAGCTAACACCTATCCTTCTCAAACTCTTCCAGAATATAGCAGAGGGAGGAACACTCCCAAACTCATTCTACGAGGCCACCATCACTCTGATACCAAAACCAGACAAAGATGTCACAAAGAAAGAAAACTACAGGCCAATATCACTGATGAACATAGATGCAAAAATCCTCAACAAAATACTAGCAAACAGAATCCAACAGCACATTAAAAAGATCATACACTATGATCAAGTGGGGTTTATACCAGAAATGCAAGGATTCTTCAATATATGCAAATCAATCAACGTGATACACCATATTAACAAATTGAAGGAGAAAAACCATATGATCATCTCAATAGATGCAGAGAAAGCTTTCAACAAAATTCAACACCCACTTATGATAAAAACCCTGCAGAAAGTAGGCATAAGGGAACTTTCCTCAACATAATAAAGGCCATATATGACAAACCCACAGCCAACATCGTCCTCAATGGTGAAAAACTGAAACCATTTCCACTAAGATCAGGAACAAGACAAGGTTGCCCACTCTCACCACTATTATTCAACATAGTTTTGGAAGTTTTAGCCAGAGCAATCAGAGAAGAAAAAGAAATAAAAGGAATCCAAATTGGAAAAGAAGAAGTAAAGCTGTCACTGTTTGCAGATGACATGATACTATACATAGAGAATCCTAAAGATGCTACCAGAAAACTACTAGAGCTAATCAATGAATTTGGTAAAGTAGCAGCATACAAAATTAATGCACAGAAATCTCTTGCATCCTTATACACTAATGATGAAAAATCTGAAAGAGAAATTAAGGAAACACTCCCATTTATCTTTGCAACAAAATAATAAAATACCTAGGGATAAACCTACCTAAGGAGACAAAAGACCTGTATGCAGGAAACTATAAGACACTGATGAAAGAAATTAAAGATGATACAAAGAGATGGAGATATACCATGTTCTTGGTTTGGAAGAATCAACATTGTGAAAATGACTATACTACCCAAAGCAATCTACAGATTCAATGCAATCCCTATCAAACTACCAAAGGAATTCTTCACAGAACTAGAACAAAAAATTTCACAATTTGTATAGAAACACAAAAGACCCCGAATAGAAAGAAAAACAGGCTGGAGGAATCAGGCTCCCTGACTTCAGACTATACTACAAAGCTACAGTAATCAAGACAGTATAGTACTGGCACAAAAACAGAAATATAGATCAATGGAACAGGATAGAAAGCCCAGAGATAAACCCGCGCACCTATGGTCACCTTATTTTTGGTAAAGGAGGCAAGAATATACAATGGAGAAAAGACAGCCTCTTCAATAAGTGGTGCTGGGAAAACTGGACAGCTACATGGAAAAGAATGAAATTAGAACACTCCCTAACACCATACACAAAAATAAACTCAAAATGGATTAAAGACCTAAATGTAAGTCCAGACACTATCAAACTCTTAGAGGAAAACATAGGCAGAACACTCCATGACATAAATCACAGCAAGATCCTTTTTGACCCACCTCCTAGAGAAATGGAAATAAAAACACAAATAAACAAATGGGACCTAATGAAACTTAAAAGCTTTTGCACAGCAAGGAAACCATAAACAAGACAAAAAGACAACCCTCAGAATGGGAGAAAATATTTGTAAATGAAGCAACTGACAAAGGATTAATCTCCAAAATATACAAGCAGCTCATGCAGCTCAATATCAAAGAAACAAACAACCCAATCCAATATGGGCAGACCTAAACAGACATTTCTCCAAAGAAGATATACAGATTGCCAACAAACACATGAAAAAATGCTCAACATCACTAATCATTAGAGAAATGCAAATCAAAATTACAATGAGGTATCACCCCACACCAGTCAGAATGGCCATCATCGAAAAATCTACAAACAAATGCTGGAGAGGGTGTAGAGAAAAGGGAACCCTCTTGCACTGTTGGTGGGAATGTAAATTGATACAGCCACTATGGAGAACAGTATGGAGGTTCCTTAAAAAACTAAAAATAGAGCTACCATATGACCCAGCAATCCCACTACTGGGCATATACCCTGAGAAAACCATAATTCAAAAAGAGTTATGTACCACAATGTTCATTGCAGCTCGATTTACAATAGCCAGGATATGGAAGCAACCTAAGTGTCCGTCGACAGATGAATGGATAAAGAAGATGTGGCACATATATACAATGGAATATTACTCAGCCATAAAAAGAAACGAAATGGAGTTATTTGTAGTGAGGAGGATGGAGGTAGAGTCTGTCATACAGAGTGAAGTAAGTCAAAAAGAGAAAAACAAATACTGTATGCTAACACTTATATATGGAATCTAAAAAAAAAAAAAAGAAAATATAAATGGTTCTGAAGAACCTAGGTGCAGGACAGGAATAAAGACGCAGACGTAGAGAATGGACTTGAGGACACGGGGAGGTGGAAGGATAAGCTGGGACAAAGTGAGAGAGTGGCATGGACATATATACACTACCAAATGTAAAATAGATAGCTAGTGGGAAGCAGCCACATAGCACAGGGAGATCAGCTCTGTGCTTTGTGACCACCTGGAGGGGTGGGATAGGGAGGGTGGGAGGGAGACGCAAGAGAGAGGAGATATGGGGATATATGTATATGTATAGCTGATGCACTTTGTTATAAAGCAGAAACTAACACACCATTGTAAAGCAATTATACTCCAATAAAAATGTTAAAAAATAATAAAAAAATAATAAAAGTGACATTGATGATACTGGTCCATGACTTTATCAGCATCAGAGCTTCTTGTAGCAGAGTTTACATGAAAAACCCCATTCAAGGCCTAAACCAATAAAAAATTCATATATCCTGTAATTTCAAGAGATATGACTCCAGGAAAATAACACAGTAATTCCCACATGTTCCAATATATTCATTCCTGGGACTAACCTTGGGGCAGTATAGTGTAGGGGATAAGAGTAAGGTTTCTGGCGCCAGACTGCCTAGGTTCTGCACCTTCATTTCTCAACTGTAAAATGGGGATAATACCACCCATCTCACTGGGTGGTAGTAAGGATTAAAGGAGTTAATACATGTAAACATCTTAGAATAATGCCTAGCTCTTTGAATAGTTCCCAGAATTATACTAGACATTGAGTGACCATGGAATGATTCATTCATTCATTCATTCATTCATTCAACAAATATTTATTGAGCGCCAACTCTGTGCTAGTTGTTGTGCCATGTGTGAGAATACCACAGTGAACAAAATAAAGTTGGTCCCAACCCTTACAGAGTTTACAGTTATAGCTGAGAGCAAAGATGGTCATAATGGACAAGGACCCCAGCTGACAAGGTAAGGATCAGGGGAGGCTTCCTGGGAATGAGGACTGTGCTAGGACGTGGGGACTGGTAGTAGTCAGGCAGAGTGTTCCAGGCGGGGGCTGGCATGTGCCAAGATGGCAAACAGAGACAGAGTGGTTCACTGCAGCTGTGATACCGAGGGGAGGGATGGTGAGAGGGAGCTTGGGGAGGAAGGCAAGGAGGTAGGTCAGGAAGGGCCTGTTTGCACTGTTAAGTGCTGCTCGCTATCTTTGGAACAAATGGGTGAGAGAGAGGGAGGAAACACACCAAGTTTGCCAGTCTTGACACTTCGCTCACATGGCCTTACGTTGTAAGTTTTTGCTGTGTAAAGTGCACGCATATTTTCACCCCATCACATTGTGAGTTCCTTGAGGATAGGAACCGTGGGTCTTAGAGTTCTTTGAATCCTCCGTAGCCACTGCCAACCTTCTTGGTAATTTGGCCTCCAACTAGCCATCTCTTAGCACCTCTTACATAATCTCAATTCCAATGTTATTCTCTTTGGTCTGAGGAGCAGGTCTCCATCACCCGCTGAGGACCCCAACACCCTGCCTTGCTCTTATCGGGCCTTCCTACCACCTTGGACTGGACTCTTCCCTCCACCCCCTGCCCTGAGATTACAACCAAAGCTTCCCAATGCTTTGTTTACCTGGGACACCTTCTAATTTCCCATCATCATTCCCTGCAGCAGTTTTATCACTTACCAGACCCTCCCTTCCACCCCAATGTGAATAGCTTGTTTAGACCAACTGTTGTAATTTTTTACCCTCTAGATACAGTGCAGTGAACAGCAATGGCTTTGGAGTCACACACATCTGAGCCTGAATCCCACTTCCTAGCTGTGTGGTCTTAAGCACCTTACTTAATCTTGCTGGGCTCCATTTCTCTCATCTGTAAAATGGGACTAATAATACTTACCTGCAGGGTTGTTGTGAGGATTAAATAATGGTTATATAACTAAGATGCTCATTAAATGTTGGTACCTCTGTCCCTGACAATAGCGACAGCGTGTATAATTTCCAAGGCTTAAGCACTGCATGTCTACATTTTCTTTTGTGGTAACTAATTCAGTTCCCAGAAATCTTGTATTGGGTTGTAAATAAAATAGTCAATTAGGGTAAATGCAAGATAATTTCTTGGCACGAAGAGCTCTCTTTTCAAGATTTATCCTATAAATTTAAGTCATTCTCATTCTCAGCTGCTAGGACATTTTTCAAAGTTACCTATACATGGTAACTCCAGACCTAAAAGACGTATCAGCAGTGATCAGTGAAAGAGAGCAAGCGATTCTGAAGTTGTTTTTCTCTAGAGCAAACATGTGTACGGCATCCAGAACAATGAGATCCTGATTGCCGGGCCAAACTTCCAACAAGATGCTAATGAGTTATAAACCCCTGGAGCTCTGCTTGAGTCACTGATGGAAACAGCAGCAGCATCCAAGCCCTTGGATGGAGTCACAGCCTTATAATTAGTCTGAGTGTATGGTTCACTATCATGGGCCCGGGTGTGTGCAGATGACAGAAAAGGAGTGAGGGACAAGGAAACAAATTGAAACGCCTACACTGAGAAAGGAAGAGAGATGAAAACCACTTACAACTCACGAATATAATTATAAGATCTTAACTGCCGAAGTTTGGGAAAGCCAAACTGATTTCAAGGGGACTTCATGAATATAAGTACTGGCCACGGGGCCACCTTGGGAACTGTGAAGGGCATCGTGTCAGTCTTTTCTTTCTGCCCCTTTTGCAACTCTCTCTCTCTCTCTCTCTCTTTTCTGTGTTCTCACTACCAGGGCACCTAAGAGTGAGGATGGGAAGGAAAGCATGGAAGAAGAGGAGGAGAGAGGGGAGGAGGGAGGAAGAGAGGGGGTGACCAGCTCAGGGAGCGCTGACCACTACGATGAGTGCCCAGCGCTCTGCCAGCCGCTTCCTGTTCCTTAGCTCAGTGTCAGGAGCACGGGCATTGGCAGCAGACAGACCTGCTTCAGATTCCACCCTGGTCCGACCCAGGCAAGTGGTCTCGGTTCTTTACATGTAAAATACCATCGAAGTGATTGGGAGCGTGAAATAAGATAACGTGTATGAAGCCCTTAGCATACAAATGAAATGCTCACTAGTCTCAATATTATTTCACTTTCCTCCATAACAGAGGGAAATGGGGCTTTTATCCCCACTTTGTGGATGAGGACACTGGCAAGTGGGAACACCGAGGGGACAGTGAGGTCCACGAAGGTGAAGGCCATGCCAGCCTTGGTCACTGCTGCACCAAGTACATAGGAAGTTAGGCCCATGGAAGGCATCACTAAATATCTGTGGTTGAGGAGGAATTCAAATTCAATGGCTGATCCAAGGCCAGTGTCCTCTCCAGTGCCAATTTCGTGTCCCCAAACAATCCTTTGTCTTGGGGGACAGCTGTCGAAAAGCACAGGCTTGAGAGCCAAACAGCCCAGGGTTCAAGTCCCAAGTTACAGACCTGCTTTGTGAGCCAACTGTTGATACATTTCTTTTACTCTTCATGTCCCACTCTCACAATAGAGTCCTTTGGTCTTTTTTCTTTTTTTCTTTTTTTTTGACATCCCAGCATATCTCAAAGGGAACCGAGGAAAAAGGGTTATTTGGGGGCCAGAGCCTCAAAGAAAAATCCCATCCCTGGAGGCAGTATACTGCTGACAGAAAAGAAAAACATCAGGGACAGAGTTAGGATGGTGTGTCTGGGGTTTGTTTTATTAGATGGGAACAAAAATAACAAAATGAAAGAGTTTTGAGAGGGAGGGAGAATGATTACTGAGCAATGATTGTATACTCAAATGTGCTTGGTGTTTTTACATGTGGTCTCTCATTTTATCCTCTTCAAATTATGGAAGAAAGATTCCCATTTTACAGATAAGGAAACTGAGGGTCAGAAACGTTAAGCACCATGATCAGTTTAACCTGTCTTGTTAAATGGCAAAACAAGGCTTGTTTCCAGGTTGGTTTGGCTCCAAAGCCCATGTTTCTTTCCACAAGTACAGTCTGTCTCTCTTTAAGGTAGAAGAAAAATAGATTTGTCAGGCTTTTAAGTTTACCAAAAAGTTTCATCTTCTCCCCGGTGTCCACTGGGAAGTGACTTCTCTATGTTTGGAAGAACACTCATGTCTATGTTCTGCTCTCAAGATCTTCCCCTGCCCTTTTTTAATTTTAATACTATATCAATTGATCAATGCGATGTGGAGTCTGCAGTTCCCTGGAATTTTATTCTATAGTCAGGCCACAAATTTGTGACTACTTTTAAAAATAGTGATTTGTACTCAACATGAGAGTTTTGAAGGAGATAAGCATATTTTTATATTTTAAAATATAATATTGATTCTTATAACACAAGAGAAAAGTAGGTGACAAGTCAGAGTGCTGGTTTAAAGACTGAACCCCGTAAAGTTTACAGGCAATCTACAGTGAAGCTAAATCTAACAGCCATGAGACAAAAAATAGCACAGTCACTTTACAGGGGTTTACCAGGCAACTCCGGAATTCAAGTGTCCAAGTTCAGTCCATGTAATAAAAGAGAGTTTATGAAGGTTTTCCAATAGAAGTAGAAGATGGAGAAAAGAACACTTGCATCTGTGAACATCCTAAAACCAAAAGCCCCATGAGGAAAGTTTACTACGTGTGAAACATTTGTTTTAAAGAGAAAAGATGCTAGACCATAAAGGGAACAAAATCGCTCGTTAACCCAGGCAGCCGTAGAAACATCATTCATTCATTCATTCTTGCAACAAACCTTCATTGAGCACCTACTATAATGGCAAATACCCAGCACAGGGGATGCAAAGCTAATTAAGGTATACTTCCTGCCCTCAAGAAAATCTTATCATCTTAGGGGTGAGACAAAGTGATTATCAAAAAACTTTTTTTTTTTATATTGGAGTATAGTTGATTAACAATGTTGTGTTAGTTTCAGGTGTACGACAAAGTGATTCAGTTATACATATACATGTATTTATGTTTTTTCAAATTCTTTTCCCAATTACGTTGTTACATAATATTGAGCAGCGTTCCCTGTGCTATACAGTCGGTCCTTGTTGGTTATCCATTTTAAATATAGCAGTGTGCACGTGTCTTTCTTTTATGCAGAATTTTCTGTCCCTCTCTCGTCATAATTTTCTAACTTTCTCAAAGTGGAAGGAGAAGCAGCATTGGAGGGGGGACACACGATGGATATATAAATATTTCACTTTTCCTACATCATCTTGCTGTGTGGCTTTGAGAAGTACATTCGTAAGTACTGGCAAGTATTTGCCGAGGCAGGAAGGTGCTCGTGAGCTTGGTGCATCTGGGGAACGGAGAGCAGTTCTGTGGGTGAGTGTAGGACTCACGATGCATGGTAGTCTGGGATGAGACAGATTGTGAGGGGTTTTATGAGTCATGAAAGGGAGTTTGTGCAGTAAGGAACAAAATGAGGATTTTAAGCAAAGGACTCCAGAAAACTGTGCAGCTAACTTTGGCAGAGAGTATACTACAGGGGAGAAGATTTGAAGTATGGAAATTAGGAGGCTAAACTAGTAATCCAGATGTGAGATGGTGGCCTGGATGAGGCCAGTGATTGGGAGGACGACAAGAGGGGGACTTGAAAGATTTGTGAATAATGCATTTATACTCCTGCAATTATATTTCTGTTTATGGCAGTTATGGTAGGGATTATCAAGATACCACTCCTTGGACTGGGAGACCCTAAAAAATTGTGAAACATTTTTTGTATGAATCTGGACTCATCCATTCATTTTTACCTAACAAACACTGGTATGTATTTTTAAAGGGTCTTGTACAGTACCTTTTAAAGGGTCTTGTAGAGGCTCAAAATTACACACACAAACACACACCCAGACACACACACAATATCAAAATGGCCTAGTAATTTGGGGGCAACCCTGAACCTCAAAACTAAAAGCCATTTATTTAATTGAGCACAATCTTCACTAACCTATAAGATAACATCTTAAATTGTAGTGTAAGAGTTGGTTGTGTTCAAATTTAAGGAAAATAGAAGTCTTTTGCTGGCATTAAAAAAACATTACACATCACCATCTCATTGTATTTAATAAATTACCTCTGCCACCTTCTTTTATTGATGAGGAAATTGGGCAACAGAGAACTCAAGCTACCTGCTCAAAGCCACACAGCAAGATGATGTAGGAAAAGTGAAATATTTATTATATATCCATCTTGTGTTCCCCTCCATTGCTGCTTCTCCTTCCACTTAAAGAGAAAGTTAGAAAATTATGGCGAGAGAGGGACAGAAAATTCTGCATAAAAGAAAACATTGAAAAAAATACAAATGTGGCCTAATTTAATTTCCAATACATGTCTCCACCTTAGGCTTTGAAAAAAAGGTTAAAATGCTATTCTCCAAAACGAAGTTATTTGATAGAGGAATATTAACCTCCTCGCCCCTTGTACTTTTACTCGTTTTATCTCCTTTTCATTTTTGTTTGTGGGTCTATTCATTTTGGTGAGGCCAGGCACGTTGCTAGGTAACGGGCCCATCTCGGGCTAGCATGTTAGTTTGTCTGGCTGGCCCGGGTGGCAGACTTCCCTAGTGCTAGCTGCCGGCAATGCAGTCTCTTACAAAAAGCATTTATCACGGAGCAGGCACCGTAATGGCCACTCAGTGGAGGGGAAATTGAGCTGACCCTAAGGCCAAAGCTGTTAGGGAGACTGGTGGGAAGGGTAAGAGGGTCACAACACCCTTTTCCCACCCACTTAGTGGGCAGTAAGCGCTAGCACAGCCCAGCCACTGTTTTCACTAACAAATCCTGAGGCTTTGCACCTGAAATAAATGTTTGCTTGACATTAAGGATTTAAAAAAAAAGGTGAAAAAATAAAATCGGTTTGCTCCAAGAACAATGAGCTATGTGATTTAAAGTTAGCCAAAGTTCTCTCAAGATTTGATTTTTGGTAGTTATGCTGGAGGGGAGATTTGCAGAGAAAGTGGGGAGGTTCTAAATAATTAGGGTGTTCTGACAGTGGTAATAGAAACATTTCTTTACCTAGCTTCTTAAACTTGAAAGTAGAAAAATCTAAATATCTGTGCTTTTTAGATTTCTCCCCTCACCCTATAAATGGCACCAGTTTTACATATCAAATGCTGGTCATCACCAAATTTATATTATTTTCAAATATTTGTTGCATTACATAATGACCATTTCCTTCAATATTTATTTATGCTTAGCATGAAATAAAGTTTAAAATGAAAATCAAGAATTTTTAAGAATGTGTTTAAATATGCTTTTGCAATGTTGAGTAACAACACATATTTGGATGTGATGCTTTCCTATACAATGTTATAGATTGCTCTGGAGACATCCAGATTTCTTTGCTCTTTTTGGAATTATTTTATGTGAATAAATACAGAACAAAGAAAAATGACATTTCAAAAATAAGAAATACAGGAGTAGTACATAAAAGGATAAAAATCATTATAAACAGTATGAAGGCTATACACAGATATATTTTATATTAGCCATGTAGAAATCTCAGCAAGGTTCAATTGTGGAAGAAAACAGAAATTCCTTCCCTATACCCTTTGTTTTTCTCAATCAACTATAGGCTGTGTCCTTTGTACTTGAACTTTAAAATTATGTGTCAAATTATATAAGGGGTTTTAAATGTTCTTGCATGGAAAATAAGCACTAAATATTATCCAGAATTTCATTTTCAATTATCTTTATTATTAAACAGTATGTAGTCTCAATATTCTTCTTTACTTGGGTGAAAACTTTTCTCTTGTTTTTCAGATGAGGAACATGTAACCCTCTATCAGAGATCCTCGCTCTAAATTGTATTAGCTGTGTGATTTTGGTCAAATGGCTTTCTTTCTCTGAGTCCTAGTGTCCCTACCAGAGAAGAGGGGAAGGTGAGAGCCACCCAGCTACCTCTCTGAATAATTGAGAGGATCAGACAAGATGTTAGCTGTAAAACACCACACAGATGTGGGACAACAATTTAATTACGGTGAAAAATAAAAACGTTTGGAGCAACTGAAAGGACTAGGGGTAGGTTTTCAATAGCACTCAAAATTCTCTCATTTTGGATAGAATTAGGCTTCTTGCCTTGATGAGATGCCACATTTATAAGCCCGTTAGAGCCTCTGTGTTCTTTTTGACCTATTAGCCTCATCTTACACATAGACAAGAGGAATTGCTGCAGCTTTTCTTTGGAAATGGAAGAGAGTTGAGAGCACAAGAAGGGCCCTTTTCTTAATTCTGGCTCCACCGCTTTCAAACAACAATATTTAACCAACAAAAGAAGAGACTAAGTCAATCTCAGTTTTAGTGATTCCCTTGAAAGTCATCAAATAAAAATGTGAACTTTAAAATTGATCAGGATTAATTTCACTGACACTGTATCATGACATATATCTCTTCAGAGACCCATTTGTTGGGCTGCAGATGCAAAGAAAGTAAGGAAAGAAATAAATCAGAATACAATAAGGTAATTAGACTTTTGCCATTGATAGAATACTAAAAATGTCTGATTTATCAAAGCATTAACAAACAGAAGTAAACACAAGACTTATATTTTCTTACAAAATACCTAGAGAGGAAGATTAAAATAATAACCAAGACCATGTGTATCAATAAATTTAATTTATAAATATCACTCCATTGCCAAAAGATGCTCTTTCATTTGCTAATTTGAAGAGTGCAACAGCAAGTGATGGTTTATCAATCCAAGTGCCATTCTGATGTGTAACGGCTGTTCTCATCTCCATGGACATTTTCTTACCCAGATGAGAGAGTTCCAGCAAATATGAAGTACAGCTTAATAAATAAAGTTATTTAATCTTTTCCTGCAGTCATTATCTTCAATCTGAAATTAAACAAATATATTTATAGTGTTTTTCTTCATCATGATTTCAATTCCAGTGTGCTTACCATAAGAAAAATAGCTACCTGTTCCAGGTATCGTCTTAAGTGCATAAGTACATTATCTCATTTAATCCTGACAACAGCTCTATAAAGTAGATATTATTACCCCCACTTACAGATGAGAAAATTGAGTCTGATAGAGGTATGGCAACTTGCTTTTGATAAATGCGGAGTCAAGATTTGAACCCAAGCTTGTCCAACTCCAAAATATGTGTTCATAATCACTACAATGTACTTGAAAATCTTGAGAATCAAAATTCTTTCAAGACAAACTGTGATGCTAATTACAGAAACAGTAATTTAATATAGGTTATTAGATAAAAAGTTAAATTTTGATGAAAGAATTTTAGTGGTGAAAGAACCTCAGGAGCCATCGAAATTCAACCTTCATTTCCCAGATGAAGAAACTGGAGTGAGACAGTACGTGATTTACCGAGAAGCCCACGTAGGTTATTATATGGATGTATGACTGAGTGGTTGTCCCACCAAATAAGTCAGTGTATATTTGCCTCAAATAGCTAGTATATTTAAAATATTGTTCAACACACAACATATCTACCTACACAAAAATGTCAGGGATGCATGTCTGCTGCAAGATGAGGTAGAACATCTTAGAAGTCAAGGGAAATCGACCTATTTCACTCCACACTGGGTTCTCCCATGCAGCCCCTATGCCAGGCACTGGGACACAGAGAAGAAGCATTCTCAGCCTAGGTTTTGCACGGTAATAAAGACTACAGGAATTCTTATGAATTTTTAGTAATTTACTTGAAATTTAATTTGAAGACCTAGAGAAAGCATGAGGTTAATCTAAATAATTTATATGAACACTAAAACAGATGCTACTCCCTGTGGCAAAACTCATCCTCACAGGCAAAAGGTGACTGAGTCTGAAGCCATCTTCCTTTTGGAGGTAGGGATGGAAGCAAAACTACTTAGACCAGATGTCCCTTCCAACATGCATTCTACCCAAGGAAATGTTGAACCACCTTGTGATTCTGTCCCCAAACAGTCAATTAAGCAGAATTCTCTATGAATCTTTCCTGATCAGACCAGGCAGAGCTCAGAAAATTATGAAATCATGTTATTTCAGGCTGAGTTTGACAACAAAGCTACAAATTTCTAACTTCAAAGTTATTTTGAACATGTCCACAAAAATATTTTTATAGTATCCACATAAATGAGACATACTGTTATAATAGCCATTTACATAAACCCATCAGCATTAAAATGTAAGATATAAACTGTTCAGTACACTGTCTCTAATATCTAACATTTTCCTCCACACAGTGTGGAATGCCCCCAAAATTGTCATAAGTGCCCTCAAACTTTCAAATTACTCTGCCATATCTGACCTGTCACGGAAAGTCAAAAGAAGAAAGAACAAGGATTGGAAATATCCTGATATCTTCAAAGTGACAGTTTCTTTGGGGTGTGACTTTCTGAATTATAAATTTCTCAGGATGGAGATTTTCTTCTTCATTTGGCACATTTATCAGCTGCAAACTCTTACATGACTATGTAAAAATCGGCAATAAAGAAATCCCAAGAATATGGAATAGAAACTGACACATAGTAAGAAATTCAATAAAATATTTGATAAATGAATGAATATTTCTTATTTTCTTCAATCACTTTCCAAATGATATCAAACAAACTGCCTTTACGAAAAATTACAGCATGGTTTTAAAAAAATAAACGTTGAGCTTTCCTGAGGAGAGTAAGGTCTCTCTAATTTGTGCTTTATAGAGTCTACTTCAAAATATAATAATCTTATGTTACAACAACATAATTATATAAAGGTGTTGTATCACACCTTTTTCTTTCAATAAGGCACCATTTTCTTTATATTACTTGGTTGAGAAAATATTTCCCTTAATGCAGCACAAACTAGAACTTAAAATAGTGGAAATAGCTTTGCATTTTATTGATACAAGAGCCTAATCTCATAGGATGAAATAGGATTATTCTTCATCTTAAAATATCAGCTATAGTTCACTTTGATATAAAGCAGAAACTAACACACCATTGTAAAGCAATTATACTCCAATAAAGATGTTAAAAACTATATCAGCTATAGGACTCCAATTACCTTTAATATCTTCATTATAGATGTGAAGTAGGGATTCAAGGAATTAATTCATATAATTTGGGCAGGGAAATAGTCATCAAACTTCCAGGTCAACAGTTTAGTTTAACAAACATTTCTTGAATAACTACTAAGTGCCATGGTAAACTTAAAAATGAATGAAACATAGTACTTGCCTTCAGAAACAAATTCTGTAGTGTTCCAGGGAAAATAAAATGGATATGACAACATACAGTAGTTCCCCCCTTATCCTCGGGGGATATGTTCCAAGACCCCAAAGGATGCCTGAAACCATGGTCATCTGCTTCATACAGCCATGATGATGTCCATGGTTGGATGTCAGAAGCAGACGATGTCGATGGCTGGGGATCCTGGGCAGGATGGAGTGGAAAGACATGAGATTTCATCACGCTACTCAGAACAGTGCCCAATTTAAAACTTAAGGATTGTTTATTTCTGGAATTTTCCATTCAATATTTTCAGACCATGGTTGACCGTAGGTAACTGAAACCACAGAAAGTGAAACCACAGATAAGAGGGGACTACAGTATTTTATTAGCATAAGTAAGATTATATTAACAATGGTATACCAAGGGGAGGGGATGGACAGTGAGAGTGGTCTACACCAGGTACAAGCATTATCTGTAGAGAATTTAAAAACCTGAACACATCTTAGTCTACTTATTATCACCAGGTACCAGCAATTCAACTGGGGTTGAAGAGTATTCCCCCTGGGAAGTTCAGGTCCTTCTCAGAACCTCAGAATGTGACCCTATTTGGAAATAGGATTGTTGCAGATATAACTAGTTAAGATGAGGACATACTAGAGTAGGGTGGGCCCTTAATCCAATGACTGGTGTCCTCATTTTCTTAATGGTGTCTTATTTCTCTGAATGAAGAAGAGGAAAAGAGACACAGGGGTAGACACAAAAGAGAGAGCACCATGGGATGACAGGGGCAGGTGCATCTAGAAGCCAAGGAACATCAAGGATTGACAGCAACTGCCTGAAGCTAGGAGAGAGGCATGGGACAGGTTCTCCCTCAGTGCCTCCAGAAGGAACTAACCCTGCCAACACCTTGATTTCAGATGTCTAGCCTCCAGGACCACGAGACAATAAACTTCTCTTGTTTAAAGCCACCCAATTTGTGGTACTTTGTAATGGCAGCACCAGGAAGCAAATACCATGACTATTCCCAAACCCTGCCCTCTTGGTATACCACTGAGTATTAATAATCTAATGTCATCACTACTAAAGTGTGTATTGTAGCTTATGATTAGTAGAATAATAGTTTGGAAGTAGAGAGAGATGTGTAAATATGTATTTCAATACAGTGTGGTAAGAGCTGTCACGGAGACGTGCACGGGCACCTATGGATCACATAGACGGTGGGATTCAAAGCTTTCCAGACTAGTACATAGGGCATGTTCAGGAAAGAGCAGATGAATCCAGTTTGGCTGGAACAGGTTATTGTGTGAAGGAGAAGAAAAGGGTGGAAAGAACGGTGAGGCTCTGCTTACAGAAGGCCTTTAAAAATGGAGATTTAGATGGTGCTTTGAACCCTCACTAGGCAAAATACGTTCTGTGGGCCAGTAGAATTGGCATTACTGGAAGCTTGTTAGAAATGAAGAAACCACTCCGAGAAATACTGCTATAGTCCCTTACTACTCAAAGTGTGGTCCTGGGTCCAGCAGCAGCAGCATCACCGGGGGGCTAATTAGAGACACGGACTCTCCAGCCCGACCCCAGACCTACCAAATCAGAATCTACTTTCTAACAAGATGCCCAGCTAATCCATTTGTACACTGAGGTTGAGAAGCACTATTCCAAGGGATATTATGCCTCTACTGGGAGGAAATAAGTGGGTGAGAAGCCGGCTGATGTGGGAGGTTGGGGAAGGGGGTGATACGCCGGGACGTTCAGGAACAGCATGAGCAAAGACATAGGGGAATAACAGCAACCAAACAGCAGCCAACACTTAAACTGGGCTGGGCACTGTGCTGCACACTTTGTATGAACTTATCTTTCCATCTCCACAGCCCCTCTGTCTTTTTATCATGCCTGCTTTTCAGACAACAGACACATGAGGTAGAGAGGTAGATAATTAGGTCAATGTCACACAGCTGGTAAACGCTGGAGGGGTGATTTGAACCTAGGAGTCCTCAGCATCCATTTAATACCCCAAGCCTTCATGTCTTTGCACAGCAAATACCCTCTACCTGGAATACTCTTCTTAACATGTTAAAATCTCATTCATTCTTCCAGACCCAGCTCAAAAGTCACCTCCTCTGTGCTCTCCCTGCCAGTTTTCCCAGTCACAGTAATTGCACACTCCTTGGGTCTCCTTCACATCTCTTTTATACCACAAGGATAGACTTTGTCACGGTCTGGCTTCATTGGTGCTTGTCTCTTCCCTCCTCACCCCCAAACAGAATGTGATGTTTCGGGGAGTGAAGGCATGTCTCATTAATCTCATTCTTCCCAGTACCTAGTTGGGTGCTTAATTCCTAATAGACACAAATCCATATGTATCAAAGATGGACCTGGATGTCAAGTCTGGCTACATCCTTGACTAGATGTGTGAACTTGAGAAAATTCCTGAACCCTTCTGTCTTCAGTGTTCTCATCTATAAAATGGTGATGACGAAACCTACTTGTGAGGTTGTAGTGAAGATGAAGACAGATGAGATATGTGAAAATGCCCACACAGTGCAAGGCACAGAGTAAGCACATGATAAATACCTTTTTTTAAAAGATTATACTCCATTTACAGTTATTATATATTATTGGCTATATTCCCTGTGCTGTACAATATATCCTTGTAGCTTATTTATTTTATACATAGTAGCTTGTGCCTCTTAATCCGCTACCCCTATCTTGCCCCTCCTCCTCTCCCTTCTCCCCACTGGTAACCACTAGTTTGTTCTCTATATCTGTGAATCTGTCTCTTTTTTGTTCTATTCACTAGTTTGTTTTATTTTTTAGATTCCATGTACAAGTGATAGTATTTGTCTTTCTCTATCTGACTTATTTCACTCAGCATAATGCCCCCCAAGTCCATCCATGTTGTTGCAAATGGCAAATTTCTTTTTATGGCTGAGTAGTACTCCACTGTAAATATACACCACACCTTCTTTATCCATTTGCATGAAAAATATCTTTTAAAGGAATAAAATAAATGAATAAGGTGTCCTAGTGTAAAAGCAAACAGTAATAATAAAAACAGCCATTTATTATGTAAGTGCCAGGCACTATTTTAGATAGAACATGTACATTACTGCATCATTCTTCAAATACCACCTGTTATTATCATAATCATCATTTTCTTTTATTAAGTAATTAAACTGAGGCCTACACATGTTAAGAAGTTTACCTAAGGTCAAGGGGAGATTCAGATTGTGACTCTGATCCAAATGAGTCCAAAACCTTAGCTTCCGGAAAAAACCAAAAAGCTGACCGGTACTTGATGTACTCCCCCCATCAGTGTACCAGCTCACCCAAATGTCACACCACTATACTTAACTTCCAGAGATAGTCATTTTATCAAATTTGCACCAAAACCTAAAAAAATCTGAGCATTTTAAAAATTATACTCCTTAATACTAGAAAACTACAGCTGTCAGTGGTCACGTGAGATTTGGCTGTTCTTCATGAAATACAAGCTGTGTTAATGAGAGGTATGTTAAAACAGTTTGTTGTTGTACAGCACTGTGGGTATAACTAAAACAGGACAGCTTCCCACATTCAGTGAGATGTTTACAGACTGGCAACTTAATAGGAATAAAAGCCGTAACCAAAGTATGAGTGATATTCTTTTGATGTCAGCTACATGGAGTCCTTCCTGTTACCGCAGCTGGATTTTTTTTTAAAGGAGATTGGATTATAACATTGGAAAGTGCGTCTCTTTACTGTATGCTGCTCCTGATTCTGTTATGAGGGAAATGAATTTAGATGTTTAAAAAAATCAAATTATTTATCTTAGTGTTCCCTGAAGTTTGCAAACTGCTGAGCAATATGATGCTTTGCCCTGCATTCTCCTCATTGAGTCTATCTGGGTAAATTAATTACAAGACAATCTTTAGGAATTAAGGGTATTTTAAGTTCAGAGGCATCTGCTTAGAGACTTCTAATGCCAGTAAATAGTCCCTTTGGAAATACACTCATTAATATGAGTGGTATAATTTTCATTTCCGCTGGCACTGTGGCATATGACTTCTTCAGTTTCAGCTACCCTCTGATTGACCTATCAAGGGCATAAACCACTCTGAGGATGTTCCAGTGCTGTTTGTGCTTCTCTGGTAGGTATAAGGGACCAGATTGATCTGCTGCATGTAAAGGAATAATTTAGTAAATGATTTTCTCTGGTTTTAATGTGACACATTATCTATACAATCACACACACAGAGCCTGAACTTATAATAAGCTCACTGGGCAATAGTACAAAACAAATAAACATTTTCTTAGATAACAGATATTCCATATGTCCTGAGGACATGAATTAGAAAAAAATCTATGTTGTGATTAATCCATTATGTAAAACGGAAATGCATTTTTAAGTTGAATGCCAATAAGGTGTTGGCAGGGGATTGGTGGGAGAGATGGTGCTTAGAACACAGAGAACTGAAAATTACATTTTAGATTTTTTTCCCTCTTCTCTAAAATGAGAATATGGTCAGTTCTATATCACCTAATTTTTATGAAGCTGCTGTGTTCTGGTTTGGAAGAATTCTGAATCAGGGTGATTTTAAGAGAGCTGCTCTTTCCCAGGCTTGAAACAAAAGCAAAGCATGGCCAGCTGGCCATTATTCCATCAGTTATTAAAAACATGGCACTGAGTGGGCATCCTCCAGAATGATACAGAAGAGCCACTTGTCACCCATCCATCCCATCAACAAATCTAATTTGGAAAGGTCAGGCAGGGAGAAAAGAAAACTTCAGTCTTCTGACTAAAACAAAGGCAAAAACTTAATTTAAATAATAGAATTTTCAAGTGCGCATAGAGGTGGTATTTGGCTACCCCCAGAAGCATAGCTGACCCTGGGTAATACCATCAGATCAATCACTTCTAATGATACTAATGATAATAAAGGACCACTTACACAGTGCTTTATTAGTGTTATAAAGCATGTTCATATATTATATGAACACAAGCTTTGGAGTCCAGCCAATTAGTTTAAAATCCTGGCCCCTCAACATAACAGCTGGATCACCTTGGAAACTTACTCTCTCTGAAACTATAATAGGAGTAAACAAGGTAATATAGAAAAAGCATTTTCCCAGTCCTTGGCTCATGGTAGGCTCACAATAACTAGTAATTGTTGTTGTTATTATTGTTCCATGATTTCAGTAACTTACTCTTTTCCAATCCAGAAATATGCTTCCCAAAATGTGTCTTGAAAACCAGTTTCTGAAACTTTTTAAGCAAATATAAGTATTTATTGAGTGAATGAATGGAAAGAACTCTAGCTCATGATCAATCAGGAAAAAAATAATGCATTGGAAAGTATAATATTTGTTCAGCAAACATTTATGTCTGAACTCTTACTGTGGACCAGGAGCTATTCTTCGGAGATCTCATTTAATCCTCCTAGCGATCCTGTGAGGTAAGTATTATCCTCTTTCACAGTTACAAAACTAATAGTCCAACAGATCAACTTGCGTATTTGCGTATTAACTTGCGTAACTCCAGCAAAGCTTGGAGTTAAAACCAGGTCTTTGATTCTAGGTCTAATGTTCATTCTTGGTAACTTTGCCTCTTGACCCATTACTGGACAATCCAAGACAAACCACAGTATTGTCAGCAAATCCTGTCCATGTCCCATGAGCAGACCCCACAGGATGAAACACAAATTTCTTTCTGAATCTAATTCACTTGGCTATTCAGCATGACTCCTAGATGTGTACAAGGGTGCCATATCTGATACCATAGTGTAAATGTTAATACAATTAATGAGCTTTTATCTATAATATGGCCCAAATCATGGCTTGCAATGGGAAAAAAAATAAAGAACTGAAGTGAACCTTCTCCACGATCCCCACCTTTCACGTTCTCGTTCTTTAGTACCGGCCACTCCCCTTGCTGATTTAGGGGGAAAGGAGGAAAGGAATTTGAAAAGAAAAAAGGGTTAGAGAAGAAGACACCTCACTCTCACTTAGAAATGAAAACATGTGGTTAAAGACTTTAAGAAAATAATATAGCCACTGTTCACCAACTCCAGCTTTGATTCAAACCTCTGGATAGGACACACTCTCCCATAGCACATCTCATGGAACCTTCTGCATCCTCATGGACAAAGTGGGTTGCTGCATATTTGGGTAGAGCAAGTGCCTGGAAGGGAATGGATAGAAAACTACACTATGGCTTCCCTGGTGGCGCAGTGGTTAAGAATCCACCTGCCAATGTAGGGGACATGGGTTCGAGCTCTGGTCCGGGAAGATCCCACATGCTGTGGAGCAGCTAAGCCCGTGCACCACAACTACTGAGCCTGCACTGTAGAGCCCACGAGCCACAACTACTGAGCCTGCGTGCCACAACTACTTAAGTCCACACGCCTAGCGCCCGTGCTCCACAACAAGAGAAGCCCCAGCTTGCTGCAACTAGAGAAAGCCTGCGTGCAGCAACGAAGACCCAATGCAACCAAAATAAATAAAATAATAAATTTATATTTAAAAAAACTACACTAAGTCATTCTTTCATTCCATATATATATGTATTTATATTTACAGAGCCTCTTCTACATGTCCTGCATATAGCAAATGCTAAAAATGTAAGTGTTTACCAAACAAACTTAATTCTCTCATTGCTGTGAAACAGATAAACCAATATCTACCCTCAAGAAACTTACAGTTTAGTTTGGAGAAAAGATATGAAACAAATAATTACATGAATGATTATTTACCTTCAACTGTAACAAGTACAGCAAAATAGAAGTACATTGTGTTGTGACAGCAAATAATGGAGGACTGTATCCTAGACCGGGGCATGAGAGAAGGCTTCCATGGGCATGAGGCATTTGAGCTAAGGAGGGGGAGCCTGATTTACACAGAGAGTAAGCGCCAGGTCATTCCAGGCAGAAGAGCAGCAAACTTTTTGTCATGGCCTGTGAAACCCTAAGATCTGTCCCTGCTTCCTTCATGACCTTGTCTCTTACCAGTGTCCCCTGCCTCGCCACCCGCCCCCCGCAGTCACCCTTCTCCAGTCCCCTAATCTTCTCTCTCTTTTTTAAACATGTCAAGTGTGTCTCTGGCTTGTGACACTTTTGCATTTGCTGTTCCCTCTGCCTGGAATGCTCTTATGCAAGCTCTTCACATAACTGGTTCCAGCATCTGGATCCCAGTTCAAAATTGTTTGTTCCAAGAAACCCCATCCACCATATGGAGTGCAGCTCCACACCAACTGCACCAGTCACTGTCTACCATATCACAATTCACCTGTTCCTTTATAGCAATTATCAGTGCTTGATGATTTTTTTACTTGTTTGTGTCTATTTCTCCCAGCTAGAAAGTAAGTTCCATGAGAACCAGTCTTGTGCGCCTGACACAAAGAAATCACTCAATAAAAATTAAATAAATGAGTAAGAATTAGTATTTTTGAAGACCCTATGGTGAAAAGAGATGTGGCATCTCCCACGAACAGAAAGGCCTGTATGGTTAGAAGGCAGTTTAATGACTTATTTGATGTTAGTTCAAATGTTTATGTCTATAGGTACAACATATATAGAGAAAATGGCTCATCAGCCATATTTTAATCAGCTTGACAGTAATCACAAATGTCTTCTTAGACAGAGTACACATGTCTTGCATACAGTAGGCACTCAACCAACTTCTGGCTGATTGAAAAATAATTCTAGTCTATTAAGGCCCTCCTACCTTACCTCTGCGTATCAAATTTCAGCGTCAAAAGTGACTTCCCATAATTATATCAATAGATTCCTCACTAGAATGGCCCTGCCAATGAGTAGATATTTGATTTTACCAGCCCTAAAGGAATGCATTCACTCCTTTACAGTCTGGTTCTGGGATTTGGACAAGGCATGGAAAGTATCCCTTGGTAAGTCTAATTGTATACAGTATGCACTAAAGACTCATAATATCGATAGGACTAGAATAAGCTCATCAAATAGTAATGTTTGTTTTGCTTGCTCTCTACATTCTTGGGTAGAAGGCATTGTTTCCCAGCACCAACAGATCATCTTTTCCAACCTTCCTGCTCTAGCCATTCACCCCAGAAAGTGAGTGCTGGTGGGAAGAGACTGACAGTTTAATAATTAGGAGTAGCAAAGTGTGGAGGAGGCATTTCATCTGCATGAAACCTTCCCCCAGAGCAATTCCAGAGCCCCTCACACACTGGCTTTGAAGCCTGTGAGGCTTGAAAACAGAGCCTCCTAGGGGAATTTTACCGTAAAATATCTCCCTGGGTCTCTATGCACGCTCTATCCTACAGGGCCTCCAAAGCAAGCCAACGCATCAAGGAAGAATTGTCGGGGGTTCTCAGCCTTGAACATTCTATGCAGGCAAAAACACTTCATATCTCTAAGATGGCTGCCCAGGATCATTTATTGGGTTAATTTGGGGGGAGGGAGACTGACAATCCACATAGTTTCAGGACCCACAATTTCAGGGCCAATAAATCAGATATTTTTTGCCTTAATTATGGAGAAAACTCATCTGTTAGACCTAGACTACTATGACTAAAAATTCCTTAAGGTCAGGGAACAAGTCTAAGTTTTCTTTGTATTAATCAATTTGCACATGTTCTGGAAAGTCATACTTGGATAAATATTAATGAATGATCATCAAAAATCTATCTATTTCTAAAAGATTATGGTTTAAAAACAATCCAATTGCACTAATTTAACATCCTTCTAAACAGGTCTATTATATTGAGGAAAAAATTACAGCTGTAATAGATCTTGTCTTTATCAAGCTTCTGCAATTAGTGCCTTTTGACATTGTTGTCAAGGATTTAAAAAATTTAATCACCATATAGCTGGGTAAGTTTGTTGGGTTCTTTGGTTGCAAGCAAAGGAAACTCATTCTGGTTAACTTTAGTAGAAAAAGAATACATTGGAAAGATACAGCTGTATAGAGAACCTACTGCATGGCTGAAGAAGCACTTTTGGAAAAGAAAAGGCAGCTCTAAGAAACTCCATAGTAACCTGCCCCTCAAATGAATGAACATTAACCTTTTTTTTTTTTTTTTCTGTCCTTATATCACTACACTCAAGATTCAGAGTCGTAGGAGAAAAAGGCTGATTGCCCCAACTTGGGTCCTGGGCCCACCCCATGGCTAAAGGAGAGAAGGGAACCTTGATCTACCTCCCCATCAATACTATGCACAATGGGGAAGAGAAGATGCCCAAAATAGATATGGGGGTGCCTTTATCAAAAAAAGAATGCCATGAGGCTGAAAACCCACAAATGTCCACTACAATGGATGAAGAAGGGGAGAAAGGAATGAACATTTCTTGAGCACCTGTACATACCAAGCAAATACTGTGTGAATTACTTTACACAAGTGTCTATCTCATCCTGAGCCATTCTGAGAGATGAGCATTTTATCTCCACTTTGCAGATGAGGAAATTGAGGCTTAGAGAGGTTAAGGGAATTGCTGAGCACCGCCTATCTAATAAGTCATTAGAGTGAAGATTTGGACCCAGGTTTACCTGATATCTGCATTATACTGTATGTCCCAAGCTTTAATAACAATTTTTCATGGGTTATTGTCAGCCCTGAGGGGATATACTGAATAAGGTTCTAGAAAGGCTGATCCTTCCAGGAGAAAATTTAATGCTTTATTGACTGACGTGGTTGGTGAAATAAAGTACACCTGCAAAGGTGTAGTCAGGGAAAGAGCACAGGGTTGAGAATGGAAGAGAGGAGTTCATGTCCTGGCTTTGCCACTTTATAATTCTCTAACCCTGGGTAAGTATCTGAGATGTGAGTTCCTTAGCTGAAAAAGGAAGCTAATAATACCTGATAATTACCTCACAGGAGGCAACAAATCACAGGATTTGGCATTTCTACCAAGACCCTTAACCTCTTTAAGCCCAATTTTTTCATGCAAAATAAGGATAATATCTATAACATAGGATTATTGTAAGAATTAAACAAGATAGTATAGATAAATCCTTGAGCACAGGGTAAACATTCAATAAATACTATTTCCTTTTCAACTCACATAATTCTCATGAGGATCAAGAAAGATAATGTATGTGAAAATGCTTTAAGAGCTGTGACATGCTACCAAAACTGCAAATGACATCAAGTTAAGCAGAAAATATTTTAAATCGAACTATAATTTTTAATGGTCTGAAAATGAAAGGAAGGATATTCTTTTGAATAGAAATTAATATTTGGTAGGGAAAAATATGGAGTGTGGCAGAGAGTGGCTTGCTATTTACTAAACCCATTTCCTTTTCCTCTTGGGTACTTAACTAAATGCATAATTTCTAGCCTTTCCTGCAGTTAGGTGTGGCCATGTGACTGAGTCCAGGTCAAATGTACATGGGCATAAATTTAGTTCATAAAAATCTCCCAAGTGCAATCCCTCATACACTCTCCTCCAACATATTCGGATACCATGTATTAATGATGCAGAGCCACAAGGTGGAGGGAGCCTGGGTCTCTAAATCCCTGTTTGAAGGAAATCTGACCACTGATCAGAGACATACATTTTGACTTTACATAAGCAAAAAATAAGTGTCTACTGCGGTAAACTACTGAGTTGTAATCTTTATATATTTTTAACAGTCAGCATTACATTAACTCATGGATTCTCAACCTCAGAACTATTAAAATTTTGGGCTGGATTCTTCTTTGTTGTCAGGGTTGGTTGGCGTTGTCCTGTGCATTTGTAGGATGTTCAACTGAATCCCTGGCCTCTACCCACCAGATGTCAGCAGCATCCCCCCTCCCCCTGAAAATCAAAAAATTGTCTCTGGACACTGCCAAATGTCCCCTAGGGGGCAAAAGCCTCTTGGCTGAGAACCACCGCCTTAACTATACTTGTAAATTAATTTACTTTTTAAATAAAATTGATCTCTACAAGACTGAGGTAGAAGGAATGACTCTCCCCAAAGGTAGTAGAAAAATAACTAAGGAGCCTAGACTACAGATGAAAACTGTGTCCATAAGCAAATTTGTTGGATACTGAGGATTAAAATTCATAAATAAAATGACTTTCCAAACCTGCTGGTCCTCTACAACTGAATCAGAAGCACCATAATCAAAGACAACACCTTGCACTTCAGGCTATTCTGAGATCTTCAACTGTTGCAATACTATTTCTCAAGGTAGGTTTATTCCTGTTCTTGGCAATGGCCCTGGAAGAGAAGTGTCTTGGTCTTTCATCAAAGTTATATTCTTCTGCTTGCCCTCAGTGTATAGGAATATAAAGATCTCATAGTGTAGATGGTTTAACATAAAAATCCTCCCTCTGCACAGCTTTCAGAAATCATTTTGGTGGAGTAAAAGCCAAGTAGCAATATATGAGCACTTTCTCTTACACATTTTATTCATCATTCTAAAAAAAACTCATAATGAAAAATTTTCAACTTATAAAGTGTCCACAAATGAAATTTTTTTCATTTTCTTTCTCTTTTTTTCCCTCTTTCAAAAGGTTTCTTTTCTTTACTACCATGCTAAGAATATATTAGAGAATCCATAAAAGTTGCTGATCAGATTTAATGGGGCATTATTCTATTACAAATATTTGAGTAGGCATTTCCTTCTCAACTTTGATGAGTACAACACATTAACATGAAAAATATAAAATAAATTTTCAGAAGGAATATTGCTTTTCTTTTTTTTTCCTTCGCTTTCACAGCAAGATCTATCAACCCAAAACTGACAATAATATACATACACTGAAAACTACAAGAGCAGAAAAAGAAAATCACACTTAACAATGAACAAAATCATAAATTTGATGGAGACTTGGAATTGTCTGTGATATTCAAATTTCCATATGTTTTCAAAAATCCTCAAATTCATAAATGCTATCCATTTTAATTGGTTTATCATTTTTATATATTTTAAGCACCTTTTTTGAAAGTGTATCATAAATTCAGGATGAGAATATGAAGCAGATATGTGTGAAATTGGGAATTTATCAAGATGTGAATACCAGTACCTCAATTTTTCTTTTTAAAGGTACCACGTATGGCATAATTAGAAATCCGGGCATCTCAAAACCAAATATGTGTATATGTGTTATATTTCGTACTGCCAATAACTATTAATTTGCTGCTTGGAGCCATTGCTCCTTCCTAAAAGCATAGCAGGTATGAGCTGGTTCTGCTTAATTTCCACTGATCAAAGGAGAACACACCAAACTGGGAAGAGAGAGAACTTGGTGTATTTGCCTAAAGAGAATTACTGGTATTAACCAGTTAAAGCTCCTGGGAAATCCAAGTACCATCACTAACTACCATCTATGAGCAGAAACCCCTAAACTTCCCATACAAATATTGCCTGCCACCGTAAGCAACCGTACAGCAGATAAATGGAGCTGCTCAAGTCCCCTTAGTTATCGTTAGATTATATTATGATTTTAGTTAGGTGATTCTGTGCATACACTGGAAATATGTATGTACAGTAAATCTCTTTCTATAGCTGCATTAATATTCAGCATGTAGATGATAGGCTAGCAATAGCACAACATCATTCATTTTCAAATCCGTGCTCATTCTCATTATGCATTTGTACCAACGCACAGAAAGCCCCTGAGTAATCCTTCAAGGAAAAGTTAGCAGAAGCTGGGTTTACTGTGTGAACGGGAGGAGGGAACATCTCTAAGAACTCAAATTACCTCTTTGTTGTGTTCATTGGAATCCAGAGAAAAATGTACCACAGCTTGCCAGGCTGCACATTTTGCTGTAGCTCTGATGGAAGCAATAAGTCCCGAGCCTGCTGCCCAGGAAGAGCTTTTCCAGCTGGAATTTGGGGATCGACTAAAAAAGTTCTTCCCCTGAAAGATGGATTAAATTGATCATTTCTTCCTAGACATAGTGCACTTCAGGCTCATTTTGCTTTGTAATTAAGAAGAAAGCCAGAAACATCATTTACACATTAAGAATTTAATAGATATATTTTTCTAGCTTTATGCATTAGCACAGGACAGCCCATTAATGAAATAAGTCTTCCTTCAGGGTCAATTTAGATGGCTGTAATCTTCTGCAAATATACTGCAAATGAGGATAATTTAATGATCTTAAAACTAACTGCCAGGAGAGGATTGTTATAACTCTCCAGACAACAAAAAGAGACTTGGTATGGCGTTCAGTAGCCTTTTTTTAATTTAACAAATGTTTAATTTCTGGCCACTAGATTTTTTTTAATTGCAAGTCTTATCTGCAGTTTAAGGTTAGTCTCTGGCTTGCTGACCTGGGAGGTTGATTCTGATTATGGAAAGCTCAGGGCTGCATTAAATGATGGGTAAAAGGATAACAGTGTTGTACTGAGAAAATATATCCATTGGTTTGCTGATATGACCATGATTGTCAACCTCTGCCCAGCTTCTTTTGGTCTGCTCTGGTTCATCCCCTTCTGCAGAACTTCCTGGCTTGACTCCACTAATCCATGTATGTTGGTGTCCACTGTTACAACAATACTTAGCATGTGTGCAGCATTCAAGCATTTTAAAAATTCTTATTTGCTCCTGAAAACAATATTAAAGGGCAGGTGTGGAGCATGTCATTTTCCCTATTATAACAACTAAGGAATCTGGGGCTCCAGATTCTCATTCCACTCCTCCCACCCCCAGTTAGAGAGCTAAAATTCAAGTCTTCTGACACTTCCCAGTATCATGCCAACCTTGTTACCCCTTGCCTCTAGAAAAGCACTGGTTGAAAGCTGTGGAGATCTAGAGGGAAGATTTGTTACAAAACCTCCATACCCACAGAGAATGTACTATAAAAAATAAAACATTGGCCCTTAAAAATATAGCAGGGGGTGTATGTGTGTGGTAATTAACAAATGAATGGAATTGATAGTGTTAAGAAGTTCATGGAAGGGAGAAATATTATGGGATATAGAAGTCAGAGAAGATTTCATGGAAAAGGTAGACTTGAAAGAAGGGCAGTAATTATATGGGAAAAAAGAAAGCTGTCAGGCAAAAGGCAGCACATACAAACGTGGGACTTTGAAATCAGATAGGCCTGGGCTCAAGTCCTGGCTCTGCCCTTTATTAGCTGTATGGCTCTAATCAAGTTACTTAATTTCTCTAAGCCTTACCTGTAAAATGGGAATAATTATTAGCACCTGGCCCATAGAATTGTTGTTAATAATATATGAGATAATATATGAAAGTGCTTATAGTAGAGTGGTTGGTACAGAATCAGTGTTGAGCTTAAGAGCAGCTTAAGCAAAGGAATAGAGATGAGATATAAGAAGGACTGCCAAAATATAATGATTAAATTAGTCCAGTTTGAGCAAAACTTTGTGGAAAAAAGTAATGAGAATATACTAGAAAAAAACTCAGACCAGATTGTAGGGACCCCTGAATGCCAAAATAACAATTTTTCCCCAGTGGCTTTCTCTTTTCATTTGCAATTCAGAATCCTTTCTTGGAAAAAATCTTATTTTCAACATATAAAAAAGATACAAGTACAACTGCTTTGGTTGCAGCAGACGTAGAGAATCCAGAGGCCCACCTGCTCAGAATCCCCAACATCCTTTGGAAGGAAACCCAAGTTGGAAACTATGTCTTTTGACAACAGGAAGTATTGAAGTCTTCCTTCAGGGAAGTAGTATGATGAACATTTACCTGGCAGCCAAAGGCAGGGTGCAATAGAGGACAAAGACATGAATGACCACTTAGCATCCTGTTGTAGTGGTCAGGTGATAAGGGTTTGGAATGGAATAGTGTGGTGGCAGTGAAAACAGAGAGGGACATGTGCCAGAGATATTACAAAGGACAACTAGAGAGGTCTTTGCAAGAAGGGGAGGGTGGGGAAGGATGAGCTAAAAGGGATCAAAGATGATTCACAGGCTATAGACCTGGGCAATCATTAGTGGATTCCTTAGTGCCACTCTTCAATTTCCAAAAAGATCATGTTAAATTCTGTTATGCAGAAATGATGGCTAAGGTCATTATTTATGATTTCAAGAAATTCTGAGTAGTTTAGAATACCAATAACTAAATTTATTTGTGGGGATGATAATGGAGGTTAATTGGTAGGGGTAGAGTGGGGAATGAAGTCCCTGGTCAGATAAAGCACTGAGTTGAATCAAGTTAAACAGTCTTCTTTACCCAAACTTCTGATTCTTTAATATGTTGCTGTGCATCTTGAATTCTTAAAAGGGAGATGGAATGAGCAGTTTTCCACAAACTTATTTGACCAAGAACCCTTTTTTTAGAAAAATTTGTATGGGATTAATGTTTTTTGGAATCCACTTTGGGATATGCTGCTCTGTGGAAGCCAACAAAGGATCGTTGAGGAAGTCTCATTCCAATCATCATTCACTCATTGAAAATATACTATGAGTCAGACACATGACTTCTGCCCTCCAGGAACTGAAAATCTATTGAGGGAGGCTCACATATAACCCACTCTATACAGCCACAATATTTACAAAATGCATGTGGTGCTTTGGAAAGATCAAATGATTCATGTGGCTACAAATAAGAATGCTGGTTTGATAATTCAAGTGGCATGTGATGAGGCTAGAAAGGTGGTCAATAGTCATCATTATCATTGTCATTAGCTACCACCTACTGAATGCATGCTGTATGCTAAGCATCATGCTAAGTATATTAAAGGCACTACATCAATGAATCTTCCCTACAATCCCATAAGGTAGGGACTATTATCATCCACATTTTACATATACAAAAACAGAGGTTAGAGAGATTATATCATTTACCCAAGGTTTCATGCCACCTAAATGGCAAAACCTGCACATAATCCCAACCTATCAGAACCCAGGGCCTGTGTGCTTAACTATTGGGATACATGGGCTTCTTAAACCTTGTGAGCTGTTCTGAGGAGTGTGGACTCCACCGTGGAGGCTTTAGAGAGCCACGGAAGGTTTTACATCTCTTTCTGTCCTTTGACAAATCTCTGAAAACACATTGAGTCAGACCCAAAACATAAGAAAAAGAGACTTGCTAAACTACCAAACCACATCTGCCTTGCAGAGATGTTCATGAGTCACAGCCTCCAAACTGCCTGGGGATTTTCAAATGAAAGGCTCTCATGTGTCTGTCTGCAAGTTACTATCCTGCTGGGTTATCTTCTTCAATAACTGTTTCTTAGCATTGCACTGCTGCACCATGAAAATCTTGCTTTATTATACCTTCTTCAGAGAATCCGCAGCTCTACATTCTGCCTGTTGTGTGGGTTTACTGAGAGCTGACTTTCAAAGTCATGCATTCTATGGTAAGTGTATTTTAAACCATGCAGCATCACATTAAAAAGAAATGGCAGTCATTCTGCCCTGGAAACTGTTCCCTAGCATGACATTACTTTAATTCACTGGCTCCTTGTAATCAAGATCTAATAAACAGCATCTTTAAATAAGTCCTACACACAGCCTGCATTGTTACAATCAATTGAACTACTTAAAAAAGAAAACCTCTGAGGCTATCTGGAGGCATTCTGTGCTTCCCTCTGTTTTATGGCACAACCTTAGACACGATGTGTAAAAAGGTCAAGACAGCATGTAGGCTTTTGCATTAAACAGCAGCACACTAATTAGTTTTAGTGACAATGGGGTTCTGTTAGCATGTTCTAATATTTTGATGCTTAGTTTTGTTTGAAACCTCTAGCCATATTACACAAAAGCTCTTCTATCTTCCAATTTTCCTTTTCTTGATTTTTCAACCCCATTATCTGTTTGAACAAAGCACATAGATTTCCTATTGCTATATTTGCATTAGAAGTCTGTTCTAAAATCTAATTTCAAAACAGTTATTTTCAAAGAAGTCAAAAGAGAATTTAACGTGGAACCCAATATTTCTCCATTTAGTTTCATCCACTTTTTCAAATCTCAAATGTAAATTGTGTTAAAACATACCATTAATGAGTTTTAATTTATGCAATTAGCTATCCAGAGCAAGTGTACCATGGTATAAAATGTTAAACATTAACTTCTGAGTGATAAATTTTTTAATGGATTTCCACATTTCTGAATTCTATTTTAAATTAACAGGAGAAATAATACAGTTCTTCAAAACCAAAGAGATTATTTTTCCATCACTGTGTTTGAATCTACATTCTCACTCTTTTTCTAGAATATAGGTAAATTCCTAAAACATTCTCCAGGATAAAGCACTGCAACTGAAGAAAATAACATTATTTGAGACTTTATTAACAAACTGATATTTCCTCAAAATACCAATTACTATAAGTAATTATAATGTAGTATAGCATGACTTTCTATAAAATAAATAACGCACTGAATGAATTTTACTCAGCTAACTTAGGAGTTGCCAGTTCCTAGTACAAGACATATTTATGTCACGTTTTGGTATCATTTATTGTTTTTTAAAAATCGGTTTGAGATTATAAGCTTACATTGGTCACCATCTTTTCAAGACGCTATTGGGCTAATGCTTTAATAATACCTTCTGACGCTGTTCTCCCTTAGAGAAAAGCAATCAAATCTGTAGGTGGGAAAAAAAAAAAAAAACACATTCATCTTTGTTCCCCCTAGCCGACTTGGCTATGGTCTACAGAAGCTGAACTTTCATTCAAAGAAAATAAAGTTTCTAGCCCTTCATCTTGTAAAGGTAGTGTCTTTATGCCGTAAATCAATACACTGCTGTTTGGTTTGCTCTCCGGCTAGGCAGACCAAAACAATATAGCATCAAGGGAACTGGGAGCATCCCTTCCAAGCCATTTGTCTTAATGGAGTGCCCACTTCCAAACTGACTTCTTACTGCTTCCATGATGCCAATTTAATTGTTATCAAGCCAGACCCAAAGAAACAAATCCAATTATAAAGCCAATTCTTCATGACCAAAATGGGATATATGTGGGTGTGCTATAGACTGCTTGCAATGTGCTAGGCACTGTACTAAACACGTAAATGCATTACTTTATTGCATTCTATGAGAGAAGTGATTTTTTTGAATCTCCATTTTATAAGGAGAAACTTGAGACTCAGAGAGGTTAAGTAACTTGCTGAAGATCACATAGTTTGTTAAGTGGAGCAGCTGGGACCCTAACCGGAAACTGTCCAGTACCATATTTTAGTCTCTTAACCACAATATTATGTTGTCTAGCGAAAGTAATATATATATTTCATTTATATTCTGTACTGTCTCTGAACATTTCCAAGAATTTGCCTCACAATTGCTCGTTGGAATAGAATAAAATGGTATTTTCTGGCTCATATTTCTGCACCCAATAGAAATGACACTCAGCTCTTGAAGCATCTTATCTCTAGGAATGGGGGGAAGCACACAAGCTATGGTGTCAAAGTAGCTAGGTACTTTGGGCAAGTTACTTACCCTCTCTGAGCCTTGCATTCTCATCTGTAAAATTGACGTGATACAACTACCGTCCAGGGTCATTGTTAGTACTAGAGCTAATCATTTATCAGACACTAGCTCCATGCCAGGCACTGTGCAAGAACTTTACTTATGTTGTCTTATTGCATCCTTACAATGGTCGCCTGTGAATATACTTGACACATATTCATCCATTCATTTAAAAAAAATTAGCACCTGCTGGGTGCTAAGGATATATTAGTCATGAGAAGCGTGGTGCTGCCATCTTGACTCACAATCATTAATAATGATGACGCTAGAACTTTGAGGCTTCTGCTTTTATTAGGTTTTTGACATGGGTGAGGATCTTTACAAAATAAAGTCGAGAATTCTCTACTTGGCCTGATGGCCTTTAAGATGTGCGATACAGACTAAGGTTGTGTTGTGAAAGTACTGCACTTAAGTTATGATTATTGCTTGAGGTCTTTTACATACAACAAACAATACTTCCTGATAAAAGTCTTCTCTGTTAGCTAGACTAGAGTAGATTCCTTACTGTCCGTCAAACATACATTTCCCCTCCCCAGAGTTTGTTAATTGTGTACTTTCTGCCTGAAGTTCCTTCTTCTCCTTCTCCTCAGTTTTCCAAATCTATCAGTTGTTATTCATTCATTCATTCACTCAACAAATATTTATTGAGTGCCTACTGTGTGCTAGGAACTGTTCTAGGTGCTTAGGATTCAGCAGCGAAAAATCAGGTAAAAAATCCTAACCCCATGGAGCTTATATTTTAGTGTAATAATTAATCATTCATTACACCTATAGCACAGGGTAGAGCTCTCTGAGTGTGGACTGAGGGTGGAAATGATCAGTGGCTACAAGGTTCCCAAAGAGCACTAATAATATAGGTGTCCCATGTGAAACCCCATTTCTCTAGGGAGGCCTTACACAGACCTCTGGGTTCTGAATAACAACAACCTTGTAAAGTAGGTAAACAGAACTAAATCACCCCACTTTTGGCTAAGTCACAATAGAACTAAAGACCCTTCCATGTTTCTGCCTTTCCCTCCTCGAAGGAGCCACCCTGTCTTGCCATCCTAATGATTCAACGTGTTTACACTTTGGTCCTATTTCATCATCACCTACTACCTCATCTGTGCTCTCTCCAACTGCACAGGGGGCCAGGAATGGGGCATGCTGAAGTATACCTGGTTCTGAAAAGTCCAAATTACCAACTTAAAAGAAACCAAAAAAAACAAATAAACTTTATTTTAATAGTAAGGCAGTAAATTATTTTTCAAGAATGTAGCTAATAGAGCATCACAATACCCAATATGTCTTGGATCCTAACTCAATATTTTTAATTACTTGCCTTTATTGGTCAGACAAAATATAGAGTCAAGTTTCAAGTAATACCTTTTATTGGACTAATGGTGGAATATTGACAGATAAGCTTTGGGGATATAGAAAACTCCCCTCCAGGTCAATAAGTGATTGACTATGAGGAAAGGATTTCTGTAGGCAGAGAAGCCTCTCTGTCAATATTGTGCAGTTAATCCAATAAAAGGTATTACTCAAAACATGCCGGTTGTTTTTCTTTGATATAAAATAATGAGTCTTGTGAGCTAAAGATGTTGTTACATAGGATGAATCTTATGTAAGTCAGTCATTTGAACTTTTAAGCCTCCATTTCCTCATCTGAGAAATAAAGATAATAAAATCTGTCTGTCTACTTCATAGAATTATTGTATATCATTAGTTAATGTTTGTAGAAACATTTTTATAACTGGAAAGTATGATAAAATATGTGCTATTTTTATTGACCATTAATATGCTTAATAAGCATATTAATGGCAATAAGCCTAAATTAATAGATATCAAAGAGGTGTTAAAACAGCAGATTACAACAGTGAAAGTCTTTTTGAATTACCGTCTCAACATTCAAGTAAACAAAATACTCTTGAGTCCCTACTACGGGCCAGACACTACAGTTTTGCCCATCAGAATTTTCATCCAGAGATAGAAACTCTTCATAAATAAAACAAATAAGAGAAGATGTCATGCATAAGGAAAGTTAGCACTTGTCCTACAGCACCAAAGTAAAATGGGTCATTGTAGCACCTGTGAAACTTCTTTCTTACTGTATAGGCCTTCTTTTTCCAAGTTGTCAGAATAAACAATTCCATTAATGAATCCCTAATAATCTGAAAACAGTAAACCTATGATCGCTCAGTGTCAATTACAAAATCCCAACAAATGCTCTGCAGTCCGTCTCAGAAAGAACTGTTGGATTCTAAAGAGATCCTTCTTTCATTTTGGAATACTTAGTGTAACAATTCCCTTGACTTCCTTTGTGAGCATTTCCAGGTAAATAAACCAGTACTTTTAATGAGCTATAGAAATCTAGACTTGTCTATGCAGACTGATGTAAGTACCTCATACTGAGAGGACCATCCTCAGTTACACAGAAGATTAACACTTTTAACAGTAGTTGTTTAGACCAGTTTAGTGTATTTGCCCAAATCTTCATTTTCTACAAAGTAATAGAGGTTATATCAGCTATCATTTTTGCTAAAACCTGCTATTTTTAAAACAATTCATCAGGGAAGTGCATTCAGGACCAGGTATCTACTTCCTGAGCGTGCTTTCCCCCATAAGTGGCAGTAAGTAGCAAGGGTGATATTTCTAAGGAACCTCATGGCATAGAATGGAGATTTTAGACAGTTCGATCTTAGATCTAATGTTTATAGGGGACCATTTGTATTGGTCTCCTGAGGCAATTCAATGAAAGAGGATTCTTTTTGCCAAAGGTATCAACAGTTAAATATATTGGTGTCATGTTAAACTAACTTAAATTCAGCTCATTTATTCAATAATTCATTCTACAGCCATTTGCTGGATACCTACTATGTGCTGGGCACTGTGTTAGATGTCAGGTTGCTCATAGTCTGTGAGAGTGGCAGGCATGGTAACAAACGCAATATGATGGGAATGGAGATAGAGCTGTGAAAGGGGATCAGCAAAGGCTTCTAAGAAAGATGAAGCTTGAGAAGAGTTGTGAGAACCAGTAGGAGTCAGTCCGATAAAGATGAAGCTTGTGGAGAGGGGACTCCAAAGGAACAGCGCAGGCAGCAAAGCAGCACTTTTCCCAGGGAAAAAGGAAAGCAAACCTCAGGGTCATCCACTGTACCAGGTCCCTTAAGGTCAAATGCAAGTTTGTTTCATAGCTGCCCAGGCCAACTTGGAGGCCCAGTGAAGTTCACTGGCTGTAGCTCTGTCAGAGGTCTCTGCTTCCCGTCCTTAGACAGAGCCTCAGGTGCTTTTGGTGCCTGAGCAAAGTCCTTCTCTGTATGGGGCAGGGAAGGCCCAGCATCTTCCACTTGAGGGAAGCAAAGGCATTTTCTGAAAAGATCTGGCTTCTAGGAAACAGTCCTGGAAGGACAGAGGGAATTATTTGTAAAGGTGAATTAATATGCTTTGGCCTTATTATCATGGTGGATCTGAAATATATCCTCACATGAGAAGTCATGTCCTTTCTCCTCACACAGAAGAGAACTTGGCTCTCCTTTTCATTTCTGATGTCACTTGAGGCTCTTGTCCAAGGAATTTCCATTCCCAAACAGCAAGTGCATTCAAATGACAAAAGGAAATGAAGGTAGGTGAAGGCAAAACTGGGAGCAGACGCTTGAACCTGGTTTTAACAGAGGGAAGAGTTTCCAAGAGATATCAAGAAATTAATAATTCCACACACAAAACTCAATAGCATTATTTTATATTCAGGCTTTTCATACCCTGTGGCCACTGTTTTGTTTAAGATGCTAAAAAAAAAGTAGTAATAACTAGAAGCAAGTGTTTTCCTTTTCCATTCTCAGTTCAGCCAGTGGTTGGACTGAGGTTTGTTTGTTTGTTTCCACAGGCAAAGACCAAGTATGCCAAAAGCGATTTTTGTAATGGAGTCATACACCTCTAGAAATAGGATTTTGTTATAAAAAATCCAAATGCAACCTTAATTATAGAGACACAAACACAGCATTAAAGATAATGATATCTTGGGTCAGCTAGATGAATTGAAACACTCAAATGTGGTATTAACACTTTCTGTTCTTCATTTAAGATTTCACTATCAACTCAGATTACACATCACTGGTCAGATTTAAGTCAGTCAATATCTGATACATGAATTCAAAAGTATCCACTGTTTTCTAGTAATCTGGTACATCAGTATTTCTAAGATTGTTTCAGAGAGATGCAAAATTTCATAAACCATTGTTCTTACTTTATAAAACCAGTATGTTTACTTGTTTTTTAAACACTTCTGCTTTTCATAAGAAAAATTACAAGAACATGACCTATAGCCACAGACCCTGAAGAATAATCATCAACAATTAAAGAAAAGAAATAGTTCACTGCTGAATATACTCTTTCTCCTTTATAAGAAACGTCACAGGGCTATTTTTTGTACTTGAGAGAAATGGCATTGTGATGACTTGTCCCTTCATATAATCGTATGCTCTGTTCCATGCTTGCACCCTGCACAAGGCACCCCCCCAAACACATGAAACAAAACAAGACCCCCTTGGGATCTCTTCTGGTTAGCTACCAAGAGAACCTTTCTACTCTTCTTGTCACTAATTATTTTTCATTCCATAAATACTTGCTAATACCTACTGTGTGCCAGGCAAAGTGCTAGACTCTGGGGTCACAAAGGTGGAAATGATGGGCTGGCTCCTACCCTGACACAGTTCATCATCCAGTAATTGCAGTTGCTGATAAGGAAAAGGACAATTACTTAGACCTATGGGGATGTGTGGGACGTACTGGGGTGCACTGGGTGCTCTAAGCAGGGCCACGTAATCCAATCTGAAGAGTCAGAGACGCTTTCCTGGAGGGTGGACTTTCTTAGCTGAGTGCTGAGGCAAGGGAAAGAGTGGAGATGTGGCTGCAAAGACAAAAAACCAGTATCATGGCTAAGAAGTGGGTTTGAATGGATTTCAAAAACAATTTAAAAAAGGGAAAACAAGATGGAAAATAACCGAGCTGACCTTTGAAGCTACACCTTTAGAACTAGTCTGTAAGAGCCTTTCTAGATATACATGGTGTGAAACAGTAGGAAACAAACAGAATTTGGATTGAGAAAGCTGGGTTCAAGTCCAAGGTTCTAATGCTTTTAAGCTATGTGACCCAAGATAAATTACTTTAACTCTATGGGGTGTGGTTGTTTTTTCTCATCTGTGAAACTGGAATAATAATGTACCACCTCTGCCATCATATAGAGTTGTTAGGCTCAAATGAAAGAGTGGATGTGAAAATACTTTTACACTGTAAAGCATTACATAAATGTTAGTTATTATTATTAAAACAAAAGTGGAAGTGGGCTAGTAGAATTAATAGGATTTAGATACAAGAAAAAAAACAGAGATTATGCATGTAAAGTGAAAGATAGTTCCCTTTCTTTCTAGGGTAATGGCCAAAATTAATTTCCCACAGCCTGGGAAATTTGCCAGAAATATATGAAGGAGGTGCAAATCCCTATTTTTTAAAAAAAGGAAGAAATTTAATATCTGATAAAAAGCAGTGCTCAAAGGGAGGGAAGCTCTGTTCCCTATTTAAGATGCCAAAGAGGGTAGTAACAGGGTAAAATATACTATTGAGAAAGTTCCTAAAATCTCTAATGACCATATTTCCAACAGCTAAAGCATTCAACTGAGTGCATAGATTTTAAAGAGGAAAATGTAAGCCTAGTGGAATAAACACAAGGAGGAAAAAATCAAGCAGAGGTGAAATGTCTGTACAAAAGTCAGCTGATAGAAATAGGTGTAGGTAGAGCAGGGTGATGGAAGTGGAAAGAAAAGTTCAGCAAGAACACAAACACCCATTGCAAGCATCTTCTCCCTCCAGGCACTGTGCTTTGTGCTGGGGAAGGATGAGGCACGGTTCCTGATCTCTAAGGCCTCCCTGTGCACCATAGACCCCTTAGAGCATTTTAGAAGCAAACAGAACAGAAAGTAGTAATGGGCTTACAGCCTAACAACAGATGGTCTAAGGTGGTGCTAAAAGAGAGATCAAAGACATTGGAGTTGTTTACAGAGCTGTTTGAAGCAAAAAAGGAAATATCCACAGCTCGCAGCATGACCTGCATGATCACAGATGTAGCGGGGCCATGCTCTCCTGGGTCTGAGGATTACACGGCTGAGCCCTTCTTGGCCCCAAGCATTGCCTGCAGGAACTTCCTGTGCAGCTTCTATTGGAATAAGGGAGAAGAGGAAGAAGTAGAAAAGTGTTAATTAGGACATAATTCAAAGGACAGAGGAAGAATATCAGGAGTGTTGTTTCCCAACATTACTTGAGACGGCAGCAGCATTTTCATCACCAGTCTCCTCATCACAACAACAAAATAATAATAATTTCAACATATATGCCAATATGTTTCAACATAATTTTGAAGTATGTACAGTATACCATTTCTAACTCCTCCTGTTACTACAATAATAATAACATTATTATTTCCATGTTATATACAGGGAAACCTGTGGTTTAAAGAGCTGAAGCAAATCATCCAACCTGCCAGTAGAGAAATATGGGATGTATATTTCTGTGGATTAAACAAAAGTGTTTAGCGAAATAAGCCATAAGTTTTCTCGAAGACCACACATGGATGCAATTTGCCCAAAGGCTGATAAAATATCTGTGGAGATGTTATAAACAGGAGTTCAGGATTCCCCTGTGTCCACGTTAGAGGTTAGAGCAAACCAGTTTAGAGCAACTGCCCACAGGTAACAGGTGCCAAGGACTGGCATAACACAGGGTTTGTCCAAGGCATCAGAGACAGCAGAGTTGATGCATGAACATGGTTCAAGGAACTGTAATGCTAATAATAATTATTATTTATTGAGACTGAGGGCCAGGTGTGGGCCTAAGTGCTTCACATGGAATAAGAAGCTGATCTGAACATGTAGCTATGAACCATGTCTCTGAACAGTGAGAGTACACCGAGTCCCCCTCTCATGCCAAGTTTCATACCTGGGTCACAGGTTTAAATGCCAGGAACCATTGCCCACTGAGTGGATAGACTGGAAAAAGATTATGAGGTAAGAAGTTGGTTAGCTATCCTTATGGTATCATGTGATTCGTCATCCCTGCAATAATAAGATTTATTCCTAAGTGGAATAAAAATATTAAAAAGGAATGGTGATGTGAAAGCTACAAGTAGGCAACATCATTTCAACAATAGCAGAAGACTACTATATAAGTCTACTTATCTTTTGAAACTCAATTCCATTGTCACATCCTGTCTGCCACCTGCCACCAGAAGGACACAGGTTCTAATCTTGGCTCTGCCCTGTACTGTGTATTCTTGGGCAAGTTATTTAACCAGCTTGAGATTCAGTTTCTTCATTCATCCCTTCATTCAACAAATATAATCAATGCCTAATATGTGTCCGGCATGGTTCTGAGCATTGGGAATAAATCAGTGGGGGAAAAAAGAGTAGACAAAGGCTACTTCTCAAATAATTCTGTAAATTCTCAAGGAGCTTACATTCTTACAGGCAATGAGAGACAAGGTTAGTGGTGATAAACGTTATGAAGAAGAATAAAGCAGGGTAAGGGGACAAAGTGACAAGGGCTGCTAGTTCTTTTGTGACTATCAGGGAAGGATTTACTGATGAGTTGAAGTTTGAGCAGAGACCCGAATTAAGTGAGGGAGCAAACCATTCAGATATTTGGGGGGAAGAACATTCCAGGCTACGGGAACAATAAGTATGAAGTCCCTGCAGTGGGAGCGTATATGTTGTATGTGTGGAATAAGGAGGCCAGCACAACTGGGATGGTTTATTTAAGAGGAGAGTAGGGCTTCCCTGGTGGCACAGTGGTTAAGAATCCGCCTGCCAATGCAGGGGACACGGGTTCGAGCCCTGGTCCGGGAAGATCCCACATGCCGCGGAGCAACTAAGCCTGTGTGCCACAACTACTGAGCCTGCGCTCTAGAGCCCGCGAGCCACAACTACAGAGCCCGCGTGCCACAACTACTGAAGCCCGCGCGCCTGGAGCCCGTGCTTCGCAACAAGAGAAGCCCTGGCAATGAGAAGCCTGCGTACCTCAGCGAAGAGTGGCCCCCGCTCACCGCAATTAGAGAAAGCCTGCGCGCAGCAACGAAGACCCAATGCAGCCAAAAATAAATAAATTAAATAAATTAATTAAAAAAAAAAAAAAAAGAGGAGAGTAGTGGGAGGTGAGAGCAGAGGGGTCACTGGGGCCAAAAATTATATTGGGCCTTTTTAGCCATGGTAAGCATTTGACTTACTGTGGAGTTGCTGTGATGATTAAATGAGATACTAAAAAAGGAGTGCCTGACACATATTAGGTGCTCAATAATTGGTACCTATTATTATTATTCCTTTCCCAAAAATTACAAGGGTAAGATAAGAAAGGGCATTCGGATTTTAAAATCTTCCTTAGAAATGATTTCCAAAGTGATAAATGGAATAAAATCCTAGATCCTAATGATATTTCCTATCCCATTTTCCACCTCCTTGTCACCCTGGATCACTCTTCCCAGTTGTATGTGTGTTAGGATAGTTTGCTCTCATACCAAGCATAAGAGACATAAAGAAAGGTACATAACAGTACATCCTGGGAACCCAAATGGAAGCACCAGTGATTTTAATTGTACCTTTTCAATTGTGGCCACAGTAACCAATTATTTGGAATCCATTTTTTAGATCTCTAAAACTATACTGATATTTTTGCTTTTCCTTCTATATATGGATATGTCCTTTCACAAGACCACTCCACTTCTCAGACACTTAAGAACAGTAACTGTTTGAGAACTGAAAATGATGAGGTAATTGCTAACTTTTCAGCTAATTCTGTTTCACATGTTCATTATTCAAAAATAAATGAAACCCACAGAATACAGTGGGCCGAATAAGAGAAAGGATTTTTTAATATATAATTTCTAGAAGATTTGCAATTCCACTTTGTGATTCAGAGCTTAGTAGGCACAGAATTTAGAATAACTCTGTTTATCTGTGCAAACTTTCCTTAGCCTGTTGCAACTCCCAAGTCCAACTCTTACATATGGGTGTTGGGTAGAATATACTGAACAAAAAGTATACAAAGGCTTAATTTTTCTCCTGCCTACAAAGATCTCCAAATCTTTACTATTCTGCACAGCTGCCTAGAATAGACAACAGTAGAGCTATTGTCCGTGATTCAAACTGAGGAGGAGTGAAAATACCATTAACCCTTAAAAACAGAATTATCTTATTCTTTTGATTTTGCTACACAGTATAATGTGTTTGTGGCCATATTTGGATCATATCCGGTTAGGACACAGGAATAATAGATATCATTCAGATAATAATTAGCCATGTACTTGCAATAGCGGGATGTGAAGTCAAAGGAAAACACTAAAAATGTTGTTTTTTTGGACCATGACAAAGAGCTTTTTAAATGAGTTTGAGCATTTTTTGTGGCTGACTCATGTCTGGAGGCCTTGCTGTGGTCACCAATGCTTCAACTTTTGTACTTTTAATTTCTATCTTTGACAATTTTAAATGCTAAGTAACACAAGGCTTTCTTATGGCCTGCAAGTCCATATAGTTTCTCTTTGTTTCCTCTTTTTTCTGTTTGTAAGCAAATGGTACAATTTTAGATCACATGTTTTAGCCATTGTTGCTGATTAAAGGGAATTATAACATGTCTTAGGACAATAGACTTCACAATTTCACCATTGATGCTTTAAAATTACAAAATCAATCCTATAAATTCTAGCCTATATTTTAATATTTTTTACCTGACCTAAATTATGTATTATTTCTTTCACACTTGGTAAATTAAAGCTCCAATGACAAGAAAATAAATAACTAAATTATGAGAGCATGATTATTTATTTACAAAAAAAAGACTGGAAAGAAATAAACCAAGATGCTATCAGTGGTTATTTTGGGGAGGTAGACGTATAGGTGATTAATTTCTTCTTTATGTTTTCATATATTTTCCAAACTTTCCTCAATGGTCATATATTACTTTTATAACCTTAGAAAGTTTAAAAAAATTTTAATTGTGAAATATTAAAACGAGTCCAAAGCACTTAGTAGATTATTAATACATTAAAATCACCTAAATGTGCTCCTACAAAAATAGACCCTATCAAGGGAAAGTAATTAGTTTCAAGACCTTCTTTTCTCAAAGAAATACTCAAACTTTGATTTAATAGCACAACACAAAGTTCCATTGAAACAGATACTTCTTGGCAGTTCAGTACAGGAATTTTATTTCATGTGTACAGAGAAAGGAGAACTGGGAAATTCATACTTAGCATCGGCATCCCTACTTTAGTTAAGATGTCTTAAAATATCCACCCATTCTTCACTGTTCATGCACCATCTGGATGCTTACGTCAGCAAAAGGGGGGAAAAAAGGAACATTGGACCATTTTGTGGCAAAATCTATCTGCATGATTGATATTGGCTGCACAGAATCAATCTGCTGGGCTTCCTTTTGGCATTTTGAGCATGGATCCTTTTCCTCCTATCTGACTCTTCTGAGATAAATTTCTAGGTCTAGAGCTTTACTGATTTTTAAAAGGAACTACTCCAGCTTCCTATCCTCTCTCTCTCTCTCCCTCTCATTACTCCTTCTGCCCTCCTCAAGGGCAGTGATGCTATCCCTTGACTCTGGGAGAGCCAAGCGACCACTTAAAGACACTCCTAAAGACACTGCTGACCCTCTGGTATCTGGCAGTCCATGCTCAGCTCTGTCCATTTCCCTGAAGTTCTCTTCTGTGGATCAGGCACATTTAACTTCAAAGACAAATACTGGGCACAGAAATGACACAGAGAGGGCAGAGGGGCATGAGAATTGGGCCTTGAGCACCTAATTGCTGAAACAGATTTTCTTTGTTCTTAACTGATGCCTAGCTAATTGTTCGTGCTTAGTGAATGTGAAATAATAAAAATGTTACTATTAAAAAAAATAATAGGATTTTCAGCAGAAAGATGTTTGGGAACCATTGTTCATAAAAAGCTAACGTAACGGATGGATTCTGGCATCTTTTCTTTGATCTTTTGAATGTCCTAGCTTGAAGAGGTTTGTTAAAATGTACCTCCTTTGGGAGGTGGAGGGGTGTAGCAGATCAAACAGGGAAACAAGTCCAATGAGAACTTTACTAAAAAGCAAGCCATTTAACAGCAAATGTGACTGTGATGAGCTAAAGTTACAAAACTAATTATTCTTCCCACTCCAAGATCTCTTTCTTCTGCCTCAGTTGGCTTTGGAGGGGGGGATTATCATTGGATATGGAATATTAGTCGGTAGCAACATAAATGTTCTCATCCTGGTATTTTGTTTAAAGCTGAAACTAAGATAGAAAGAATTCATGAGTATTTCTAGTTACTTTTAAATTCCCCTTCTCACTTAAGAGCTAAAAGAGAACTATCAAAAGAAAAGAAGTTAACAAGAATAGCAAAATGTGGGTAACTGTAAAACTGAATGATAGGTGGTTCATTATGGTATTCTCTTTACTTTTGTGTATGGTTGAAATTTTTCATAATAAAAGGTTTTTAAAAGCTTACAACAAATGATAGCAATATGTGTCTTCACTTGGTGACAGAGTAGGTTGTGTGACCTCTGGAAAATTGCATCCCTGTCCCTTAGTTTCCACAATGATACAGAGAAAGTTTGGTTAGTCTGGATAGTCTATAAGTTGTTCCTTCCTGCTCTTGATTTCTATGACATTTTCTTCCTTTAGTCACATTTTTCATGCTACCTGCTAGATCTTAAAAATTTCACACTCAGGATATATGTGTATGTATAACTGATTCACTTTGCTGCACAGCAGAAACTAGCACAGCATTTTAAATCAACTATACTCCAATAAAAATTTTTAAAAAAAGAAATCACAGGAGAAACACCATGTGATGTCAATAAATTCAGGTAAAAAAACTCAAAATTACATCATCATTTCTAATAGAGACAGTAAGTAAAATGGAGACTACTTAAATATAATAGAAGTTATTATTTATCAAAAATTTAAAAAAATTCATGTTCAGAGATCTAGGGGAGACCCAAGAAATCAGGTCCATAAGATGGCCTTAAATTCCAGATCTCATACACACTTGCTTTGGACAAGTCACACAGTCCAAGGCTCAGTTTTCTCCTCTGTAAAATGAGAATAACAGTAATACTTTCTTCATTGGTTATTGTAAAGATGCGGTATGAAAAGTGCTTAAACATAGGACTTGGCATCTTATAGGCTCTCAGTAAATGTAAGCTATTGTTGCATCTTGGTTTATTTCTTTCCAGTCTTTTTTTTTGTAAATGGTGGTCATTATTATCATGGACATTCTCTTGCATCCTGGAACATCTACTCTCCTTTCTGACTGAAAAGGCAGAGGATAAAACAAACTCACACATAAAAAAATAAATGAAAAAGTTAGGGGTGTCTGTAGGTAGATCACCAGTTTTTCTTGAAAGCATGTACTTGCTTTACATAAAGTGCCAAGAAGTCAAAGTAGGGTACTATGCCCCGACGCATGCTTCAGACACCAGAACTCCATAGGTTTTCTTTCTTGAGCTGTGGAATTTTCTTCATGTAATAGGTGTTTTTATTATAAGCATTGTACTGCAAACACAAATCTGAGAGCACCATTCCTGAGTTAATTTGTGCTTTCTCTTTGGAAGTATGAGCAGTGGCCCTGGGGATATTAAAAGTCTAGATATTTAATCTAGTCTAATTAACAGCCCTTCTGATTTCAAAGCCAAAAATCAACTAACATCTAGTCTAGACAAAAATGACTTCAGAAAAAAAAATTTTTTTAATCCTAACAATTCCTTTATAAAAGCAACAGAAATTCAGTCATGCAATGAACCATGACTTGAGCACCTGCAATAAGAATTCACACATCTTATCTCTATTTTTAAAAAGACCTAAGTGATAGCTATTATTATCCCCATTTTACAGATGAGAAAATAGAGATGTGTCAAGATTTAAGCTTGTCCAAGACCACAAAGCTAGGATGTGGAAGAAAGTGAATTCTCGGCACAGAACCCATACTTGGGAACATAATAAATTAACATCATCTTCCTGAAAAAGTTGTTTCTTTTTTCTGAAAAGAAACTCATGGAGATACTCTTCCACAGACTCCGTTCTGTCCAAAGCAGCAAATGTTCATTACATCTCAGCCTAAGAATGCAGTTAGGATACCTGCGAACATTCTATTTTATGAATTATACCTTGGTTTTTAAAAATCTACTCAATTTAGCTGAACTTTGTCAAATAAAGGCCTTAATTGTCCACCTGATAACAGAGGCATAGTCCTTACTGTCAAGACTCTTCTGGTGAGGTTAAATTACATCTGACCATTATCTGGTAGCTCAAGATGAAGCTGGCGGGAATGATTAGGCCAATGCAAGCTGGCTGACAATGTAGAAAAGACTACCCATTCTTTGAGGTAGTGTGAAAGACAGTCTGCATTACAGGGTTTTTAACCTTTGTTTTTTGCTCTTTACACAATGACTTAGACCTGGGGAGACTGCAGTAAAACAGACGCTCGCATGCTAATGGGAGTGTAAATTTATACAACCTTTTGGAAAACAAGCGTAGCAATAGGCAGAAAAAGCCTTAAAAAGTGGTTTTGCCCTTGGACTCTAATTCTTCATCTTGAATCTGTGACAAAGAAATTATCAGAATTATGGAAGAACCCATATGTCCAAATATGTTCATCACAATAGTATTTACCATAGAGAAAAATCCAAAACAATCCAAATATTTGATAATAAGTCAATAGCTAAGTAAATTAAGGCATAACCACACAATGAAATAGTATGTCACCATTAAAACATATATTTACAAAGCCATTACAAATTATGTCAACATGAAAAATGCTTGTGCTATAGTGTTAAATTGAAAAAAATACAAATCTATAAATACTACCCTTATGATTACCTATATTAACTTCTCTGTGGCTCAGTTTTTAACTCTACAATGTGACTACTCTCTTCACAGGGTCATTACAAAGATTAAATATTATCGTTAAAAGTACTTAGATTAAGTATGTATCAATTTTTAGCCATACAGTACAAGTATTATCATCCTCATTTTATAGGTGAGCCAATTAAGGCACAGAGAGGGTAACACAAGGTGCAAGACGGCCCAGGAGCAACTGGCAGAGACTGGATTTGAACCTGCATGTGTCTGACACCAAGTCCATGTCTTCAACCACTGCAGAATACCACCTGACAGAAAGAGGAAAGTCAGGAGGGAAAGTCAGATTAGAAAAAAAGTTAATGCAGTTTTACAGATACTGTTTGAGATGACAAGTTATTCAAAAATTATGTCAAATAGATCATTATTTTGAACTTCATATTATTTGATACTTCTACTTAGTATTTTTGAAAGAAAGCAATGCTTGAAATTAGATATGAAGAATAAGCATATTGCAACATCGTTCTCCAGAATTAAATGACAACTAACACTTTCTTGAGTGGAAGAGAGGCAAGGAATCTCAGGAGAGGAACTCAAAACATTTGTGAAAAATAAAACTTACATCTAGAGAAGAAGGATGAAGAAGACAAGAGAAGAGACGAGTTGGAAAATCATTACTTAAAGAAAATAAGTGGGGAAAGTTGGTACAATCTTGCTCCGTAAATTCCTAAGGGAAACTTACACACAAAGAGTGGAATGGGGGAAGGAGGGGAGCTATTGGGGGCTGGGTGAGGGAATGAAGGGAAGATAAACACCCTCAGGACAGGAAGATATCAGCAAAATAACTGAATTAGTGGAATCTTCATGGTAATAGTTAAGGTTTCAAGGGTAACTGTGCTTTTGAAAAGAATAAAACTGATCAACGTGAAATGGTCAATCATGTATCTACCAGGCTTAAAACAAGTATGTGACTTAGGATCTCAGAACTGCCATCTGTATACCTTTTAGATTTTATATGTATAAATACAAATATGAAATATATATATACATACACACACGTTAGAAATAGGCATAAAGTAAGTGGGCTAAGAAATAGTTCTTTGGAGGATTTAGTTAAGGAGACAGATCACACTTCCCTTTATTATTTTTAAAATATTAATATCTGACCAGTTATTCATTTTAAGGATGACACTTTATCTAATTTTGCATAATGTGCAATAGGTCATCCCAGGCTCTAAAAGAGGTCTTTTAGCACAGTGGCTTAGAGCATAGTCTCTGACCAAGGTTTGAATCCCAACTCCAATACTTACTAGCTATGGGATTTTGAACCATTTAACTTCTTTAAGCTTGAATATCCTTACCTGTAAAATGAGAATAAAATAGTACCCAACATACTAAACTGAAGATTTTAAAAGATAAATGCACAATAAAGTGCTTAATGCAGTGCCTGACACAAAGAAAGAACTCTGTAAATGTTAGCTGTTAGTAATTATAACAACACATCAAAAAGGCTCCAAGCTCCTTGAGGGCAGGGACTGTGTCTTTTTTATCTTTGCATACCAGTGCCTTTCACAATTATTTCAACATAAGAAGCAAGCCTTACCTAGATAGTTATGAGATGATGGAAAAGAAGGAGAGGGGGAGGCAGGGAAGCAGAGTCAGGGAGAAGTTTATCCTATGGGAGAACATGAACTGTCAAATGAATCCTAATTCTAACAAGAGATTTAAGTGGGAAAACTTTATTTAACCTTCATTCACTTCTTCAGTTTATTTATTCATTCCAAAAATAGGGAGGGATGGTGCTGAAGAGACAGAAACAGACAAATGGGACAGTTTCTCTAACCTCACCTTAGCTACAATACAGCAGGCAACAAAGACATTAAACTAATAATTATGGGAGGCAGTAGGGCAGATTTGGCTAAATATGGGTTCTTCTATTTTATTTTTTAATGTAGGTTCTTTAGAGTCAAGGAGCTGTGGGTGATAATTCAAATCTGAGTCCAGAAGGAGAGGTTAATTGGTCCAAGATCCCACAATTAGTTAATTGCAAAGCCAGTGGGGGCAACAATACAGAAAACTTGAATCTCTTCCCCTGCCCACCCCCCCGCCCACTAACCCAGCCCCCAGAAATAGTTTGAGTGTATAACAGTTTGGATTTGCACTTTCCCTAGCCTGGCATTTTTGTTTCTTCGTTTGTTTTTATTGTAAGCATCATATTAACACTTATGTGTGGCTGCTTTTCCTCAGAGTTCAAGCTATGTGTGACTGAGGACTGTAGCGGTCTTGCTCATCACTGTATCTCCAGCAAGAGTCTCTGGAATGATGCTGTCTAATATGGTAGCCACACCCACATGTGGTTACTGAGCACTTGAAATGGGGCTGATCCAAACTAAGATGTGCTGTAAGTATAAAAAAACACCGATTTTGAAGACAGGAAAAAAGTCTCAATAATTTTTATATTGATTATATATATATAATATTTTGAATCTTTTGGTTAAATAGAATATATAATTGAATATATAGTTTTACAGGTTTATTCTTCCTTCTTTAATGTGGCTACTAGAAAAAAATTAAATAGAATATATAATTGAATATATAGTTTTACAGGTTTATTCTTCCTTCTTTAATGTGGCTACTAGAAAAAAATTAAATTACATATGTGGTTCACATTTGTGGCTTACATTATGTCTCTATTGGACAAAGAAGATGCACCATAAATTTCTGTTGGATGAATGAATGAATGAATGGTCAAGAAGCCCTTTAGGGTTTTAAAAAGACTAAAACTAGCCTGTTCCTTGTAGAATGATGCCTAACATCTGGATGACATACATAGGTCTCTTTACTAATGGGGAAGCCCAGAAGGGTAATTTGGGTATTATACCCTATGTTCTTTGGCAGCTAAACCACCAGTAATAGAGTTTATAAGGCATAAGGGCTTGAAATACCCTATATTTTTCCCAGTAAAAAAAAAAAGTACCAGTCATGTGTGGAAAAGCAAAGAAGATTACAATCTTATTACAAGATTAAAACTTCGTAACGGAGTACATCCAAGCAGGCCAAACCAAAAAGGCAATGGAGAACATGCATTACATTAAACCATGAGTTATTTTATGTGGGCCTGAAACTGTGGGAAGGAAATGAGAAGGAAAATTACAGAGGCAATAGAAGAAAACAGAATTTTATAGCATTTGGAGATAATCTTGGAAGAAAAATGCTCAAAGTAATGCTTTTGATGATGAAAAGAAAAAAAAATGCTCAAGTAGCCAGTAATCTTCTAAGCTATCCAAAACCACCCAAAAATATATGAGAAGAAAAAAAAAAAAAGGAAACAAGGAAGGAGAATAGGAAAAAAAAACATCTGGAAACTCATATTCCAAAATGACAACAGTGATGCTCTCTAGATGGTGGGATTGTAGAAGATGTTTTGGTTTTTCACTGTGTTTTTCTTCATTTTCCAAAATTTCTATAACAAAGTGTGACTCTGTAATCAGAAAAAAAAATACAATAAACCGTTTCTTAATTAAAAGAATAAAGAAAAAGTTGAAGCTTAGCATAGTGACGGAGTGACAAGTCAGCAAGAGAATAGAGAATCTGCGGCAAGCCTGGAACCAAAAACCATCAGGTGGCTGGGCAGAGCCTGACACACAGAAAACCAAGAAGATCAAATAGCTGCAAGAATGATGGAGTGGGTACCAGCAGGGAGTGGGCCAATGAAAGACCACATGCAAGAAATTGGGACTCAACCTTCGAAGCTTGAGGTGACAGAGCTAAGGGAACAAGACAAATGAACCAACTTTCAAAGCTAAAATGATGATGGATAGACCTGGGAGCAGCCAAAGCCTAAAAAGGGAGGAAAGGTCCCGGGAAAAGTCCTGAACTTTATCAGGTTCTTTTCCTGAGGTTGAAAGAGAAGGTATCGAGGGATCAGTTAATTGTGTAGGATTTGTTATTATATAATTTAGTTAGGAATTCAATTGGAAAATGTTAAGCTGTTCATACACCAAAACCTGCTAAATGCAAGGAAATGTATCAAAACTTTGGTCTCTTTCTGATGAGACTGCCTGTACATTAGCTTGGGAAATCATTCATTCCACACATATTTATTGTGAACTTACTCTCTTCTAGGGGCTAGGAGGGATAGGTCTAAAACAGGAGACCAAAAGTTTGGCAACTGCTCCTGGTTGCTCAGATTTCCTGCATCTATGAGTTGAATGGATGAAACGTTATGTCATCTGATAGGAATCAGATTCTCAAAGCATAGTGTGCTGTCTTGATATGACTATCTAAAGACTTTTTAAAATTCCTAGCATTTTGACTATATTAGATATTTGATAAAAGTTTGATCCAAAAAGGTTTGGGATCACTGGGAAGCTGTGAATAATGGTATGTTCTCTATAACGTCTGCTTTATCATCTGATGCTCTTTCTTTTCAACTACAAAGAAGAAAAATCAGAGCTTCAAAAGATCAGTAGAGTACCCAGTTTTCAGTCCTGTTCATGTAAACTAAATTAGCCAGACAAAAGGTAAAAAGTATATTAATGCAGGTATATTCAGACCTAAAAACCATCCACTTTCTAAATAGTACTGTCAAATTGAATCATGTACCTTGGCATATATATCTTTAATCCATAGTTTTATAATGTAGCTTTTTAATAAGTATCCTTCAAACACACACTCAATCTCCTGCCTGTAAATTGTTCTGTGACATCCTTGGCAAATCTTCATTCAGTTTACACGATAGAAACCATATTAGATAAAAGTTTAACAGTATCACAGAGATCTCTATCTTATAATCATCCACAGATTCAATCACAAAGCTTCCTAAGGATGGAAATTCAGAAAAACCTAGGACACTTGGGTGGATACATTTCAAAAAAGAATGGGAGTCCACTACTGGACAGCATGACTATCAAACCTTCTGGGGATGACCTCAAGACATAACTTTAAATACCAGAATAGCCACATCTTCCTCTTTTATTTTTTAATTTTTATTTATTTTTGGTTAAAAAAGTGTTTTGTCCATTAAGTGGTTAAAACTTAAGGTTACCCATCCAAGGAGCAGGAGATGAAGGTTCTCAGTTTGATGGACAACAGCTCAGAGAACCCTGATGTCCCAAAATATTAGGTTTCTCTTCTAATAATGTTGGAAATATTGCCTACTGTCATGATTAATCTGAGCCACAGCACAAGCTGATTGTAGGTGACACAGTCACAGAGCAGCGCTCGTGTTGGTTTCCACACACCGTCAAATCTGCTACAAATGCAGGGGTGAATGGGAAAGAACTGTGATACCAGGTTTCCCAGTGGCTAATAGATTGTGACATGAAAGAAGGAAACCTTTATTTTAATTCAAAAAACAAAAGCCAAATAGCAAAACTTATGTACGTGCTGAACTTTTTTTTCTTCCTCAAGTGGAAAACATTGACTTGCTAACAACTCTTGGCTGGCATCAAGGGAAAGTGGAGGTATTTGCAGATGTGGAGGAAGACATACAAAACATTTTTCAAATCAAAGGCTTGAATTATTGCACTGGGTTCATGAAGTTTCACAGGCATCTAGACACACCATTGTCTTCGCCCTGAAACAAGCTGCCCTTTCTATTCAAGAAAGAAAACAACCCAATGTTTCTTACAATCAGATCTGTATGTATCAGGGAGCTATCTATATTTTGAAATTCTTTGCATTGTCCGTGGAAGAGTGTGCTGTTTGGACCCAACAATGGCAACATTGATTTTAGGATTTTTGAATTTTGGTTGTACAGAGCAAACAGTGAAAGAAAACTGCCGGCTTTCAGAACTACAAGAGTGCTCTTACATAAACTCACTTCTCTCCTGGCTGTTTTACATAGCCAAAGATCAATACTGCTCATTCAGCCAATGTTATTAACCCCATTTATCAGCTCCTCTCTTAAGAAAAAAAAAATTGAAAGGATCTTGCCGACAAAGTTATGTCATCTTCCGCTCGTTCAATCGTAGAGTGGATAATCCACTATGTTGTGCACCCCCAACAATTGAGCCTTGTTTATGAAGTTACATTTATTAAGTGAAAGTATTTGGAAACTGATGGTACATTCAAGCTTGGTTGCCATGGGCAGTAATCATGGCAGAAAGTCATGACCTCCCCGTTATGCAGCGAGTAACTAATTGAAATGATACAAATTACTCCGATTCTCTGTCTGCCAATTTAGAGCCTGGTTCTGGTCAAGGGTCAAATGAGCTCCTATTCATGAAACTATGTTTGAAGTAGCTGCTACCATAGCAAGCGGGTTCCGTGTGGGCATCACTACTCCTTTGGACTTTACCACATACTGTGGAGAGACAGTAAAGCAGGGAGTTCCAAACCCTACCTTCGCCAGCACATCAAAAGCATACTGTTGTCATTTGGTTTGTGCTACTTGTCAACAGCACTGGACATGGTTTGCTAAACTTCACTGGCTAGAAATAAATGTTGTATTCAGAAGCCACTTAGGGAATCTGTCCTCCTTAGCCTGCATATTTCATCGGCTCTCTGATATGCCCAGGGCAGAGGAAACCAAATGCCATAAACTCAATATGGAATGATTCTCAACTTATCAATTCCCATCAAGTGTCATCCTTTTCAGCTTCTCTCTGCCCCGGCACATATACACATTCCTGCCAAATAAATAAGACAAGTTAAAAGCCTAGAATGTATATAACATGCAAGTTCTTTCTTCAAAGCATTATCAGGATGATTATCTCTATTTGAGAAATGACACTAAATGTTAATCTAATTGAATCTGGGAAATGTGGCAATAAAATGTTAATAATTTACAGAGAAATTGTTCTTCAGAAAATTCTAAGTGAATGCCCACTAAATGAATTTCAGGAGTTGTGCTCAAAGGCACATAAGGTATGTGACAAATGCAATGGCTTACTTTGAATATGTTTCTCACACTACCCAAACTATTTGTTTTAAAGAGGCATGCTGATACATATATGTGTATGGAAGCACATACAGTTTGTCTGAAACATACCTAGAAAAAATGAGAAAATATCTCCTCCAGTCAGCTGAAAATAATAAGCTACTTGAGTGTTTAAATTTTAGTCTAAAGATTGGATTCGGGGGTGTACCCAACGCTATTTCTAAAGTCAGATTTACCTACAATTAATGCATATAGAAAAGTCTCATAAATTTTCATTGAGTTTTTCTTCTATTTTTAATAGCAGAGATTTCACATAGAATTTTTAAAGTGATATGAAATTTACAAAGCAAGAAGTTGCAAGGCTAGGTTGGACATCCTCTGTAGCCAATTCTCCTTAGTACCCTAGCAGATACTACCTATTTCCCATCTCAAATTTCAGCAATTTCAGAAAAAGGCAAAACCTTAGTGAATCCATTTCGAATGACATTAATAGGCTGTCTCCAAATTTGCATCAGAACAGCAAGGTAATAACATTAGACTGCAAAAGAGCTACAACATTCTGCAAGCCCCCATCACTGTACTTCACATGTCTGGCCAGCAGACACCAGTCTGGGTTGAAGGTGGGACCTGGGTGCTCAAATTCACACTTTTGGTCAAATCAAGAGCATCACCCACAAGCTTCTGTAGGAATAATGGGCTCAAGTTGAAGAGCTCTGTTTAAAGAATTAATGGTGTTAACAGCCAGAGCTGAATTCAAATCCCAACTCTGCCACTTACTATGAACCCTTGGCAAATAATTCAGCTTCTTTTGACATCAAATTTCTCATGTTGTATAAAAAACATTTTCATACAATGTCTGGCATAGAGTAAGTGCCTTTATCAATGACAGCTCTTATTATTACACAAAGTAAAATTCCCTGCTGAAAAAAGACAGTGCTAGAATAAAACCCAGAACCTAAAAAAAAACATTCAGTTAAACATTGCAGTCAATTAGGTAGCTTACTACTATCATAAGAGCTGTAGAAATTCACAAATATTTATTCCATTGCAAAGATTCTAAATCTCAGAAATAAATTTCATTTTTCATTAATTTGTTCATTAAATAAACAGGCCCTGGAAATAATACAACAGTGAGTAAGACCAACATGTTTCCTGCCCTCATCCAACTTACATCCCAGTAAACCAAGTGAATCAACAGGCATAGTAAATCTTGAAATGGAGGTGTACAGAGTGTTATGGGAGTTCAGAGCATGGGAACTAATCTGTCTAGTTATACCCTGAATAGGGTCTTACCATTTACTATTGACTAGAAAAAGCAAGAAAGAATTTGTGTCTTGTGTTTTTCTCCAAAAAGCCTTTTTCAATTCTAGGGCAACTCTCGCCAAGTGCTAAGGGAGGCAAGTATACTGAACTTTCTTACCACAGTGCCCCTCCCTACCCTCCAGTCTTATTTCAAGTTGGGTTACAAACCATTCCCTGAGCCCTTCCACCTCTGTGCTTTTCCTCATGCCTCCCATTCCCTTTACCAACCTGTGGTGCCTTTCCCTACTCTTCCATCCTCAAAATCCCAATCCTTTTCAGCCTCCAGACTCATCTCCTAGGTCAACTTCTCTATGAAGCCTTTCCCAATTCCCCAAGCAAGTTGTTATCTTTCCTTCCTCTGGATTTCCCAGACTCATGATTTGGAAGCAACCGCCCACGTCACTTGCTCATTTGACTCCTGGGTATGGCCCTTGAATAAATTACTATGTCTTATATCTCCAAAGAGTATAAGCTTCCTGAGGGCGGCAATGAAGTCTCATGTCCAAACACCTAGCACAATGCCTGGAACTTGGGGGAATTCAATAAATATTTGATAATGATAATGATTCTCTGTTTTCAAACTTTAGACTTTTCAACTGGTCAGCCCCAAGGAGCTAGATACTAAATCACTAGAAATAGTTACTATTAAGTGATTCTCCTGATTCTGAAAGAAATTAACAGAGCCACTCCACTCCTTCTAATAAAAGCATACATCAATGAAGTCAGCCTGTCCACAAATACTTATTGATCCTCTATTATTTACCAGGAATTGTGGCAGGGCCTGGGGATGTAGAAACGCATAGAGTTTACAGTCTTGTATGTAAGACAGACATTTAAAAAATGATTAAAACTACCAGAGGCCAAATTCTTAAATGGACAAAAGACTCGAACAGATATTTTACAAGGGTAAGTGTATAAATGGCCAGTAGGCCCCAAATCATTAGTCATCAGAAAAATGTAAAGTAAAATCACAATGGGATATCACCAAATATCCATTACAATGGCTAAAATTAAAATGACTGACAATACTTTGTGTTGATGAGGATGCAGAAAACTGGAATTCTAGTGTACTACTGGTGGGAATGTAAAATGGGGCAACCACTTTGGGAAACTTCGGCAGTTTTTTATAAAGTTAAACATACTTTATGACACAGCAATTCCACTCCTTTGTATTTACCCAAAAGAAATGAAAACGTATGTCTACCAAAGGCTGTACTCGAATGGTTATAGCAGTTTTATTCATAATAGCTAAAAACTGGAAACAATCCAAATTTCTACCAGCAGGTAAATTGATAAATAAATTGTGATATATCCATACAATAGAATACCACTTAGCAATAAAATGGAATGGACCACTAAAATGCAACAACATAGATAAATCTGAAAAACATTATGCTGATTAAAAGAACTCAGGCACAAAAGAATACATATTGTATGATTCTATTTATATCAAATTCTAGAAAGAGCAAACTAACCAATAGTCACAGAAAACATGTCAGTGTTGCCTGTGGCCAGGAATGAAGGGAGGATAGACAGCAAAGGGGCATGAGGAAACTTTTAAGGATTATGGAAATGTTCTGTATCCTGGTGGTGGTGGTTACACAGTGTATACATTTGTCAAAATTCATCAAATGGTATACTTTAAATGGTTGCGGTATGTTATATGTAAATTATATCATAATAAGATTGATTTTTTAAAAAACTGCCATGAGTGGGGCTTCCCTAGTGGCGCAGTGGTTGAGAATCTGCCTGCTAATGCAGGGGACACGGGTTTGAGCCCTGGTCTGCGAAGATCCCACATGCCGCGGAGCAACTAGGCCTGTGAGCCACAACTACTGAGCCTGCACGTCTGGAGCCTGTGCTCCGCAACAAGAGAGGTCGCGATAGTGAGAGGCCCGCGCACCGCGATGAAGAGTGGCCCCCGCTTGCCACAACTAGAGAAAGCCCTCGCACAGAAACGAAGACCCAACACAGCCAAAAATTAATTAATTAATTAATTAATTTTTAAAAAATCATATGATTAATCAAAAACTGCCATGAGTATTGCCAAGAAAAATACAGGATGCATTCATTGATAAACAATATCTTAAGAGGAGTAAAAATGTCTAAATTAACTGTATAATTAATTTGGTTTTAACACACTACTGTATATAAAGTAGATAACTAATAAGGACCTACTGTATAGCACAGGGAACTCTACTCAATACTCTGTAATGACCTATATGGGAAAAGCATCTAAAAATGAGTGGATATATGTATATGTATAACTTATTCACTTTGCTGTACAGCAGAAACTAACACAACATTGTAAATCACCTATAGTCCAATAAAAGTTAAAGTAAAATAAAATAGAATAATTAAAAAAATTTTTTTTAATTTGGTTTTAACCTGATATTGTCTGTTTAAAAAAGTATTCCTAGTATGTGCTTCTCCATAACTAAATTATCACCTTTTTGAGGGCATAGGAGGAAAGGAAATTCATGTCTATTAAATACCTTCTATAAACCTAGCATTGTGCTACGAGATTTACGTAGGATATCTCACTTAATACTAACATTAATCCTGAAAGATAGGTATTATTTTCACCTCTTTATAGTTAATGCAATTAGGTCTCAGAAATTAAGTTACTTGTTCAATGTCACACAGTTTGCAAAGGTGGTGTCAGAGTTTGAACGCAAATCTGTCTACCTTCAAAGCCCAAACTCTCTTTTCCCTGGAGCTCCCTGAGTGATCATGGTTGACATTTCTCTGTGACTGTTTATTCTTCTTTTCCTTTCTGGAACATCCCTCTGCCTCTTCTCTTCTACCTGATTTCTTCCCCATCCTTCATGATACAGATTAGGGCCCCTTTTCTGACATAGAAACCTTACTTTCTTCCAAACTCCCAGACCAACAACTATCTTTGTGACTCCTCTTGACATTTAATCTTAAAATGGCTTATTTCAGCATCTAATTATTTTATGCATAGGTCTTGTCTCCCCAACCAGCTTGCAATTTCCTTGCAGGAAGGGATATATATTAGCTATAGTAACACATAGACACTGAAATCATAATGACTTTAATTAATGTCTCACTCATGCAAAGTCCAGCAAGTCACAGTGGAGGAAGGAGTTCTCTGAAAAGTTGGCCAACATAGTTCTATAATTGTGATGCTCTTAATTATACATACCATGTACAAGCACTGGGCTACGTGCTTCACAGATGTTAGCTCATTTTTTTCCTTTTTCTTTTAAAATTATTTTTTAAACAGTTTTATTGAGGTATAATTTACATACCAAAAAAATTCACCCATTTTAAGTATATAACTCAATAATTTTTTGTAAACATACAGTTGTGCATCCATCAACATGATCCTGTTTTAGAATATTTCCATTACCCAAAGAGATATTTCATGTTCATTTGCAGTTAATCCCTGTTCTCACCCCCTGCCTAGGCAACGAGGAATCTACTTTCTGTCTCTATAGATTTGTCTTTTCTGGACATTTAGTGTAAGTAGAATGATACAATATGTGGTCTTGCATGCCTAGCTTCTTTCACTTATAATGTTTTGGGGATTTATCCATGTTGTAGCATGGATCAGTAGTTCATTCCTTTTTATTGCTGAAGAGTATTCCATTGCATAGATATATCATCATTTGTTTATCCAATCACCAGTTGATGAACATTTGTGTTCATCAAATTGGACCATTTCCAATTTTTTACTTTTATGAATATTGTTATCTCACAATATCTGAGATAGATACTTTGATCTTCATTTTACAAATGAGAAAAATCAAGGCTCAGAAAAGTAATTATCTTACTCAAGGTCAAATAGCTGGTAAGTCATGGAGTATAGTCGTTCTAGCTCCAAAGCCCTTGATCTGACAGTGGTTTTCAGGTTTGGGAACTTTGTTAACCTGAAAATTTTAAAAACAAAGATTTTTAATGTGAGAATAAACCTAAGTTTGTCATCGTTTGTATTTTGTATAGAGCATTTAAAAATACCAACTACCGGAACTTCCCCGGTGGTCCAGTGGTAAAGAATCCCCCTTCCAGTGCAGGGGATGCAGGCTTTATCCCTGGTCGGGGAACTAAGATCCCACATGCCGCGGGGCAACTAAGCTAACGTGCCACAACTACTGAGCCCGCGCGCCTCAATGAGAGAGCCTGTGTGCCACAAACTACAGAGCCCACACTCTCTGGAGCCTGTGTGCCACAACTAGAGAGAAGCCCATGCCGCAACGAAAGATCCCGCATGCTGCAACTAAGAGCCAGTGCAGCCAAAAATAAATAAATAAATAAATAAATAAATATTTATAAAAAATAAAAAACCAACTACCTTCTACCACCAGCATCACTTCATAAAAGAAAGGATATCTTTAGCACCTAAAGTAGAAGAATAAATTAGGCTTTATAGAAAAGCTACATTGTCCTTATTTTTCTCATATCTCTGCAAAAAGTTAGTGAAGACAAGCCCTCATTTAACAATCACTGTGTCTAGTGTTTCGCTGGTGGCGCAGTGGTTTAGAATCCGCCTGCCAATGCAGGGGACATGGGTTCGAGCCCTGGTCCAGGAAGATTCCACATGCCACGGAGCAACTAAGCCCATGCGCCACAACTACTGAGCCTGTGCGCTAGAGCCCGCGAGCCACAACTACTGAGCCCACGTGCCACAACTACTGAAGCCCACGCACCTAGAGCCCATGCTCTGTGACAAGAGAAGCCACCTCAATGAGAAGCCCACGCACCGCAACGAAGAGTGGCTCCCGCTCACTGCAACTAGAGAAAGCCTGGGCGCATCAACGAAGACCCAATGCAGCCAAAAATTAATTAATTAATTAATTATTTTTAAAAAAGGAATCACTGTGTCTAGTCACTTAACTACTTAATTAGTAGGGCGTCAGACTGTGCTAAACTGAATTAGTTAAAATACTTTGAGATGCTTTTTTAAATGATATTAGATAAAAAGTCAAGGTCTATTAGCTTTCTTTCAATTCTCTACAATAGATCTCTCCCAAAGGGCATGTTCTCTGTATAACAGTGTAGCACATGCAGTGAGGTGGTCTCTCTTTTCCAGGAATAGAGGGTTTAATCCCATCATACACCTAGAAACAGTTCCAGTGTTCTGGAGGAACTGTATTCCAAAACTCCAAAAACCAATCCTTCTGTAACCACACAACAGCCTGGTTAGCTTATATTCTCTTTCCCTAAGAACTGAAAAGTATATAAAATCCTTGGATGGTAATTCCATGGCAACAAATTTAAAAGATTTCATTGAAACCCAGCCTTCATGGAGGCTGAAAGAAACGTTGAAGTCTTGCTGACATTTGTTTCGTGGTTTCCATCCAGGTCCCAGTGGAACAAATGCCATTAATTAGCCCTCAGAAGAGAGGCCAGAGATTGACGAGGAGGTCCCTCCAGTCATGCCTCGAGGCCTTGCTAGACTGGGACACTCACACTGTTGCTCTCTGCTTTGTAGCTGTTTGTGCAAGAACAAAAGGACTTCAGTCTGCCTTGCTATTAATCCAACTTCACAAGCATGAAATTTACAGACACACACAAGAATTCATCATTGAAACCTTTTCCCCTTGTCATGTTCAGCTGCTGAAAAGTGGGCACACTCTTGTATATGAATGTTAATAAAAAGAAAAGGGGGAAAAAAAAAAGAATGGACAAGCTTTCTGAATCAGCTCTAGGCTCCCTCCACCTCCACCCCCAGCTACAGGTTGACATCTTGGGAGTTTGACCTTTTGGGGAGAATGTAAGTCTCTCCACAGCATCTAGTTTGGGAAGATTTTGCTAAATTTTATTATCACCCTGAAAGTCAACTACTTTCTCTTAATAAATAAAACACACCTATAATGTAAGGACGACAATTCAATCTGTAAAGTGAATGAAAAAAAGAATAGCACTCAAGTCATAAAGTGAACATTATTTGAGCAGAACCAAACCAGTGGTATCAACTGGTTTTGCTCATTTAACCTGTCTCCTCATCATCATATACCCATCATTTAGCTGCAGGGTGGATGTGTTCACACTGAACTATTAATCTGTTTCAAAATGCCATAACATTTCCATGAAGAACTTCCTAATTTTTTTTTCAGAAATTAAATGTCTGTTTAAAGTTCATTCCCTCCTGCTGTAACTAATTGAAATGAGATTTGGTTTATCTTTATGACATGGAAATAGGATTGAGTTTCATAATAATAACAATAATGATAACTTGATAGATCTTAGGAGTAGTAGTTAATAGTTACAGTAATATGGGGGAGATCAGACTTGTCTATTGCCACCTAAACAGACCCCCATTATTTATAGAGAAGTGTGAATGAATGTCACATGATCTAACTACCAGTTCCTGATTTTGTATTTGTTTTCAGCTTGGACTGAATTTTAGAGCAGTACCATAAATGCATTGGAGCCTCAAAACAGTATTCCTTCAACAACCAAAGAAAGCATTAGCACACTGGCTGGGAAATACATTGAAATGCATTGCAGTTATGATGGAAAGAATCTGGTCTTGGGAAAATACAAAGAGGAGGCTTTTTCTTAGGGTCTTTCCCCCATTAATATACAGAAGAGTAAGTCAAACAAAACTGTAGCACTATAGAAATTACAATAAAATTTCCCAAATATCATTTCATTTGATCCTCAATCAGCCCTTTGAGAGTGACTAGTATTACAATCTCCATTTTACAGGTAAGGTCACTGAGATCCAGAGAGGTAAAAGACTTGTGCAAGGTCACAGACCTAGTTAACAGAAGACTTAACCCTGAAAGCCAGATCTTTCTATCTCCAATTTCAAACTCTTTTATCACCTTCCAAGAAGATCAGGGAACGTGCACATTGGGCTCAGAAGTCAATGGAGAACTTAGTTTTTACTTAAACACCAACCCAAGTCAGCCTCCTGCCACCAACATGAGGCTTACCTTACCTAGAAGATACACCAAAGATTCCAACTTTCAGCTGGCTTAGGGTTTTGCACTGCTGTATTTCATTATTACTATTGTCATCATTTATTGAGCACCTACTCAATGCCAGATGCTGTGTATCATTCTTCATCTCCATTTTTCAGATAATTTACATGGCTATAGGTCCTGACCTCTACTTACCTCTCCAGACAACTTCCACCTCATCCTCTTTGCTCCAGCCATACTGAACTTCTGTCAAGTTATCAAAGACCCCAAACTCTCATCACACAGGCTGTTTCCTCTACCCAGAACACCCTTTCCCATTCTAGCCCACCCTACTTTCCCAGTTATTCTTCAAGCCTCAGCTTAAGTGACATTTCTCAGAGGTCTTCCCTGACTCCTGCACTTGGTTATACATCCCTTATGATCTCCTCTCATGGTACTCTAAGCTTTCATTTTCAAAGCATCCATTTTACTTTCTGAAAATTTCTTGTTTAAGGTCTGCCTTCCTGCTAGATTAGATGAGAGCAGCGATTGTGTCGATTTTTTATTGATATTTTCCAAAATATCAGTGGGAACCATCACCATTAATACAATTATGTGTTGTGTGAATGAGTAGGAAACTGGGGCTCAGAGAGATTAAGCAATTTAAGTGGCTTAAGAGTAAGGATTCCTTCATTCAAATGTAACTGGGTAGAGCTGAGGATAAAAACATGTTTTAATAAGCATACCATAATCACCCTATTTAAGATTGCACACCATGCCCTCAGATCTGCCAACCCCCTTTACTCAGTTTTTTTTTTTTCCTATAAAATATATCACATTCTAACATACTATTGATTTTAAATACTACTTCTAGCACACATGTGATTTTAGTTATAATTTCTTTATTATCATTATTGTTTATTATTTCCCCTTACTAGAATGTGCACTTCATGAGGACAGGGATTTTTGTTGTTATTGCTCCCTCATTGTGAACCGTGCTTGCCAAAAAGTAGGTGTTAAATTAATAATAGTTGAACTGAATTGAAGGAATTCTTAGTGTCGAGATTTTCCTTAACACTTATTAAACAAAATATATCTGTTTTAGGTACTAAAGATGACAAGTTCGTTAGTTACATGAGATAGATGTGTGATCTGAATATCCCCCAGGCTTCCCCACTGACCAGCTGTTAAGACCTCATCCCACCATCAGCTTGGTTTCCTAATCTGTAATATAAGGGTCAGCAGGAAGGAGTCAAGAATCTGTCCTAATCCTAAAGGTGATCAGCCCTTTGATAATTTTCTAGCGAGGAGAAAAAATAGAAGAGGTTTATTCACCTCAGAAACTCTGCAAAAAGGCCTGGAAACCTGGGAATTCAACTAGCTCTATTAGCCAAAATGTGCAGAGGTGATATTTATTACGTACTTGACACTCCGGAGAGAACACTCCTGTACAAATATGTCATGCTGCTTTGAACACAAGCAAAGCGGGAATCAGATTCTATCTCCTTGCTGCATCCCAAGCCAAGGTGACTGTTGTGGTTTCAATTCAATGTATTTATATCTCATCACCAACACTCATCACCAAGGGAGCTGGCTCAGAGCTGAGCTGTAAAGATTGTGTAGGGAGTAGTGCTCAGATGTACACCATGCCCGACTTATGCCAATGAGTTTCAACACTCATTCATTCCAGATGAGCATCAAACTCTGTGATAAATAGTAAGAACAGGAATTCAGATTGCAATGAATGCAAAAATAAATAAGTAAGTAAAGCAATGCTGAAATTATTGAGTGAGAATCTGATGTGGGAAACTGTCCTCTCTTCTCCATCCTCAATGCAAAGGCCACAATTCATTCTCATCATCTCTTATCTGAATTACTATAGCAGCCTTTTACTGCTCTCCATACCTCCAATCTACCCTCTATACTGCAGACATAAGAATCTTTCTAAAATGCCTCCCTGAACTTGTGGCACTCTTCAATGTCTCCCCAGCTCTTCCAGGAAAACTCCATAGCATAACCCACAAGTCCCTCTATGACCTCACCCCTGCCCATCTCTCCACACCCATCACCTCCCACTGCTCCGTACACACGCTATGCTCTAGCTTCACTGAACTACCTATAGTTGTCCTAAGTACCCAGTTTTTTCATGTTTCTATACCTTTGCGTATGCTGTTCCATTTGCCTAAAACTTTTTCCTATACTTTCATCTATTCAACTCATTCATCATTTAAGATATGTCTCTGCCAGATAGTTTTTCTTGATTTAATTCTATCCTAGTCTGACTTAGATTTATTAGACAAATATTTCTTTGATTCAACAAATATTTATTGCAGACCTACTAGAGATAAAATAGTGTGGTAGTTTAAAAAAAAAATTGCTACAGATTTTTTTGCCATTCCCCCCATCAAGAGGGAGGGTCAATGTCCATGGAATCTGTAAAGTTTTGTGGCACAGAAGTGATGCTATGTGACTTCCATGACTAGGTCATTAAAAAATATATAGCTTCCACCTGATCTCTTGAAATACTCACTTTCTGACAATCCCTTTTGGGATACTTCGTTTCAGAACCAGTCCTCAAGCTGTGAGAAGGACAAATCACGTGGAGAGGCCACATGTGTCTCTGGTCTTCAATCCCAGCTGAGCCCATCTTTTGAGTTTCTTCTGACCAGGGGCCAGAGAGTTAGGTAAAGGTGCCCACAACTTGTTCCAATCCCCAGCAATTCAGGTCTTCCCAGTGGAGACTCCCCCCAACCCCCAACATCAAGAAGCTTCTGCTACAAGACACTTCTGCTGCAGTAGACAGAATTCTCAGATGGCCCCCAAGATTCCCCCCCACACCCCTTGTGTTTACATCCTACATAATCCCCTTCCTTCAGTGTGTGTTGAGGGGAAAGGGGAAGGACTGTGGATAGAATATCATTCTATATGTGATATCTATAACACAATATCATTCCCTCAATTGTGTTATATGGCAAAGTGAAGGGACTTTGCAAATGTAATTAAGATCCCAAATCAGATGATTTTGTTAAAAAAAAAAGGGAGATTGGGCTTCCCTGGTGGCGCAGTGGTTGAGAGTCTGCCTGCCAATGCAGGGGACACGGGTTCGAGCCCTGGTCTGGGAGGATCCCACATGCCGCGGAGCAACTGGGCCCGTGAGCCACAACTACTGAGCCTGCGCGTCTGGAGCCTGTGCTCCGCAACAAGAGACGCCGCGATAGTGAGAGGCCCGCGCACCGCGATGAAGAATGGCCCCCGCTTGCCGCAACTAGAGAAAGCCCTCGCACAGAAACGAAGACCCAACACAGCCATAAATTAATTAATTAATTAATTAAATAAAATAAAATTTAAAAAATTAAAAAAAAAAAAAAGGGAGATTATCCAGGGTGGGCCTGACTTAATAAAGTAAAAGCTATTAAAAGAGAGATTGTGCCATTTCTGCCAGCCTTGAAGAAGAAAGCTGCCATGTTGTGAGAGGGCCATGTGGAAAGGGACTGCCTTCAGGGGCTGAGAGCAGCTCCCAGCTGACAGCCAACAAGAAAGTGTGAACACCAGTCCTACAACCATAAGGGACTGAATTTTGCCAGCAACATGTGAGCTTGAGAAAGGCCCTCATCTCCAGAAAGAGACACAAACCAGCCAACATCTTGATTGCTTGATTGCAATCTTGCAAGTCTCTGAGCAGAGGACCCAGCTAAGCTGTACCTTAAGCCTCCTGACCCACTGAGAGAATAGATGTATGTTATTTTAAGCTGCTAAATTTCTGGTAATTTGTCACACGGCAGTAGAAAACTAATACACCTACTGTGTACCTTGTCTGAATTCCTGACCCACAAAATCTATACACATAATGAATGACTGTTATTTTATGCCACTAAGTTTGGGGTTGTTTGTTTATGCAGCAATGGAAAACTGAAACAAGCAGCCACTAAAAAAGACAAAAATCCTGTCTTCATTGTATTCTTGCCCCTTGCTGAGAGGGAAGACAGACAATACAATAAATAAGTAAAATATGGAGTGTGTTGGTCGGGTCAAGTGCTATAAGATGAATAAAACAGAAAATGGGGATGATGACTTCTGGGGGTAGTTTCAGTTTTAGACTGAAATGTTCAATCTAGTTGTTCAAAATATTTAACAGCTACAGATGTTTGAGGAACACTGACCAGCCAGAACAGGGGCTGACCACAGTGCTAGAACAGGATCCTGGAGGTTCCTTGCTAGGTTAGGCATTAATTGTTTAGTTTTGGGATCTTGTATATATTTGTAGGTTCTTCAGTCTGATAGGAATAGGTATGCAGTACCTCCACCTCCACCTCATTCATTAATTCATTTAACCCTCTGCTCAGCAAATATTCACTGAGTACTTACTACATTAAGCCAAATGAGAGATGAGGAGCTCCATGAGCACTGCCCACTGAGCTCCTGGGCCTTGTTGTCCAGCTGAGGAAGTGAGATACATACATGAGGAGTACTAAGCTACAGCAGTGCTAAGTTCAAGAGTACTGTTATATTTCCCTGTCTCACCTACTAGACCTTGGCTATAGGATTAGAAAAGAGAGAGAAGCTGGGATGATCAGGAAATCTGGAAGTGGTGGGAATGGAGCTGAAACTTGAAGGTTGGATATTTCCAAAGGACACCTTATTCATCTTTGATTGGCCCCTAGCACCTCGAACAGAGAGTGTAAATGTATGAAACGTGTGCAAACCACCTGACCAAAAGCAGTCGGCTAACTGATGATGGCTCTATCCCACACTCAGCCGGAGAATCCTCAACACATTTATAGCCAATGATCAATGATCAGAGATGACACATAAAAAAAAATCTATAAGCCATCTCTGGTAGCGTCACATCTTGGGCATGGTAGGTTCTATTATTAGTTAATTAATCAATAGCCCACCTAGGGAGAAAGAGAAAACCATTTTTAGAAACAAAAACTACTCTAGAGAGAAAAGAGATGGTCTAGGAAGGAAGTTGTGTACTGTGTGAAAGCTCAGGTTTATCCCATCACGCATAAGCTCTTTCATTCGAAGAAAGACAGTCTTGGTTTTGGGTTTTGAAGTCAGACTGAGCTAGGTTCAAATCCTTGACCTCTACCCACCAAATGCCAATAGTAGTCCCCACCCTCGTTGTGACAACAAGACATTGTTAAATGTTCCCTCGAGGAAAAACTGCCCTGGTTTTGAACCCCTGAATGAAATAAACAAGAGAAAACCCCTACCTTCATGTAGCTTGCATTCTAGTGGGAGGATAGACAATAAACAAACAAATATATTTATAAGGTAAATTCAGGTATGGAGAGGTGTGGGAGGGGTGGCTGATAGTTCCTTTCCCATTTGCTTCTCTGGATAAAAAAGAGCCAAGAACCATTCTGAAGACAGTAGCATAAGCATCAGACCCTGATGAAAAGATATTTCACTGATAAGCAAAAATCACAGAAATGGACATTGAATGATCTGGAATAATATCAGAAAGAAATAAGATTATCATTTAAATAACCATATTGAAGGTCCAACATTCATCTCTTTTGGACATATTCCTGTGCATGGAAAAATAACCTCATCAACACAAGCACAGGACAACCACACACTAACGGGAAAAATTTCTCCTGCCTTCTCTCCAGCTCTGGGCTATTTTGTTTTGAACACTTTGGAAAGAATTTAGAGAGTGTACCCATTCAATGAAGCCGCAAATTATGAAATAAGGCAAGATCACATAATAATAAAGAGTTATTTGGAACATCACTGAAACCATTTTTATCATAATGTCATTTAAATGAGGTAAAACTTGGTTTTAAACAACTAGATTTAAAAATCTTGTATGTACATAGCTTTCGTACAATTTATTAAACCAAAGCAAAACCACAAAACTAATAAAATTCAAGTTACACAGTGGCTGTGGTTTTGCAAAAACTAGCTTGCCATTCTAAACATGCCCCAGTTTGGCATGGCACACCAACGCCCCTGTGTGCTGTGTGATGATTCGGTTCTCCCACCTCTTCTCTCAGAATTACTGTGAAACCTTTGTCCTTAGAGTACGCAGTAATATAATTTGACCTTCCTATGGTGTCAACACATCATTTTCTTATTAGATCTGCTGCTTCTTCTGTTCTTTCCTCATTAGCCCACTAAAATTACCGCATCTAAACACAAATGCAAACTTAGAGAAAGGCACCACAGGGCAATACCAGGTTATAAAGGGGTCATTTGAGTGTCTGGAATATGCTTATATGATCTTTTTTCTCTTCTTTCCTAAGATTATCATAAAATCCTAAATTTATAGGCTTTTGTAGAGAACTCTAGGACCCCTGATGATACATCCATGGAACCCTAGACCCCAATTTGAGATGCACTGGTATAATGGCTAGTGACATCAGAATCAGAATGCCCAGGATTCAAAATTCTGGCTCTGACGCTTACTAGAAATATTTTGACTATCAAAGGACCATGTGCCACCCAAGACCGGGTCCCACAGAAGTTTACATCTGGACAAAACAGGCCTGGATTAAAACTGTGAGGTCATATGTTTGTGCTTCCCTGGCCTTGCCTTTCCAATGCCTCTCTTCCCCTCTAGGTCCTCGGCACCACCTCCACTTGAGACACCAGGCTAGGTCCCGGTCAGCCATCAGCTCATCATTCTGCCTCATTGCCACACTCCTAAATCCATCCCCAAATACCAGGGTAGAATGGTTATCTGTGGACTTTCAAAAATCATTTGTTAAGCTGTTTAATAGTTGAAAGAGTAAATACTCTAAGAAACTGTGACTTCCCCACCTTTGACTCCTAATAAAGGGTAGAGCAGGAAAAAAATCATTTGTTGAGCAACTACTACATGCTATACACTTTGAATACTTAATTTCATTTAATCCTCTCAATGAAACCAGCAAACTAGGTATTGGCCAACCCTCAGATGCAAAAACCACTGCATCTCTAATGCCAAGCAAAGTCTCTGAGAAACACTAAGAGTTCAATAAATGTTTATTGAATGAATGAAGGTCACCTTGACTGAGGTTACAGAGCTAGTAACTGGAAGAGATAGGATTCAACCCTAAGACTGACTCCATAGCTTTTAATGCTCTTTCCTCTACACCAGGGGTCAGCAAACTTTTTCTGTAAAGGGCCAGATAGTAAATTTTTAGGCTTTAAGTGTCACACAGTCTCTACTGCAACAGCTCAACTCTGCCATTGCAGCACAAAAACAACCATAGACAATACAGAAACTAATGAACGTGACCGTTCCAATAAAACTTTATGGATGGTTACTGAAATTTGAATTTTTTTTTTTTTTAAATCTAGGTTTTTTTGGTTTTAATTTTTTAAATTTATTTATTTATTTTTGGCTGTGTTGGGTCTTCGTTTCTGTGCGAGGGCTTTTCTCTAGTTGCAGCGAGCGGGGGCCACTCTTCATCGCGGTGCGCGGGCCTCTCACTATCGCGGCCTCTCTTGTTGCGGAGCACAGGCTCCAGACGTGCAGGCTCAGTAGTTGTGGCTCACGGGCCTAGTTGCTCCGCGGCATGTGGGATCTTCCCAGACCAGGGCTCAAACCCGTGTCCCCTGCATTGGCAGGCGGATTCTTAACCACTGCGCCACCAGGGAAGCCCTGAAATTTGAATTTTATATAATGTTCACATGTCATGAGATATCATTCTTCTTTTGATTTTTTTTCCAACCATTTAAAAGTGTAAAGTCGTTGTTACCTTATGGGCTGTACAAAAATGGATAGTGGACTGGATCTGGCCTGCAGGCCATAGTTTGCCAACCCCTGCTCTACACCAGGCTACCTCCCAAGCTCCCAACTCTCTTAGGTCCTCGCCCCCAAACAAATGGAATGCATGGAATTCAGATGGTAGAATTTCAGATCTTGATCAGTTAAATGAGATCAAATCTTTCAACTGCCTGTGAAGCTGTGCAGGCAGTGGCCTATCTCCCCCAAAGCACATGGAAATCCATGACTTCTCAGGCCCAGTATACACAATGTCTTTCCTCTAACCATAGCTCTGCACGCTGACTTTCAAAAAAGTTCTAGATTATTTCAGGATTAAGTCAGGCGCTAAATAATAAAGTTGGTCCATTCCAAGAGAGCAATTATCTAATCTGTTAATGAAAGAGCAGTCACATATCATAGCAAAATCTCATCTGGTATATTCATTACAGGCAAAACTAAGATAAGTGAAACTTGCTTTATCTCCTTATTAAGTCAGGAAAATGACTACATATATTTTCCAGATAAGAGGCTGTTTAGAAGATCAACCTCTATGATATTTTACAAATGTAGCTTTCATTTTCTTTTTTTTTCACTTTTTTCCAGCTTTATTGAAATATAGTTGACATAACATTGTGTAGGTTTAAAGTGTACAATGTGATCATTTAATACACATATATATTGTGAAATATTTACCACAATAAGATTAGGACATTCCTCAGCTCATTTCACATAATTACCTTTGTTGTTGTTGTTAGCGTGAGAATATTAAAACTCTACTCTCATAGCAACTTCCTAGTGTATTTATTGAAAGGAAATGAAATCACTATCGCAAAGATATATCTGCACCTTCATTTTCTTTTTACCAAGGAAATTCAGAATAACTTGCCTTACTGTAAATCACAGTAACACTAGTTGTTTTTTTCTCTCTCCAAATGAGACATTGCCTGACATCTAACATGTGGTAAGATCTGAGAAAACTTTCCACAGATTGGTAAAATTCTTTCTACATGAATATGTAATGTAATCTTCTTGTTAAACAAGAATAGATAATTTCTCCCAAAATGAATGCAATAAAGGGGCATAGAAAGAATAAATAATTCTAATACTGTTCTTTAATTCTGCTTGTAATTTTCCAAATTCCAGACTGATGGCAGCATAGTGGGCCTATTCTACTACCACTATTTCAAAATGTTCAGCCTGGGGGAAATCCACAGGGACAGTAGTTACTAAAAAGCCCAAAAAATGCAGTAAACTTCCATCATTTTATAGCAAAAGAAAGTCATTATTTGTCTATATTTGTCTATCTTACTTATGCCTGCATTCAACAAACATTTACTGAGCACCAAGTATGAGGCCAGGCATTATTCTAAGTGCAATAGGGGAATCTTATAAAAACATAATCTTCATCCCCAAGGAACTCAGAGTTTAATTAGGGAGAAGATGCTGCTGAGGATGATAATGTTAATTATGTCAAGCACATAATCACTGATTATATGTGTGGCACTGTGCTAAATGATCTACTTACAAAATATTATTTAATGTGACCCCCACCCAAATAACTTATGAGATGGGTGTTATTATTATTCCCACTTTACGGATTAAAAAATCGAGGTTTAGATAGGCTAATTAGGCCATGGTTTTTTTTTTTAATTTAATTTTTATTTTATATTGGAGTATAGTTGATTTACAACGTTATGTTAGTTTCAGGTGCACAGCGAAGTGAGTCAGTTATATATATACATATATCCATTCTTTTTCAGATTCTTTTCCCATATAGCTTATTACAGAATATTGAGTTTCCTGTGCTATACAGTAGGTCCTTGCTGATTATCTATTTTATATACAGTAGCATGTATATGTTAATCCCAAACTCCTAATTTATCACTCCCCGCCACCCTGCACCTTTCCCCTTTGGTAACTATAAGTTTGTTTTCAAAGTCTGTGAGTCTGTTTCTGTTTTGTAAATAAGTTCATTTGTATCATTTTTTTAGATTCCACATATAAGTGATATCAAATGATATTTGTCTTTCTCTGTCTGACTTACTTCACTTAGTATGTGGACCTAGAGATTACCATACTAAGTGAAGTAAATCAGACACAGGCCATGGTTATATAGCTAGTAAGTAGGTAGGTCTGGGATATGAATCCAGGAAGACTGACTCTAGAGCCTGCTAAACTGAAAGTTGTATATCAATAACCATAACACAGTGTTGCAAGTGGCAAATGTTCTAAAAGAGCGGCAGATAAAATGTAACAAAATTTGAAGGGAGAGGTAATTTGACTAAGACAAATCAAGGGAGACTTCATGGCTCTGGGATGGAGGAAATTTTGAAATGGGGAGAAGGGAGGAAGGAAATTCTAGAAAGAGAGGACAGCATGAGCAATGGCACAAAGATGGGAAACAGAGGACAATGTTTAGGAAAAAGCAGATAAGTCCAGTTTGGTACCAACTATACATTAATGGGTGAAAGTTAAAAAGACAAGTGAGGTTTTACTCACAAAGACCATTAAAACTAGACAAATAGACATTTATATGATACTTTAGAGTGTACCAGACTCTATGAGGCAACTAATATCTTCATTTTATAAAAGAGAAAATTGAGGTTCAGAGTGGCAGAGTTACCAGCCCAGGGTCATGCAGTCAGTAAGTTTTAGATCTCATTAATTTATTCAAAAGCTATTCATTAGGCCAGGTACTGCGCCAGGTACTAAAGACAATTATGAACTGGACATAGTCATTGCCTTCACAGCACCGCCAGTCTAGGTAGGAAAGACAACCATTATAAAGCAGATCACTGCAATCAACTGTGGTATGTGCTACAGTGGATTAAGTGTGAGGTGCTCTGTGAGCCTCATAGCCCAGGACCCACCTGGAGACAGGGGAGGCCTCAAGTGTCATTTAAGCCTAGACTTGAAAGATGCACAGGAGTTAGCTTGATACTTGGGGTGAGGTTGCGATGGGCATATGGTCGAGAGGAATATTCCATGTAGAGCATTTCAGATATGCATGAAGGCCCAGAGGAGAGAGAAAATGTGACATCTTCCAGACAGTGAGAAGTTTAAAGGAAAGAGTCCTGAAAGCAGAAGCTGGAGAAGATGGTAGACACCAGATTCTGAGGACAGAGGGACAGCCACTGAAAGTTCTTAAGCAAGAGATGGGAGGGTAGGAGGGGTGATATGGTTAGATTTAGGTATCAAAAGGACAGAAAGCTGTGAAAGAGAGCTAGGAATAGATAGGATAGGACAGAGGCCAGTCTGAAGGCATTTGGAACTCAAACCAAACATTATTTGATTCAAAGATCACTTTCTACTCTTTCTCTGGAGACTGCAGAGCATCTGTGAAGCTTTAGAGGAGGTGAGTGACATCAACAGATCTATGTACTGAAAAGATCAGACTGAAGCAGCATGGATGACTCACTCATTCTTTTCTTCCTTTTTCTTTTTTTTAAGTCAATAAATATTTGTCAAGCTCCTATTACATGCTAGGCACTATGCAGTAGTTTTAGGCCTGGAAATAGGAAGAAGGTGTGTCATTAGCAGGGATACAAACACTTTTTTAAAGTCTGTTGTCTAATATTCCTTTAAGACCCAATTTGAAAGCCCTCATTGCAAAAAGCTTTCCCTGTCTCTGCCTTTCCAATTCAATTTAAAACTTTCTTAGCATCGCCACTTAGTCTGTTCTATGAAATCACACAACCCTGCTGCCATTATTTCAGAATCATTCACTAATTGCTGCACACATGTCTTATCTCAAGTGTTCCTCAGGACTTTCATCTGCATTGTTTTTAAGTTCTGGACACAAACAAATGTTTAGCTAAGAGGCCTGAGAGACTGAATGAATGAATGGAGAGGATTGCAAGAGGACAATCTTTGAACGTTTGCTACTCTATTACGTCTTATCACCGGTTCCATTCTCCTCATTATTCCTGAAGACAGTAGCTACATACACTACTGTATAACTTACAGTGGTGTAATTTTAAAAATTAAAAAAACAATCAACCCTGTACATACCATAATATCTCCCCCAATCATTACAAATTCTTGCTTCTTATAAGGTACATGGAGGAATTGGCTTGGATTATAAACACCATGGTGGCTGTTATTGTAAAAGACCAAGGAAATTCAAGAGAGAAATAGATTCATATCCACAATATTTACAAAACACCTACTGTGTGTAAGGCATGCTTTGTAACTGCTATGAATACCTATTTTCTACAGGGAAAAGAGAACATTCATTAACTCTTCAAAAAAAAAAAAAAAAAAAGCTCTTCGTAGGTGCCAGGAAACATGCTGGGAGTAGTATTTGCATTATTTCATTTTTAAGGCTTCATAGTAAAGCAGTAGGATACATGCAGGTATTTCTTCTACTGCTCAAATTTTTACCTGACTATTGGACATACCTTGATTGATTGAATGGGGGAATAGATTTTGCATCATGTGAACTTTAACTGGTCATTACACAGTTATAATAGGGAATTATCACCTCACCTTAAAAAGCTGGTATCCCAAGAGTAGGGCAACATTCAGCAGCTTTGTTCGAGCAGCTGGCATAACTTACTTGGCTTTATGTTCTCTTGTTAACTGTTTGTAGTTATGAGCTATGCTGCTGTTTATTTCACAGGCCTAGAAATCTATTGCTTTGGATTGATTTTATGTTTTGATCGTAATTTGGTGACTTTTAGGTTTGTTTCTGTTCTGTTTTGATCCCTCAATTTATGATTTTTAGCTTGCAATAACAAAATATACTAGTTTCCAAGGGTTGCCGTAAAAAATTACCACAAATTTGGTGGCTTAAAACAACAGAAATTCATTTTCTCACAGGTCTGGAGACGGAAATGTCCAAAATCAAGGTGTTGGCAGGACTGGTCCGCCCTGGAGGCTGTGAGGGAAAATCCATTTCTTACCTCTCCCCTAGCTTCTGGTTGCTCTCAGGAATCCTGGGCGCTCCTTGGCTTGTAGATGCATCACCTCAATCTGTCTCTGTCTTCACATGGCCTGCTCCTCTGTGTCTGGATGTCTTTTCCTCTTCTGTCTCTTATAGAAATATGTGTCATCAGATTTAGGGCTCACCCAATTCATCCAGGATGATATCATCTTCAGATCCTTAACTCAATTACATCTGCAAAAATCCTTTTTCCAAATAAGGTCACATTCACAGGTTCTGGGTGGGCATATCCTTTGGGGTGGGTGGGGGAGTGGCATTATCTACTCATAACAATACTTATAGCTATTTTTTTTTAACACAAACTTTAAAGTTGCAAACCCCACAAGAAAAAATAAAATAATTGTTATTACAAGTTAAATATTCTAGCTCCCAGCCTGTTTTTCCTCCACTGAAACAATTGTTTTATAATGAAACTGTTGTTACAGGTGAATAAATAATTCATATAAATGAATAAATAACCCAAGCTTTCAAAGGCTTGAAACTAGTTGTTAATGTCTGAAAAGCCCTCAAAATAATACCTTACATATAGCATATGTTATCTGAGTTAGATAAATAATAAACAATGTGTTACAGAGAAGCAGAGTGTATTACTGTCCCATTTTTCAGATGAAGTAATAAGGAGCTCAGTGAGGTTCATTACTAGCTCAAATGGTGACAGGCTATGATTCAAACTCACATTGTCTGACGCCAAAGCCCATGTGTCCTTGCATGGGCTGCACCAAGGTGTCCTTGGGGAAGCTGGGAGGAAGCAGGCTGAAGGTCACCATGACTCTGCTCACACTAACCCTCAGGGTTGATCCACCAGAGAAGGGATGTTCACCAGAGAAAGTTCTGGGGCCAAGTCAGAGGTCAGTTACCATGAAACTGGTCTGAAATTCGCTGATGTGTAAGAGACCTGAAAATCTGTGGGGAAAAAGAGACACAAACTGGGGGCTGGTGGAACAAAAAAGGGATTCGATGCAAAATAGAAAACCTGGTGAGGCATGGCTGTCATTGAGGAAGTGGAATTAGGTGAAAATAGAGAATGTGATGAGTCTTTGGGGTGACGAGTGCCCCCAGCCATCCAGTAGCTGAGGCCTTCACGGGCCAGGCCTGCCTGCAGAACATACTTGATAACACCTTCTTCATAAAGGCTGAGTGAAGATACACCCCAACCATGTCCAAGGTATAGGAGAGGTGCCTCACTTCCCCCACAGTACAGCACACAAGGAAGAAAGAACAGGAGAGAAGGAAATCAGATAGGTTATGTTTCATAAAGAAATGCAAAAGGTAGGCTCTGGAAACACACACAATCAGTGCTTGTTTAGAAACATGTACTCTCTTCTACTTTTCTAAATTTTCCAAAATTTCTAGGCATAATATATTCTCATTTTATAGTAGAAAAGCAATAACTATTTTAAAGGCGCTCTATTTTAAAGTGAACATTCTTTGTAGGCCACATACCTTGATGGGAACTCAAATGGTATCAGCTGAGAACTAACAGAGGTCAAGAGGGAATAGGCAAAACAGGTAGAGCCTTCAAGATAAATAATCATAGTAATAAAGGGTCCATGGCATTTTAGTAAGGTGACTATATCTGTTATGTTAAGAGCTTTCATTAGGAGAAGGAGGATATTAAATGAAATGATGGAGAGGAATAGCTAAATGAATATTTTGAATCAGTATTTATTGGAGAAGACAATGGGGAAATTCCTGTTCCAAGGACACATTTTATGGCAAAGCAGAGAATGGCCTTGACAGAGATTCTTCAGTCTCTGAGGAGAAAGGTACGGAGCACCTTGAGGGACTCTGTGCAGTAAATCACCAGGACCAGATGGTATTCATCCATGGGTTCTGAATGAGATAAAGTGGGAAATCATGAGTTCATCAGTGACAGGATATATAATAGATGCTTAAAAACAGCCCATATCCCTGAAGATTATGAAGTCATTAATATGGTATCACATATGTGTGATGTGTGGGGTGTGTGAGTGTATATGTGTGTGTTCCTTGCATGTTTCGGGGCCTTTGGGAAGAGAGGATGAGGGGGATTTTCTTTCAGAACTAGGAAAGATTCCCTGATGAAACAAAGGACAGAGGAGATTTAGGTAGTGGAAAGAGCATCAAAAGCTAAGAGACCAAATATTAGAGATGTTTAATAACATTTAAGCAGTTAAGCAGTTATTTTCCAGGTACTCTGAGAGATGCTGGGGATATAAAGATGAATAAACATGCCCTCTGTCTAATAGGAAGGCTTACAGCCTACTGACTTGGTTATTTTCATGGTCCTGCCATAGGCTTGGGATGGCAATTGATGCTATAACGTAGCATCTTCCAACACTGTTAGAGGATACAAGAAACATCTGGTAATTTTTTTCTCCCTTACAAAATCATAAAGTTTCAGATTGTTTGGCAAAATCTGGGGGCCTGATAAGCAAGGATAGACATTCACCTCTCATAGGAGCCAATTTCTAGATCCTAAGAATTATCTAGTATAATAATAATGAATGGCTAAAATTTATTGAGTGCTTACTCTGTGCCAGGATCTTGCTCAGCTCTTTACCTATATCATCTCATTTAATTCTCATAACAATTGATAAGTAGTAGCCCTAGAATTTTAATCTTTGTAGTCCAATTCCAAAGTTCATATTTATAGCCATTACTCTATACTGTCTCTCTCTATGTATGTTTTACTTATAAAAGGGAATCAAAAGTTTCACAAAGCAACTCTTGCCCTTTTTACATTTGATTCTCTTCTCTTTCATTAAAAGGATGATGGTCCCAAATCCCCAAATTGATTTCATGGCCTCCAATGGGTCATAGCCTATAACTTGTTCAGAGAATAGGAGTAAATAAGTAAATAGCCACATTCTCTTTGACTCTGAGGAATTATAAAGCTAAATGGAAGCTCATACAGTGATAAAGGTGACTCAGACCACTTTTAAATTGCCTTGAACCATTTCAAGATGTTTTTAACATGGGGAGGAGGCATGTTTCTTCCACTCTCTCATGTTCTCCCCTAAGTACATGTTGAATTAAAATTCTCTAGCTTCTTTTATTGGGTAGAATCCCCAAAGTTAAAAAGTTATTACTAGGACTTCCCTGGTGGTCCAGTGGTTAAGGCTTCGCCTTCCAATGCAGGGGGTGCGGGTTTGATCCCTGGTCAGGGAGCTAAGATCCCACATGCCCCAGGGCCAAAAAACCAAAACATAAAACAGAAACAATATTGTGACAAATTCAATAAAGACTTTAAAAATGGTCCACATCAAAAAAAAATAATAAAATAAAAAATAAAAAGTTATTACTTACACTGATCTGAAATCTGACCACCTAAAACATCTCCCCACTGATTCTAGTTCCACCCCTTGGAGACACACAAGAATATTCAAGTAATTCTCCTACTCAACATCCTTCAAATATTTGGAATGCATTCATGTTCCCTCCTGGATGTTTTCCTCTTCAGAAGAAAGATTTTTAGATCTTTCAACTATGTGTGAAGAAAGACAGAAAATCCAATCTAAATTGGCCTAAGCAAAAAGGGGCTTCATCTGCTCATATAGTAGAAAAGGCCAAGAATTGTTCTAGCTCCTGGCATGGCTTGATCTGGGGCCAAAGTCACGTGCTCAGGATAGACTTTCTATCTCTCCCAGCATTGCCCTCCTCCATGTTGGTTCCGGGCCACCTTGTAATATGGGGGAAGCAGCCCCAGACCATGTATCTTCTCATGAATAAAGTCCAGCAGGAAAAAGTGAGTTTCTTTCCAGCAAAACTTCTCTTTTCAGCAAAACTTCTCTTCCATGTCATTGGCTCTGATTGGGCCACATGCTGAAACTTCCAGCAATTACTGTGGCCAGTGGCATTAAGTGCTTTGATAAGCTTAAGTCACATGCCTACCTCTGGAAACCTGTGGACGAGAGAGTAGAGGGGTGGTCTTCAACAGGGAGATTTCAGGGGTTGAGTATTTGTAAATAGAAGCTGGGTCATAAAAAGGCAATAGCTGTCCATTAGACACTGGTGCTCACATTTCATAGTTCCAAACCACTTCATCAAAGCAGCCTACCAAACAGCCAAATTCAACCTTTCACTTAGCCTTGGAACTTGTCACATGTTGTGGGAAGAGGGACTGGGGCTAAGCCAGAATGCCCCAGTTATGTCTACTCATACTCCAAGGGGATGCTCCAACCGACTAGTAACTCCTTCTTTTTCCTCAGCTGTCACCTGCTCTTTCCTTGTATCTTTCAGGCAGAAATAGTCACTCCCTTCACAGAGCTCCTAAAGGCACTTCTACTATACTGTAGTTATTCGTGTTACAGGCTTATGTTCCTCTTGACTGTGAGTTCCTTGAAGATAGGAATTTTTAAAGTATGTTTCTGTATTTCTCATACCCAGAAAAATACTTGATAAAGGAGACATATAATGTTTTTTTGAATGAATTATCCCAAGAGCATGGAAGAAGACATCCCACACAACTCTGTGAGCATGAAATCAACCGGCATCTTTCTCAGTCTGAGTGGGTCTCAGTAGCCACACCCATAAAATCACTGAAAAAATGCTTCAGATTCCCTGACACACTGAGGCATGGATGGTAACAAAACAAAGCCGAGCATTAGGCATAGACAATCCAGGAAGGCAGGAAATTATCAGGCAGACTAGGAATTGCAGTGATTACATATTTAGAAAGCTAAGTCCAAAAAATATCACAAATGTTAGAGGTTGCAGTCAGTGAGAACTCAATCACTTATAGAATTCGTAGGAACTGAGCTAAGGACTGATTCTGTTCACTCTGCTTCTTTTTAAACTGCCGGGGTGGCCAGGAAAGGGAAGAAGCGTAGGGATGAGTCTGGAGAAAACTGACCATGACTATGGCCAATGTAGGATGTGATTTCCTACCCTCAGCTGAGGTGGGAAGAAGAGACTCAACGATAGGTATTTACTAAGCAACCTGTGCTAGTCACTAAGGCTACGATGATGAATAACACAAATACAATCCCCCATCACTAGATTTGCATGCCCTTGGCCAGAGCTGCAAAAATTACTTTACCCTCTCTCGCATACGTAAGACTGAGGCAATACTTACAAAATGCATTAAGCTTCTCAGAGAAAGAAGTTATCTAAATGAAGATACACTTAACTGAGAAAATCATTGTGTTTATTAATCTTTCAAAGCACCAATGTTATGCTAGCAGGATGCTGATGATATCAATGTTATGATTTATTTGCCTCAAATAGAAAGTCAAGCCAGAAAAGCAAATATGAAAACAGAAGCTACCCTTAAACCAAGACCCATGCCCATAGCAATGTTACTACATGTCCACGGGTCACCGGTCACCCACCTGTAGGAATGAAATCAGAGCCCTGCCCCTGGTCGCACTTCCTCTGCCACCCATCCCAGGCAATGAGTGTTGTTGCAGGGAGATGAGATGCCAAAGATGATCCTGATGCTTTTCTTTCTGCCTCTTAAAGATAATCATTATCCCTGGAATGACAATTTGTAAGCTCAACCTAATTACGGCCAAATTGATTAAGATACGCATAATCTAAGGATTAGCATTCAGGCAAATGCTGTGTAACTCAGCCACCAAGGACTCAGGAGGAAACAGCTGTTTTGTTCAGGAAGTTGTTTGGAATAAAAGAATGGTTTTTGCCTTAGGAAATTATTTAGTATCATCCCTTTCTTTTCTGAACTCCTAAGCTAGGAACTTTCCGGGATCAAATATTCCAAAGACAAGATTCCTGAGTCTGTGAGGAAGGAAACAGCATTATACATGTTGGAAACAAACTGGGGCTCCACCCCTTCCTAACAAGGAAGCCGCCTGGATGCTCTAGCTTCAGAATCATACATAAAGTCCCCAGCACAGTACTTGGGAACTAAGATTTCAGTCAATATTTGTTCCTTTCCTTCCTTCCCTTGTCTTCCAGGACTCTTTATAGCTGCATGGTTTTTAGCCTCTAACTATTTAAGGTTAGTAAATGAATTAAGTGTTTATTCTTTTTAGAAAAGGAAAGTTTCTTCTTTCGCTATGCTTCATGACATATAAGCATCTTTACCAAAAAGCCTAAGAATGATGATGAGAAAACCTAAAAGCAAGGTGAATATTTGTGTGGGTTCTCCTTGAAAGTTAAAAGGTCATTCTTTTATAGTAAGTTGATGAGGGGACAAGGAGGAAGATGAGGGAGACAAAAATGTATCTACTGTGTGATAGACACTTAGCATATTTCACACATTACCTCCTTTAATTAGCCTCTTGGTACTTCAGTGACATCAAATCTCAGCTCTGCTCCTTCCTAGCTGTGCGAGGTTGGGCAAGTTACTTGACTTTTCTGTGCCTTAGTTTCAACATCTGTAAAATGAGGAAAATAATAGCACTTACATCATAGGGTTGTTAGAATTAAATGCGTCAATAATGTAAAACTCTTTGAATAGTGCCTGACACATAGTAAATATTCAATAAACGTTAGTTGTTGTCAAAAATCATAGGGAGAATGAGTATCAATAATAATATATAAAAGCCCTTAACATCAAGGGTGGCACATAGTAGATGCTCAATAAATGCTACCTGTTATTATTTAGTAATAAAGTAAAATATGATTTTTAAAAGTACTCTCTTTCATCAAGTTTACTGCATATAGGAGCTGCCTCTGTGTCGAGCAGAAATATATGAATATCCATTCTGACTTTATTTTTTAGATTATCGAGTCAGAAGATAACAAGTTTCTTGCCCCCTTTATACTAAATCTCTTTCAGAGCCCATAGTGAGTTGGGTAAATGCTCTAATATCGGCCATTAGGCAGAATTTCCAAGGATAGCAATTCCTCAGTTCCCTCTCTGCCCTTATCCCCATTTACTGTCATAAAACACCAAGTCAATGCCTAACTGCTTCAGGGTGGGGACGGCAGATGGGGGTGTCTTCTCTCTATTTCTCACAACCCTCATCTTCTCTGTCCCTTTCCTATCTTCCCAGTTCTTTACCTACCACTCCTTTCAGTGCACCCTAAGACTCAGCAAAACAAACAACTTGTAACACTCCACCCTCACCTTGGCTTCTCTCTGCATTTGAACTGGTTTATCCTAGCCCATAGGAGACATTCAGTACATGTTTACTGGTTGAACAAAGGATTTTAAACGGCAGAAGAATCTACATACCAAGGAAACAGTATGCTATCCAGACTTGGCATCACTGCAAATATTTATCTTTAATCACTTTTGCTTGTAGCTTCAAGTCGAGAAGAAGAATACACATCTCTTAAACAATTTTCAGTATGTGACAGCAGAAATAGTTCCAGGTTACCATGTAAGCAGATACAAAAGCAGCAAATCTCATGGCATTGATAATATGAAAGGAATAGAATTGCCTAGAATACTTACAATCCCATTGAACATGGAGGTTTGATTCAAAATGGACTTTTATACTATTCATATAGTAACTCATCCTCCAAAGTGCTCACACCCCCAGGTGCTGTGAGGAACACAAAATATAAGTTAGATCTATTCTTTGCCCTCAAAGCGTTTATAATGCAGTTGTGGGGGCGGGGGGGAAGATACATGAGTGGGTTACAGAATATTTCAAGGCTAAACTGGTGGTACTGAGAAAGCACCTCTGTAATTCTGAGAAATGAATGATTAGTTTGAGCTAGAATTAAAAAGTACACAATAAAAAATGGAGTTCTCAAAGTACAAAAATACTGTAAAATTCAGTTTAACCAGGTTAATAACTTCCCCCCAAATTTATACGTTTATACATATTTCATGTAGGCTGTAGAATAATTGAGCTATGCTATACTATACCTATATTCTTATGAAGACTATTAAAAAAATACATATTCACATGAGCTACAAAGCTGTAATTCAACATTTCAACACTTATGGCTCTAAAAAAATTATAGAATTTTAGAGCTGATTCTAATTTCTGAATTCAAATGGAGCCAAACTCTTTTATTTCCCTTTCTAGAAAGTTAAGGAACACATAAAGCATTAAAATTATAATTAATTCATTAGTTCTTTAGATTATTAACCCAGTCCGAGGATTATTCAGCTTTCTTTATTCTTAATGAAGAGCTGCCTGATAAAACAAATGAATATACCAAAACAAAACAAAAAACAACAACAAAAAAAGAGCTGCCTGATTTCTAATCCGTACATATAAAGTACTTGGAAGCATTCTTGGTATGTAGTAAGCATTCAATAGTTACTACTGTTATTGCTGCTGCTGTTATTACTGTTACTGCTATTACTACTACTATTATGGCTACTGCTACTATTTGTCCGTCGTTCAGTAGCGCTTGCCTACCCCCAGGACAGGGAACATAAATAGAAGGCCATGAAACTTACCCTAGACCAGGGGTTCTTTACTTGAAGTTCGAAGACCCTTGAATATGTGAACTTGGACAGAAAAAGTTCATATATTTTCTCTGACCTCTAACTGGAAAATAGTATTTCCTTCCATCATAAATGTAGATAACAAACCTTTGTCATCAGTAGAAATCACAGGTATTTTCATGTTCTATAGTTATTACAGAAATATCATGTATGTTCATCAATACTTTTCACCACTAGAACTTGTTACTTAATGCATTAATAAAGAAGCATAAGGACTTCCCTGGTGGCGCAGTGGTTAAGAATCCGCCTGCCAATGCAGGGGACACAGATTCGAGCCCTGGTCCGGGAAGATCCCACATGCCGCGGAGCTACTAAGCCGTGTGCCACAACTACTGAGCCTGCGCTCTAGAGCCCGTGAGCCACGACTACTGAGCCCGCGTGTCACAACTACTGCAGCCCGTGTGCCTAGAGCCTGTGCTCTGCAACAAAGAGAAACCACGGCAATGAGAAACCCACGCACCACAACGAAGAGTAGCCCTCGCTGGCCGCAACTAGAGAAAGCCCGCACACAGCAACGAAGACCCAACGCAGCCAAAAAATAAATAAATAAATTTATTAAAAAAAAAAAAAGAAGCAAATTTAACACTACATCGCAAATTGTTTTTTAAAATATTTTGATAGTTGCATATATAATATATAATTGACTTTCTTTTTAATTGCATGTATTTTTATTTATTAATTTAAAAACATTATGCCCAGAAAGATTTAGTAGGCTTCACCAGACTGCCAAAGGGGTCCATGGCACAAAAATGTCCAGGAACCCCTGCCCTAGCCATTCGCAGATAAAATCTTCATTGACACTATCCTCTCTGCCTGGAACTCCCTTCCCTCCTTTTACTATTGAGTCATACCTCAGCTCAAATTTGCCCTCTTTGTGAAACCTTCCCCTCTCTGCCCCTATTCAAAACAAATTGTTCATTGCACTTACTTCCTGAGTTTGTACCTCTCTTTTACTCGCTATTTGATCTTGAACAAGTTATTAAACTTTCTCAAACTCATATTTCTCAAATGTAAAATGGAAATAGTAGTAGGTATATATAATGCTAAAAATGACTGTGAAGATTAAGCAAGATTATGCATATGAAATTCTTCATGTAATGTCCAGAGTAGTAATTTTCAAACATTTTGGTTTCAGGACCCTTTCACTCTCTTAAAAATTTCTGAGAACTCCAAAGAGCTTTTGTTTATGTGGGTTGTGTACACAGATATTCAAAGTTAACACTGAGAATTTTTTAATGTTTCTTTATTAATTCATTTATAAAAATAAATGATAAACCTTGTAACCTGTTACATACATAACATATTAATAATAATACATTTTTGTGGAAAAAACCTATATTTTCTCCAAATAGTAAGAAGAGTGACATTTTTTTCCATTTATATAAATCTTTTTAACATCTGGCTTTTATGTCTGTTGCTGTATGTTGTTTTAATCTAAGTATACAAAGAAAATCTAGCCTCACACAGAAATGGATTTGGAAAAGAGAGTAGTATTTTGCTAGTCTTTTCAGGTAACTATGGATATTTTTCTCTGATACTTTACCAATTTGACAAGTAGTAGTTAGGCTCGTGGAGATATGAAATCTGAAATGATACCAATAAACTTTTCATTCTCTGCTGCATTAAAATTCACTGGTCTATCTTGCACTTTGAGTGGATCTCTTATTCACATATGATTTTTTTTTAACAATGTATCTTTTTATTATGAATTTTTATTAACATTTTCATTTTCAACCAGTGGCTTTTGTACTATTTTAGACAATGCCTTAGAGTCTTTTTGTTCTATTTTTTTTGGCTGTGCTGGGTCTTAGTTGCGGCCTATGGGTTTTTTTTTTTTAACATCTTTATTGGAGTATAATTGCTTTACAATGGTGTGTTAGTTTCTGCTTTATAACAAAGTGAATCAGCTATACATATACATATATCCCCATATCTCCTCCCTCTTGCGTCTCCCTTCCACCTTCCCTATCCCGCCCCTCTAGGTGGTCACAAAGCACCGAGCTGATCTCCCTGTGCTACACGGCTGCTTCCCACTATCTATTTTACATTTGGTAGTATTTATAAGTCCATGCCACTCTCTCACTTTGTCCCATTTTACCCTTCCCCCTCCTCGTGTCCTCAAGTCCATTCTCTACGTCTGCGTCTTTATTCCTGTCCTGCCCCTAGGTTCTTCAGACCCTTTTTTTTTTTTTTTTTAGATTCCATATATATGTGTTAGCATACGGTATTTGTTTTTCTCTTTCTGATTTTATAACATCATGCACTGGTCACTTGCAAAGTATTGGTTCACTGAGTTATGCAGATCTCCAAAACATTGACATATTTCATTACAAAAAATAAAAAAAATCACATCATTAATAGCCCCACGATCTCACTGGAAATGCCTTTAGGATTTGGGAAGCTGATAAGTTCATGTGCCAGACACAAATCTTCCAAAATTCTAATTTTCACATGAAAGTTCAAATTTTATCATTGGCAACAAATACTGTCAGTTGTTTTTCCTTGAAGTGACATGTTCGCTTCATGCATTTTGGAGAAAATGTCTGGCAAATGTTTGAATAAATGTAGTTTGCCTCTCAGTTGTTCTTTCAAGTAAAAACAGTGTTTCATGAAAAAAAGTGGCTACTCACTCACACAAGTGTTTTTCCTCGAGACAACCATCATGCCTTTGTGTGCATCAGAAGTGCTTAATATGTACTTCCCATTTTGTCACATAGAATGTTGAATAGGTGTGTATTCAAGGGTCTAGATTTAATAAAATTAATCATTTTTATCCCTTCATCAAGGCATTGTTTTTCCATGGCAATGATAAATACAATGACACATTAGTGGCAGATTTTGGTGCCACTACTTTGATTCATGTTAAGACACCAATAGTTTTACCCACCATTGGGTAATGCTTTTGCATCATTGTTGCACATGCCAACAGAGTAAAAAAAAGCAAATAGTGTCTTAGTATTATTATGAAAATTGTTTTGACCTTCTAGACCTCCTGAAAAAGTCTCAGGGATCCCAAGGAACCATCAACGACCTTTTGAGAACCCCTTATTAACAGCACAGTATGTGCTTTATAAATGTTAACTATTGTTACAATTAGCTATAGGGATTATATGTTTCTAATTAAAACTCTGGATTATAATATGTCACGTGATCTGTCAGTGAATAGGTGCAGAAATAGAGACTGTCCCCTCCATAGCTTTCTTGTTCTTTTTTCATTTTGCCTCATCCTATAGTTAGATATATAACCAGCACCAAGACATTAAGGTCCCAAGGACAGTGATAAGACTTTACCTAAGGCAATATTCCACTACCAGCATAGTGCTTTATACAGAGCAGGTGCTTAATAAATACTTGTTAAACAAGTGATGAATGAACAAATGAACAAACGCAAATCAGTCCACTCTAGGCTTGTCAGCAACTCTTGTGGAAGAACAGAGGTTGAAGTGGTAGACACTTTATTTTTATTTGTTTGCTTTTAAGGTAGTCATTTCAACTATCGTAGTCTTGTTTAAGAAATTTGTGTAATAATCAACCAAGGTTATCTTTTATGGGGAAATAACGTTAATTGTTTTCCTTCCTAAAAAAATAACACTTGTTAATTGTAGAAAATACAGACCAAAAAAAGAAAGAAAAAAATTACTGGAAATTCATCATCTAGAAATAAACTTTATTGAAATTTGTATCTGTCTTTTTTTCTATGCAGATAACTTTTTTACCTTCTGTTTTGTTACTTCCTTTTTTCATCTAACACTATATAATGAATGTCCTTCTATATCATTATATATCCTTCTCTAACGTAACTTTTAATATGTACATATCATATCTTATTTGGATGCGCTTCAGAAATAATTGGTTAAGTGAGGTTTTCTTTGGATTTTATTTTTCCCCTATTATTCCTGTCCCATCTCATTATCAACCAGAAAAACTACAAATCAACAGTAACAGAATGATACAGTAAGTAAACTCAAAGGATCCACTGAGAATTTTTACCTTTCTATCATTGTTACAAGCACCATGGCTATGAATAACACACCCACAGCAGAAACAGCCCTGAAAACAAGAAATAAAAATTGAGAACACCCCAAATAAGATATTTTAAGATATATCTAGAGAAAAATAAGCATGGATCATGTAACTAAGAAGAAAGAATTCCCCTCTTGGGAAGCTGCACAGGAAAAGTGCTCAATGACGGGATGTGTGGTAAACCATTCAGATGGTCCATTGAAAAGTCAACTCTGAAGCTGCATGAAATGAATGGGCAAAAACATAAAGATGAAAATAAGTAGGAGTTGAAGTATAAAGAACTCTATTACTGCATTGCTAACAGGGACATTTAGGTGGAGGTTAAGGGCACTCCATTCTAAACTCTGTTTTCCTTTAAAAGAACTTGAACTTTCTCCTTAACTTCTCAACTTGAACTTTCTCCTTAACTTCAAAGATAGTCAGTATAGTCAGCTGAATAGAAAAGAAACATCAAACTAAGAAGAACGCTACCAAAGAGAGAAAGTCAATAGACAATAGAGTCAGATGGTAAATAAGAGGGAGAAGAAGTGGTGGAACTAGATGTCCCCAAAGAAAACTATATTCATGTATAGCTCTCTCTCTCTCTCTCCATATATATATAGATAGATAGATATGGACATAGATATAGATATATTCTGATTTATTTAATAAAAAAGCGGAAGTCTGGGAACTGTAAGTACTTTCTGATTTTTAGTAAGTTGAAGAGGTCATTTCTTCACTCAACATGGTTCAGTGGCTTAACTAAGATTCAGGGAGTTTCAAGTTCTTTTTTCTCAGCTCTTTCAATGAAGTATTAAAAAAAATTCTAACTCCCTCCGACCAGCATTCTACATCCTTAATCTACACTTAAATTATACTCTCCCACTCCATAATTCCTCCAAGATCATTCATCTAACTAAATCTGTCCACTTCATCCAAGCCAATCTCTCTAGAAATCCTTGAACACATCTTGCTAAATCCTGCCTCCAAGTACTTGCCCATATAATTCCTCAGGATGCTTGTCCTTTTTTCTACCATTAGTTCCTTCAACTCAGATCAAAATGAACCTGCCTCCTCCCCCCAAAGGTTGCCTAAATAATTCCACTCATTTTAATCATTCATCTATCAGTCATTGTAAAGAATATACCTCATTCACATTACCATTGACATATTGCTTTCAAGTTGTTTTATGGAGGCCTTATTTATTCTTTGAATTGTAAGTTTCTAGAGGGCAAGTGTCATGGCTTCTAATTTTTCTGTTTCAAGAAAATGGAAGATAGAAAGAAGAAACAAAGGAAGGCGGAAGAAAGAAAAAGGCGATATGGAGAAGTAACAAGAAAAGAAAGAAGACAAACAGAAGATAAATCTGTGAGATTTTATTTTCTAATACACACAATGAAAACAATGCTTTGTGAAAGTCATATTGACATGAATAAGTCTAATTCTAATAAGTACTCAATTTAAGATTGCAATCTGACCTTCCCCATCCCTGTTCCATGCTCTATTTTTTCTAATAATTCTACCTTTTCTAATTGCTATTTCTAATAAGCAATTTTTAATCTAATGACCACTCTATTAAAATTGCAACCCACCCCATCTCTCTTACCCTGTTTCACTTTTTCTTTTTTATACACTTATCACCTTTAAACATACTAAATCATTTATTTATTATATATATTTTACTATTGGTTCCCCATCCCTACTCAACTCTAAGTAAGCTCCCTGATGGCAGGGATCTTCATCTGTTTTGTTTCCTGATGTAACTTCAGCCCCAGAAGCAGTATCTTACTCAAAGTAGGTGCTCAGTAAACTCACTGAATGAACAAAGCTCTCTGCAAATGTCACATACAGGCTCTGAAATTTTCACAAATACCCACGACAGTCACAGTGATCAATGAAAAACTTGCTCCCTCATTAATGCTGCATACCAGTGCTAATCAACCACCTAAAAGATGGCTGATTTAGACCCCAACTAGATTAAGCACCATGAAAACGGGTGTTATAGAGTCAAGCAGAACTTTACAGAGCATGTGGCCAGTGTGGCCTTGACCACAGGCCCCCTGAGGGGCTAGGTGTTAACCAAATAAAATGGTGATGGGGGTGACAGGTGGCCAATCTGGCTCGGAGACCTTAACCACTACCTCCCCACCCACAGTAAAAGCCACAGAGGGCCTGTGACAGGGGACTTGCTGTCTCAGGAACCCTCTCCAGTGTCATATTTCTACTCCAGCTGGCTGACTTAGTGCAGGCTTCCTGCTTCCAGCCAGTTGTCATCCCTGCCCTGTCTCTTCTGATGAAGCATCCGATTCAACCGGCCTCTTTGATTCACAAATTAATTGTTTTTGGGTCCCCTTTGGCTCCAACCCAGTCCTTCCCTTGTCTAGGAGAGAAGTTTATATAGCTTTTATTTTATTTATTTTATTTATTTTATTTATCTGTTTATTTATTTATTTTTGGCTGCTTTGTGTCTTCATTGCTGCACGTGGACTTTCTCTAGTTGCAGCGAGCGGGGGCTACTCTTCGTTGCGGCGCACGGGCTTCTCACTGCGGTGGCTTCTTTTGTTGCGGAGCACAGGCTCTAGGCGTGCGGGCTTCAGTAGTTGTGGCTCGCAGGCTTTAGAGCGCAGGCTCAGTAGTTGTGGCACACGGGCTTAGTTGCTCCATGGCATGTGGGATCTTCCCGGACCAGGGCTCGAACCTGTGTCCCCTGCATTGGCAGGTGGATTCTTAACCACTGCACCACCAGGGAAGCCCTATATAGCTTTTAAAATGCATGGCTTGAAGACAGCCACCTTCAGAGAAAGTCTGTAAAACACAGTCTTGCCACAATTTCAGTAATTCCTCTCAAGGTACCCAGGGCAGTGGAGTCAGCAAATATGAGTTCAACTACTCGTTCTACCACCTCCTAATTGATTATCCTTCAAACTAGGCAAAGCTGATTCTCTGTGCACACAGGCCCCTTCCCCCATCTCTAGAGCTAGACAAATTTACCTTTCGCTTAAAAATGTTGGCTCTGAGTCGTATATGCTAGCTCAGTCTCAAAAGGCCAATAATATTCATATGAAGTCTTGACAAGTTCCAAAGAAAATTTCTCCATTACACCTGGAAAAAGCTGGACTTTGCAGTCAGATAGGCCCGAATCCGTTGGTGCAGCCACTTTCCAAGCTTTTTCCATGACCTTGGTTAAGTTACTTTTCTTCATCTACAAAACAAGTACATAATAAATATTCACAAACATTGTAAGGAATAAAATAGATAATGTATATGAAGTGCTTGGCATAGCCTGATATACTCTTGGTGCTTAAGGGCTATTAGCTATTTTGATTAATATTAACACCAGCTAGAGTCTAATATAGTCTCTACTGAGACTAGTACTGGGATGAAAGAGACCAGCACCATTTTCCTTGAAGGCTAACTGGGTCTTTGTTTCCTCCGTAATGCAGTATACAACAGCTGCTCAATTTTTGTCGTGTGAGTACATGAATGAACAAATGAATGCATGAACAACATAATAAGGGAAAGCACACTACAAAGGGAGTTGGAAGTCCTAAGTGTTTGACTTACTTCAACCACTAATTAAATAACTGAAGATCTGTGGATATTACACCATTTCTAAGTCCTTTTAGACCTCTAAGTTCAAAAAGTCCTTATGGGGACTTCCCTTGTGGTTCAGTGGTTAAGACTCCGCGCTCCCAATGCATGGGGCCCAGGTTCCATCCCTGGTCAGGGAACTAGATCCCACATGCCGCAACTAAAAGATCCTGCATGCCGCAACAAAGATCCCTCACAGGGCAAAGAAGATCCCGTGTGACGCAACTAAGACCCAATGCAGCCAAATTACTTAATTAATTAATTTTTTTAAAAAGTTCCTTATGGCTCTGACACTGTTAGATTCTAACAGTATTTGAAAAGGTGAAAAACAAAGATACAAAAACAAAAGCTACAAAACAAACAGTATTTGAAAAGAAAAGGAAACTCTTAACCTCTGAGACCTGTTGCTATGGACTGAATTGTGTCCCCCCAAAATTCATATGTTGACATTCTAAACCCCAGTGTGGCTTTATTTAGAGATAGGACTTTTACAAAAGTAATTAAGGATAAATAAGGTCATAAGGGTAGGTCCCTAATCTCATAGGATTAGTGTTTTTTTAAGAAGAGACACCAGAGAGCTTGCTTTCTCCTTCATGTGAGGGCACAGGGAGAAGGCAGCCATCTGCAAGCCGGGAAGGGAGCCCTCACCAGAAACCAAAGTGGACAACACCTTGATCTTGGACTTCCCAGCCTCCAGAACTGTGAGAAAATAAATTTCTGTTGTTAAGCCACCCATTCTGTGGTATTTTGTTATGGCCACCTGAGCTAAGCCACCTGTTATATGCCATACCCAACAGAAATATTCAACCCTATATTCAGAGTTCTCTAAGAATATCATTTTTAATCTCCATTCCAAACCCCTATAAATTTTATATCCAGATGCTGCTTAAATGAAATTACTGTATCACAACAGCAAATTGACAATTCTAATAAACTACTCATTGGGTTGAATTTATAAACACTTTAGTACTATGCTTCAGAACGTTAATTATCAGTTTGAAAAGCTGATATGCTTTACTCCCTTGTTTACTTGACAGTTATTGAGCAAATTCATGTTTGTTAATTAATTACTCAACGCAAAATCCCTAAGATTCTAAAGTAAATTTACTCACCAATTTATCATAACAAATCGAGTCTGTCATAGCTGAAAGAATGGGAAATTCCCCTTCATTTGATGAAGAAAAACAATGGCTTTTGACACTCTGAGAACAGCTAGGGTCAGGCATGGTTTCCTGGTGGAGAAGAAATTCCTGAATTAACAAGTCTTACCCAGGAGAAATTTGTACATTCTACTCATACATTGCTCAATAACAGTAGCTGGTAGCCACGTGTGACTACAGGGCACTGGAAATGTGGCTAGTCCAAACTGAAATGTGCTGTAAGTAAAATATCTCACTAATAATTTTTATATTCATTATATGTAAAAATAATATTTTGGATATTTTAGGATAAATAATGTTATTAAAATTAATTTCACCCTTTTTTACTTCTTAAATATGGCTACTAGAAATTTTAAATTTATATATGTTGATGGCATTTTATTTATAGTGAACAGTGCTATTCTAATTAATTCCTTGTCACATCTTAAAGTCTAGCTAGTTAAAGCAAAGAATAAGGCAGGGATTAAATACAATCAACAGATATGTTTTATCTGGTGCACACAATTAAAACAAATTTTAATTAATTGCCAATATTTAAACATTGACAGATTTCAAATCAAAATGCAGGCTGCTGGCTTCTTTTGAAAAGTCAGAATATTTAAAAACACTAAACCTACATTTTCCATGGCCAAAACTGGCTGAAATTGATTGGCAGCTTCCCTCTGAACAAGACATGAGCTCTCCAGTTCATCCTAGTCCCTAACTGGCTTATTCTACCTTCTCTGCCTACATGTAGGTATTTCAATTTTGATGTTGGCTATAGAGAAAAGTTCAAACATAGAATGGAGTGGAAGAGAAAGTACATACTTTGGGCTTATACAGATCTTCATTTGAATTCCAGTTTATTCATTTAAATGGCCATATGACTTTGGATGAGTTATTCAGTGTCTCTGAAACTTGATTTCCTTATCAGTAGAATATGAATAAATATATTGTGGAAATTAGTAGCAATTAAATAAAGTAAAATATATTCAGGAGTTGCATCAGAATAGTTGCTTAATGAATTATATTATTACTTCTTTCCTTTGGCTGACTCAATATTTATTTGGGAACTAGGGGTATTGATAATAGAGGAGTAGTAAGATCCTATGTGATTTTCCCAGTGCCAAGAATCCACAAAAGTATGGATGCTCTCTCCTTGAGTGCAAAGATCTTGGGAAAGAGGAGATCTTTCAACATCTTTCTTAGGCCCACATGATGGTTAAAGCGCTTTTATTAATTGAAGTTGAATTTTTATTTTGCCAATTAGAAATTAAAACTTCAGATGTCTGACAACTATGCAAACTTTTCAAGTCACACTGAACCCCAATAATGGCAGATGTTTATTTCGATTGGTGTCATGTTGCAGCTTTGTTTTAGATCCCCAGCAGCTCATGTAAATTGCAGAAGCCTAACTTTTCACACCTATAAATACTTTGATTTAGTAAAACCAAGAGTTAAGGATAAAGGATGGAATAAAAAGCATGCAAAAAATGAGAGAGCAAAGATCGATGAAAAAAATTTCCTATATTACAGAAGCTGGGACACAAACAGAATGATTTGTTCTGTAGACTTTCCCCTCTTGGTATAAAATTTGTGTCCCATTTGAGGACAAGCTTGTTCAATATTAGCTGCTGACTGGACTCAAATGCCTGCCCTTCACAGTTCTTACGTCATGATTCATATACTCTCCCAGCTCTTTTTGACTGCCTGCAATTACCTGTAACAGACAATTCTTCTGTGTATTGTCTGTGTTACCTTTTCAAATGTTTCCATGGTTCACAGATAAGTCATCTGATGTATACTATACTGTCTCGTCAACAGTAAATCCAGGCATTGAGGGGCTCTCCCAAAATTCTATTGTCCTCTGCAAGTTGGCTGCCCGAAATAAGAATCCTCCTAGAACACACAAATAAATTCCACTTGGATACCACAATTAGCTGTAATAATAAATGAACAAATAGATAAATAAAAACTAGAAGAAAATGTAAGTAAGTGAATAATTATCTCAGATTGGGAAGGATTCTCCAAAGTAACAAAAAGAAATCCCAAAGAAGCAGGTCAAAAGATTTGATGACAGAAAAACTTAAATTAAAAAAAAAAACTTAAATAATAGTCTGGAAAAAAATAAATCTATAAACTGGAAAAAATATTTGTTACAAACATGAGAAAGAACAATTATCTTTAATATGTAATGAGCTCATGGATGTTGCTTTTAAAAAACACTAAAGATCTAATAGAAAAATGGATAAAGGAGATGAACAATTCATAGAAGTACAGCTAAGAAATGGCTACTAAAGTATTTTAAATTAAAACCTCACCAGTAACCCCATAATTTTGAATTGAAATAACAATAAAAAATCTTTTTTTCTATTCATCAAATGAATCAAGATTTGTTTCAATGGTAGTATTTACTTTGGGACAGGATGTGGTAAGATAAACAAACACATACCCTGCTACATTAGTGCCTTTCTGAAAAGCAAAAGCCCTTAAAAAGTTCCAATGCCTTTCAACTTTTCTGTAAGACTAAAATTTTTCAAAATGAAAAATTGAAGGATAAAAAGAAAAACAATACTAATAACAAAACTAATACGTATTTCCTTAAGTAAATACTCTGTATATGTGTATATATATATATATTTAATTAAGATTAATTGACATATAACATTATATTAGTTTCAGGTATACAACATAATAATTGGATATTTGTATATATTGCAAAATGATCACCACAGTAAGTCAAGTTAACATCCATCACCATACATAGTTATAATTTTTTCTTGTCATGAGAACTTTTAGGAACAACTCCCTTAGCAACTTTCAAAGATACAATATAATATTAACTATAGTCACCCTACTGTACACTACTGAACATGTATATTTTTTAAAAGTTGTGAATCTAGCCATTCATTTAAAGGGATCTAATCTTCCCTCTAAAGCAGTGGTTCTCAAAGTACGGTGTCTGGACCATCAGCATCAGCAGCATCTTGAAACACGTTAGAAATGCTAATTCTCATGCCCACCCAGGTTTACTGATCCAGAAATTCTGGGGGTGGGGCCAGCAATGTGTGTTTTCACAAGCCCTCCAGGTGATTCCGACGCACACTGAAGTCGGAGAACCACTGCTCTAAAGTTACAGAAAACATAATGGATAGAATAATGTATTAAATAATTTTTTGAGAATGCAATCAGATAACACTGAGTATGGGAAATTCTATGTGGCCAATTCTCCATTTCTTCAACAAATAAATGGCATAAGGGATGCTGTACAGCAGAAATTAACATAACATTATAAATCAACTATACTTAAATTTTAAAAAATGGCATGAGGGAAACAAAATGAAGGAAAAGTATGAAAAATTAAAAGAGACTTAAGAGGGCTTCCCTGGTGGCGCAGTGGTTAAGAACCCACCTGCCAACGCACGGGACACGGGTTCGAGCCCTGGTCCCGGAAGATCCCACATGCCGCGGAGCAACTAAGCCCGTGTGCCACAACTACTGAGCCTGCGCTCTAGAGCCCGCGAGCCACAACTACTGAGCCCACGTGTCACAACTACTGAAGCCCGCGTGCCTAGAACCCGTGCTCTACAACAAGAGAAGCCACTGCAATGAGAAGCCCACGCACTGCAATGAAGAGTAGCCCCCACTTGCCACAACTAGAGAAAGCCTGCGCGCAGCAACAAAGACCCAATGCAGCCAAAAATATAATTAATTAATTAATTTAAAAAACCAACCCCCCCCCTCCCAAAAACAAGAGACTTAAGAGACATAATAACCAAATCTATGTGTGGACCTTATTTGAATACTATTTCAATCACATCAATTGGAAAAAGATGTTTTGAGACAATTAGGAAAGGTCAAACATGATTTTAAGGAATTATTATTTGTTTTATTGTGTGTGAACATTATAATATGGTTATCATTTTTTATTAAAGTATAGTTGATGTCACAATATTAGATAAGTTACAGGTGTACAATTAGTGATTCACAATTTTAAGGGTTATACTCCACTTACAGTTATTATAAAATATTGGCTGTATTCCCCGTGTTGTACAATATATCCTTGTAGCTTATTTTATACATAATAGTTTGTACCTCTTACTCCCTTACCCCTATAATGCTTCTCCCTCTTCCCTCTCCCCACTGGTAACCACTAGTTTGTTCTCTATATCTGTGACTCCCCTTCTTTTCTGTTATATTCACTAGTTTGTTGTATTTTTTAGATTCCACATATAAGTTATATATATATTTTTTGATGTGGACCATTTTTAAAGTCTTTATCAAATTTGTTACAATAGTGCTTCTGTTTTGGGTTTTTGTGGGGTTTTTTTGGCCACGAGGCATGTGGGATCTTGGCTCCCTGACCAGGGATTGAACTCTCAGCCCCTGCATTGGAAGGCGAAGTCTTAACCGCTGGACCGCCAGGGAAGTCCCTAGATTCCACATATAAGTTATATTATACATTATTTGTCTTTCTAGTTCACTTGGCATAATACCCTCCAACTCCATCCATGTCGCTGCAAATGGTTACGATTTTTAAATAGCCTTTTAAAAATCCTTGTCTGTTAGAGATTTTTAATAACTGTTTTAAAAAATAGATGAAGCAAATATGGCAAAATGTTAACAACTATAAAACCTGATTCAACGTGATAAAACATGAGTAAAAATAGGAGTCTGTTATACTCTTCTTTCTACTTTTCTGTTCTATTGAAATTTTTAAAGAAAAAAGTAAAAGCAAACAAAAACTGCAGACTTTTTAGCCAGTAATTCCCATTTTAGAAATTTTGCCTTAAGGAAATATTCAGTCTCAGAAGATTTATTTATAAATATCTTCATTACTGCATCGTATGTACTATAAACTGTTAGAAACAACCTAAATGTCCAAAAAATAAGAAAAAGTTATAATAAATTATGAGACTTTTATGTAATAGAATATGATGCAGCTATTAGAAATGTTATATTTTAAAAATGCAGGATACAAAACTCATATAGTATCATTCTTTTTTGTAAAAAATAAATATATGCCTAGAAAAAAGACTAGACGGAACTACAGGTATTCCCCACTTTTCCAGAATTCCCTTTACTCCACTTTGCTTTTACAAAAGACCTACATTAATACCTGTTTTTGCTAACCAAAAGAGATCCAAAGAGGATTTTCACTTTTATGAAAAAAGGCAAAAAGCAAAAATAGCAGTCAGCATTTGTTTTGCAGGGGGTGTTATATAGGCAGCCCACACTGGGCAGGAAGAGTGGCACTACCAAGCTCCTTCCCTGGGAACCACACTAAGCATCTCAGCATCAAGCCACCATAGCTTTGAGTTGTGCCCGCAAGCATCTATGCTTTATCTTGATTTATTTTGTGCATCAGTTAGCAAGATGTGTCCTAAGATAATTGCTTATTCACTTTATGCCATTTGGCATACAAAAGGTTTCGTAGGAACGTTCCATTTTCAGATAGTGGGGGGCAACCTGTATATCAAAATGTTAAGAGTAGTTGTCTTTGAATATTGAAGCTATGGATCTTATGGACTTCCTCCTTTGTATAATAACTTACTATGTTTTCTAAATTATGCATATGAACCCATTCATAGTAAAAAAAATATTTTAATAAAAATCAAAGTATTGTGTCATAATGGTTATAAAAATAAAGTACTATACAATAAAATTAAGACTTTTTTTTAAAACCTAAGAATCATCTCAGGAATGAGCTATTACTTAATGAAAGAGAAAGAGGAGTTACACCTACCTAGTGAAGCACATCTTCTTTGTACTTTTCATTTGATAGCAATTATATACATCTTTAGACTGCTGTGCTTGTATGTCCATGGACATATTCATTCTATAATATTCAATAAATATTTATTGAGTGACTACTATTTGCCAACAGTTACCAAAACAGGCAAAAATCCCTGTCCTTATGAAGCTTACATTCTAATGGAGGGAGACAGCTAATTAAGAAAAAAATTTTTTTAATATTCATGGCATATCAAACAATAAGCGCTATGGAGAAAAATCAGGCAGGGAAGGAAAATAGGGAGTGTTGGATTGTTGGAAGAGGGGGTAGTTATTTGATTTTAAATAAGGTAGCCTAACTGAGAAGGTGACATTTAAGAAAGACCTGAAGAGGTGAGGGAGTGAACTATACTGTACCTGGGGTAAAATCTCAGTCAGAGGAAACAACAAGTGCAAAGGTCCTAAGGCAGAAGCATGCCTGGGGTGCATAGCTTGTCTCTCTAACTTGACTGCAATTTCTTTGAAAGCATCAAATCATTCATTCACCTGCTTCTTTTGCCACAACCCTGATCACAATGCCTAGAATAGTACTCAGGAAACATTTATCAGAGACAATGATGCAAGGACTGAAAATTATTAGAATCCATAATCTTTTCCTTAAAAACCATCCATTATCATTCTCTCACTTCTTTACAAAGAAGAACTTTTTAACATAAGATCTGTTCAAATTTGGGTATGTTTCAGGAGGTGGAAATGTTTCCTTTTCCAGAGACATTCAAAAAGACTGAAACGTCAGTGGGCAGGGATGCTCTAAAGGAAATACAAGTATTGGATGGGTTACCGGACTAGATGGCCCATTGTACTCCCTTCCATCACTCAACATTCAACAAATATTATTGAGCAATGAATAAAACCAAAATCCTTGCTTTCTTGAATTAATAATCTTGTCAGCAACCCAATAGCTGCTATAAACCTAGTGGATTGGCAAATAGTCAATGCTGGCTAAAAAACAAGGAAATCCCCTTTTTAAAAAGTGAACCATTTATAAAGTCATAATGGTTATTTACCAGAGAACGTGTTCCTCAACTTCTTAAGAGAATATCTTATTCATATTTGAATCTCCAGGGCTGCATATAGGTCCTCACTAAGTGTTGACTTAAATACATCATCTTGAATAAACTCCATATTTTCTAGTGTTTCTTCAGTCCCTAGCCTGGCATTTTCTACTTACTCAATTATATTGTTGATAGAAAGCTGAGTAAGGTATAATCATAAATGATAATCACAAATTGAAAATGTATTTACAATTAATTTGGTTCTTTTTTTTTCCACATTAAACATCCGCCTAAGGCAATGGCATTGATTTCAAGTTGAATATTGCTTGTAGTGAAATTGCCAAAAGGAAGACCAGCCCTTATTTGCTCATAAAATTCCACTTACTTTTTTTTAAAACTTTCTATTCCCAGTAAAAAAAAAAAAAAAAAAACCACAAGACTTTCTGCAAACAAAAGCATAGGGTTAATCAAAGATTAAAGATTAATGTTCACCACAGATGTATTTGTTAGATAAAACTAAGTCACAGTAACAAACAGATAGCCCAGATTCAGGGGATTTTAAAGAAAGTTTATCCTCTCTCATACAACAGCCCAGGGAAGGAATCCAGGTCAGAGGTAGTTTGCTCCACACAGGCTTTCAGGGATCCAGGCTGATAACAGCTCTGCATCTTCAACACACAGCTTCCAGAGTTGCCTTGGGCATCATCACTCCAGTCAGCCAGAAAGAGGAAACATCATGAGGGGCATGAGTGGAAGGTTTGATGGGCCAGACTTATCACCTCCTCTCAAATTCCACATCTCATAACCTCATCTAACTGCAAAAGAAACCAGAAAATACAGTCAAGTTTTGGATCCCTGAAGAAGAGGATATGGTAGATTGTTGGTGATCTCTGCCATAATAGGATTGTAAATGAAACTCTAATTCTCTAAATGCTCTTCCCCCCCACCCCCATGCCCAGAATATTAGCCAATGTTTATAGCCTCTGATTAAATCTGCATACTGAAAAGGGCTCTTACAGGACATGCCCTATCATAGTTCATAATTTATGAATAGATTATATTCCAAAAGTTCACTTGTGAGTTTACTAAAATATATCTTCTGGTAGAACCCACAACTTATTACTTATCCTATGTACACAGTCCCCCTCCCCTTGTTACTCTCCTTTCCATAGGTGCCTGTCAGTTTCATACTATGCCAAAAATCCCACCCAAGTCTATCCCAGTGCCCATTCCCCAGTCAGTATTGTCATCAATGCTGCTGTTCTTATCTGGGTGTTAAAACAGTGGATTTATATTTTTAAAAGTATTTTCACAGATAGACATACTAATAGTTATATTTTTGAATATTTCCTATATACCAGAACTACATTCTCTGAACTTCATTTTACTCATTTATAAAATGGAGATAATAATAATAATAATAATGCTGATCTCATGAAGTTATAGTAAGGATGAAATGAGATAATGGTTACAGAGTGCCTGGGACCTTGTCTGACATTAGTAAATTTACTCAATAAATGTTAGCTATTATTTTCCTAATTAGTTTATTATTACTCAGTGATTGGATGAAAGTGTGAAGAGCTCATTATCACTCAGCTCTGTTCCCCTCTCCCTCAGCAAACTCCCAACCCTCCAACCAATAAAGGAAACAACAGTCACACTTTTTTGAATGTTGACAGTGGTTCTCAATGATAATGACCCTGAAGTGCTTGTTAAAAATGTAAAAAAATCCCTATTCAGTGAGTCTGAGGTAAGCACTGCTGCCACATTGAACAACACCAGGGGGCACCATTCACATTGTGTTGCATATAAATGGTGCTTCCTGGAGTTTTGCAAATTTTGGGTTCTAAAGTTGAAGTCCAGGAAATTGTATTTTTAACAAACACCCAGGTGATTACAGACAATCCTCCAGAGTCTTTGAGGCTGTTCTAGAGTGACTGTTAAGTGTGGGGACCTGAGAAAGAACTTATCCCACGGGTGAGTTCAGTGTCTAAAAATGGCTGTAATCGAGTATCAATAAAATAACATTTTTAAAAGCCATCTACTACAACCTGATCACAGCTTTGTTATTCAGAACTCTTCTCAGCGGCCGAATTCAGTGGAATGAGACTTTTACCTGTAATTTCCCTCCAAAGGCTTCACAGTGCTCTTCAGACATGATCTCATTAATCCTCAGGACAGATCTGTGAGACAGGTGGCAGACATCGGACTTTTCATTACAGCTAGCTTGAGGCATGAGCGGGGTTCTTGGCCCCAGAAGACCAGTGTCAGTACCTGGATGGGTCTTCTGCAATCTCCCCAGTCTTCATCTATAAGACATCAAGTTTCTACTTTTGCTGGGGAAATCCTCCCCAGTTCCCATATGACAAAGGTCGTTAAGATGGCAAATTTCATTCATTTGCCCATTCCATTCATTCACAAATATTTATTAGCTACTACCTCATAGGCCTAATACTTTTTGGAAGTAGGTGGGTGTTGACGTATACATGCACAAGTAAGCAATTACGTACTGTGCAAATCACTGTGGGACCATTAGTAGAGAGAAAACACATATTAATTGAGCAGTAATTACTAAATGCAAGCTATTGTGCTAACATCTTTCCTTAGATTATCTCTTTTATTACTTGCAATAGTTTGGAGAGGTAATGACAGATAGCATGATTTTTACACTTTTTACAAGAACTGGTCACATACCTCTAGTTAGTACATATTTCAGCCAGACTTTGATCTGAGATTTGCCTGATTCCAAATCCATGTTTTTTCCATGGTCCCTACCCTTAAGGAGAATACAACCCAATAATAAGGACAAGTACATAGATGACTTCTATATAATAATAATCGTGATAAAACTTCACATTTATTGAGTACTTGGCTAACTTAGCATGTTCCAGGCATTGAGCCAACCACTTTATATAGATTCTTTTGTGTAATCTTCACATCAACTCTATGAGGTAGATACTGTTAATTAGCCCCAATTATAGATGAAAAAAATCTGAGGCTTAGCGAGGTTGAATAACTTGACTACAGGGGAGAAAACCTGAAGAACACAATTGCTATCGCAAGAGGAACTGGCTTGTTCTACAAGATCCCAAGAACTAAATATAAGACCAAAGGTCAGAAGCTTCAGAGAGGTAGATCCGGGTTCAAAACGAAGATCTTACTGACAAAGCAATCCAAGTGTTGTCTCTGGAGGGAGCAAATTCCCTTTCTCAAGAGTTCAAACAGCTAACTGCCACTTCAAAGAGACATTATAAAAGGAATATTATTACGTCAAGAATGTTCCCCTGTTCTCTTCTCCACCACACCCCACTCCCACCTCAGCTTCCACACATCCTTCAGATTTCAACCTAAATATCACTTCCTCAGAGATGTCTTTCTAGATCCTACACACTCAGAGGCTCCATTATACATCATCTTAGCTCCCTGTATTTCTCCTTCATAGCACTTATAACTGTAATTAAATGACTAATTATGGGGTTAATAATGGAAAGTAGTTCTTATTGGGCAGAGACCACATGAATCTTGTTCTTGGATGTTTACTTACCTGGTGTCTACCAGTGTTTCAAACACATTAGATGCTCAATAAATATTTGTTGAATGAAGAATAAGTCACTGTTGATGGGTGACTGGCCCAGAAGTGGATTCTCAGAACTGTCTCAGTTGAAGGGGACACTAAGTCCCCCAGATAAGCTAACTTGAACATTTCAGAGCTACTCTTGCTCTTGGCGCCTTTCATGCACCTGTTAAAAATCCAGGGCTTCCCTGGTGGCACAGTGGTTGAGAATCTGCCTGCCAATGCAGGGGACACGGGTTCGAGCCCTGGTCTGGGAAGATCCCACATGCCGTGGAGCAACTGGGCCCGTGAGCCATAACTACTGAGCCTGCGCGTCTGGAGCCTGTGCTCCGCAACAAGAGAGGCTGCGATAGTGAGAGGCCCACGCACCGCGATGAAGAGTGGCCCCCGCTGGCCGCAACTAGAGGAAGCCCACGCACAGAAACAAAGACCCAACACAGCCAAAAATAAATTAATTAATTAAAAAAAAAAAATCCAGCTCATTGAACTCTCATTCACACTTTACCTTTTCCTTTGTTTGCAGCTCAGTGTCAAAACCTCATCCACACTGGTCCATCCTCATGTTGGAAACTATGCAGCAAGGACTAGCATTCATTTCCAATACCCTTGGCTTCTCTGCACCAATTCATTTCATGTTCATCCATGGGCTTTGGCCTGCCTGTCTCCCTTGTCCATCTGTTTGGACAGCAATGTGCCTGCTTGTGGGTGGTTAGATCCTTGGCATGGGATAGAATCTCCAAACAATGCAAGAGGTTTACATGGGCAAACTGCATTTCATAGTCAAAGACATCTGTTTTGGCGGTGGGGGTCTTCTCTCTGAAAGTCAGGGTGACATGTGCCCCCTTTATACTTGATTATACCTGTAGAAATGTGGATGCCCAAACCAATAGAAGATCAAAATCTCAAAAGGAAAATGAAAAATAGTCACAAAGCATTCATTTGACAAACAGAAGTGATAGTTTATTCTGGGGTAGGCGGTGGTGGGTAAGTGCTAGGGATTCATGACCTGCAAAACCAAGGAAGAGTAATATGTAAAGTGTGGCATACAGAAGAAGCTATGGGGGCGCAGAGAAGGCGTGAGAATGCTTGACAGACCTGAAGAGTCCCCGGGAAAATTCAATACATGTACCCAGGAAACAGGGCCAAGGGTTTTCTGCACATTGTGTTATACTAGGCAACAGAGGAGAGAAATGAACCACAACAGAGAGAACAGCTAAATCCAGAACCCAAGGTGTAGCCATGCCAATCAGTGGCAAGCAGGCAAGTGGGCAGGAATTAGTGAGGGCTGTATGCCATGGAGATGCAGGCTCTTTCATTTAAGATCAACATTTTCATTCCAGTTATTTAGGATGAAAGAAATGTGGCAAGGCGGGGCCTGAGGAAAGGTGAAGTGTGCTCTAAGCAGGTAGGTCTCCTTCCAAGAATAGTGTCAATACCTACATCCATTCCCAGGTAAGTGCACACACACACACACACACACACACACACTGTCATGGCAAAGCAACATTGTCTGGTACGGGGCCATGTTTCATAGAATTCTAAGAAAAGAATGAGCCAGTTATTACAGCATGTAGGATTTTTGGAAAAAGTATTTGTTATTTCAGTGGTTTTTTTGGAATGAGCCAGGGAACTTTGGAATGTGTATCCTCAGCATGAAAACTCACTGTTCTTTTAAAATGACTAGGACAGCAAGGTCCTGTGAATTCCAAAACTGATTTAACCTTCCTAAATGGGAGAAGTGGGCATACTAAGGAGGTAAATGAAAATGGAAATGAGGAAAACGATAAGTAAAAATCATAAAGGAGAAGGAAAAGAAAGAATTTTGTAATGAAGACTAGGAAAACAGAAGCTGGAATAAAGAGAAAATAAGGTCCTTACCCTCCTTATGCTTTTCTCTTTCAAAGGAAAACAGACAACAGTCATAATAAACAAGTAAATTACCAAATGAGTCCTATCACTTTCAGAGCGTAATGAAATAAGGGTATGGGGAGGTAATCTTAGGCAGATGGCCAGGGAATCCCTATCTGTAGAGGCTGCATGAGCTGAGACCTGAAAGAATGAGAGACAGCCATGCAAATATCTAGGGAAAGACCAGAACAGGCAGAAAGAAGAGAAAGGGTAAAGGCCCTAAGGCAGGAAGAAGTTTCCTGTGTTCAGAGAACAGCAAAGCCAATGAGGCTGGAACATAGTGAACAAGGGGAGTGTGGTAAAAGACAAGGTTGGAGAGAGGTAGGCAGGGGCCAGATCACACGGGGCTTGGCACGCTGTAGTGAGAAGCTTGGATTTTATTACAAGTAAAGGGGAAGCTAGCAGAGGAATTGCAGTAAGGAAGTAATGTGATATGATATGCATTTTTGAAAGATCATGCTGTCCATTACGTGAAAAATAAATTGTAGGGGGGCAAGAGTAGAAAATAAAGAGATCTGTTAGAAATTTATTGCAACAATACAGGTAAAAGATGGTGGAATGAGGTAAGAAATGATCAGATTTAGAAGGTATTTTGAAGAAATATATTTGTGTCCTTAACCACCATGCCAAATTTTTCACTTATTACACATTATCTTATATTCTTAAATATATTATTTTCTGTCTTACCTCCTCAGACTGTGGTAATTGTAACTTATTTATAGAATTTTATATAGAATTATTATTTAGTAAACATTTATGAGCACTTATATCCCAGATGCTATAGTAGTTTTTTTTTTTTTTTTTTTTTATCTATTTATTTATGGCTGTGTTGGGTCTTCGTTTCTGTGCGAGGGCTTTCTCTAGTTGTGGCAAGCGGGGGCCACTCTTCATCGCGGCGCGCGGGCCTCTTACTATCGCGGCCTCTCCCGTTGCAGAGCACAGGCCCCAGACGCGCAAGCTCAGCAATTGTGGCTCACGGGCCCAGCTGCTCCGCGGCATGTGGGATCCTCCCAGACCAGGGCTCGAACCCGTGTCCCCTGCATTGGCAGGCAGATTCTCAACCACTGCGCCACCAGGGAAGCCCTATAGTAGTTTTTTAAAATATTTGTTTTATTAGTTGTTTTTCTTCTTGCCACATTTATTTTTATGTACACATGATGTGCTTTGCTTATTTTCTATATCTAGAATTTTCCTTTTGAGTAGCTTTCTCCCTCTCCCTCTCTCCCATTTTGTTTATGTTCTCTGGCTTTTTTTTTTTTTTAATTACTTTTTTTATTATTATTTTTTTAAATATTTATTTATTTATTTGGTTGCGCTGGGTCTTAGTTGTGGCAGGCGGGCTCCTTAGTTGCGGTATGCATGTGGGATCTAGTTCCCTGACCAGGGATTGAACCCAGGCCCCCTGCATTGGGAGCATGGAGTCTTAACCACTGCGCCACCATGGAAGTCCCCCTCTTGGCTCTTTTCATTCCTTTTTCAAACGTTCCTTATTTCATGCAGTAGTTTTTTGGTAGATAAGAATTACAAAGTACTTTTTCACAAAATACGTAATTTAATACAACAATCTTATAAATTAGCTCATGCAGATATTATTAGTGCCTTTTTACAGATGAGCAAAGTGAGGTTCCAAGAGGTTAAATGATTCACCCAAGGTCAAGGAGCTGGGGAGAGAGAAACTGAGAGAAGAGTCAAGGTTCCCTGATTCCTAAATCAATGCGTTTCTACCACACTACCATGTATCCTCTGTCTTCCGCTCTGAGCCCACCTGCACTGTCCCCCAGATAGCAGGTGCTTATGCAAGTAGATAATCAATAAGACTGTGATGGTGAGGACAACAGTACTCTCCCTCTGCATTCAGTGTATCTATTTGTATAATTGATGTATTTCTCACTATGCCAAAATGTACCTTAGACTTATCCTATGTAGATTTTACCAAAAAACAAAAGTTATTTATAAGAGACTAGGTCTCAGTTTTTTGCATGTGGACAGATTAGTCATGACTCAAGTCAAGAAATGTTTTACTGGGTACCTACCACATACCATAATTATTTCCTGGAAGAATGAATAACTGTATTGTATAAATGTAAGCCATTATCACAGTCTCCTTGGAGAAATAAGAGAGAAAATAGAAAAGTAGAAGACAATAAAATAACATGTAAGACGTGAAGCAACCTGACCTAGTGATTAAGAATATAATATGTATGGGCCTTTTCAAGGTTCTGGGGATGGAGGGGGTGAACAAGACAGGATGGTTCCTGCTCTCATGAAGCTTTTACTCCAGACTCTTCTCATAACTGTTATTCTTGCCTTAAGAGCTTTGGAAACTTCCTAAGGTTCTTGATAATTAATAAGTGCTAACACTTACTAGATGCTTACAGAAATTAATTTATTTGATCCTCTCAACAATCCTATGAAGTAGGTAGCATTATTATCAACTGCATTTTCCAGATTAAAAAAACCCAGAAAGACCACACAGCTAGTAAGTGGCAGAGCTAGCTTTGAATTCAGGCAGTCTGACTTCAGAATTCACATGCTTAGCCCCTATGCAGGGAGAGATCTGGGTTTTGTGGGGCATGAAGTTTATACAATTCTAGGACTCTCTTTGAGAAAGGAAAAAGAAAAAAATACAACACTACAAATACAAAATTAGGTACAGGGCCTTGGAAGGGGTCCATGCAAGAGAGTGCTTTATTAGCTTCACAATAAATCTGCCTTTAGCTTCAAGGTAAACCCATGTCTTCCACTACGCAATACCTAAAGCTTGAGCCCTGTTATAAAAACGATGACTGTCCCAATCCAAATACCTAGAATGTGGTTAAGTGAAGGGAGCAAGAAAATAAGCCATCCACCACTTCCAATTGTGAAACTATAGATGAGATTTTTCTGGTGCTCCATGCCAAGTTGGTGAGCATTCCTAAAGTACCTACCATGTGCCAAGCATTGTGCTACCCTGCAGGGTATACAAAAATGAGTTTAAAAGTGCAAATAGATGATAGAGAAATAGAGAGATAGATAGATCTGATCTCGAGGACTCCGTTTATGTGTCCAGCATTGTATAAATGCAAAAGGAGACCAATATGACAGTGGTACCTGCCCTTGAAAAATTTAAATGATAATAAATGCTAAATGTTTACTATTTAAGCAACTGGCATTGCTGTAAGTGGATAACAACTGATGAGGTAGGCACTAGCATTACCATCATTTCTACTTTACAGATGGAGAAACTGACCAGGGAGTGGCAAAGCTTAGTTCTGAATTTAGAAGTGCTAATTCTTTTTTTTTTTAACATCTTTATTGGAGTATAGTTGTTTACAATGTTGTGTTAGTTTCTGCTGTATAACAAAGTGAATCAGCTATATGAATACATATATCCCCATATACCCTCCCTCTTGCATCTCCCTCCCACCCTCCCTATCCCACCCCCCCATCCCACCCCTCTAGGTGGTCATAAAGCACTGAGGTGATCTCCCTTGCTATGCGGCTGCTTCCCACTAGCTATCTGTTTTACATTTGGTAGTGTATATATGTCAGTGCTACTCTCTCATTTCGTCCCAGCTTACCCTCCCCCTCCCCGTGTCCTCAAGTCCATTCTCTACATCTGCGTCTTTATTCCTGTCCTGCCCCTAGGTTCATCAGAACCATTTTTTCTTTTTTTTAGATTCCATATATATGTGTTAGTATATGGTATTTGTTTTTCTCTTTCTGAAGAAGTGCTAATTCTTGAGCCACACTCTTAGCCACTCTGCTACTCTTCTTCTCCAATCACATTGGAAATGTTAAGATTGGAAACATGAACAATTTGGGATCTAAAGCTCCTAAACTCCTCTCAGTCACCATCTTTTCCATGAAGCCTTCCCTGCCCACCCCAGGTAGGTCAGGTCCCCTGCCATGTACACAGCCTTCCACAATCACCTGTCTCATAGGTGGATTAATGACTCACTTGTTGCCTCTTTTCTTAGACCTTGAGCTTCTTGAAGGCATGTGTCTCCAGCACCTAAGAGGTATTGGACAAATACTGAGGAATCAACAAATAAATGAGCAATACATGTCAGAGCATGATCAAGTGGTCTGTTGATTCCATGGTAAACAATTTATCGCTGTAGGTTTTCTTTTTTTTTTTAATATAAATTTATTTATTTATTTATTTTTGGTTGCGTTGGGTCTTTGTTGTTGCGCATGGGTTTTCCCTAGTTGCGGCAAGTGGGGGCTACTCTTCATTGCGGTGTGCCGGCTTCTCATTGCAGTGGCTTCTCTTGTTGCAGAGCACGGGATCTAGGGCGTGCGGGCTTCAGTAGTTGTGGCACACGGGCTCCGCAGTTGTGTTTCGCGGGCTCTAGAGCACAGGCTCAGTAGTTGTGGTGCATGGGCTTTGTTGCTCTGCAGCATGTGGGATCTTCCCAGACCAGGGATCAAACCTGTGTCCCCTGTATTGGCAGGTGGATTCTTAACCACTGAGCCACCAGGGAAGTCCCTGCCGTAGATTTTCTATGGGACTTGAGCAGAAAGTAAGATTTAGAAAAGCAGAGGGAGAAAGAAAAGGACATGTCAGGTAAGGGTAACAGCCTGGGCAAAAAAGCAGAAGTGGGAATGATCATGGCATGAAAGCTAGTTTCCTATTTCTTCAGTAATAAATTAACACAAACCTACTGGTTTAAAATAAAATAAATTTTTGCTCTGACTTCTGGAGGTCAGAAGTCCATAAAATCAAAGTGTCAGCAGAGTTGTGTTCCTTCTGCAGGCTTCAGGGAGAATCTGTTTTCTTGCCTTTTTCAACTTCTGAGGCCACCTGAACTCCTTGGCTCCTGGCCCCTTCCTCATGTCACTCCACCTTCTTGCTTCTTATCACATCTCCTGCTGCTGACTCTGACCTTCCTTCCTGCCTCCTTGTTGTAAGGACCATTGTGATTATACCACTGGGCCCACTTGGATAATACAGGATTATCTCCCCATCTCAAGATCCTTAACTTAATCGTACCTACAAAGTCCTTTCTCCTATGTAAGGTAACATATTCATAGGGTCTCCAGGTTCTAGGGATTAGAACTTGGACACAGACATCTTTGCAAGGCTGTTATTCAGCCTATCACAATAGTTAACAATAAAAAGTCAGTCCAGGCTCTGTGACAGTTCTGTCACTATGAGGCCATAGGCTGAATGGTTAGAGTGGCCAGGCTTCCTTCTAGGCTAAGGAGTCTGGACTTGTTCTAATAGAGAGTCATTATAGAGTGTTGTAAGGGTCAAGTCATTAAGAAAATTATGTTGTTAAAAGATTTATTTGAAAAAAAAAAGATTTATTTGGCAACTGAGTTGTTATTAGCTTCAGTTGAATCCATCTCTTTTTCAACATAATAATAATAACTGATTGTATCAATATATAAGATTTCATTGTTATATATTTTCACATATAAGCCTGTATCATTGGTATTATTATCTCCATTTAAATATGAGGAAACTGAGTTTAGAGATGTTAAGTGACTTTTCCAAGGAGCTTATATACAGCTAACACATGGCAGAACCAAGCTAGATAATTTGAGGAGGATTCAGTGGATAAATACAAATGCCTTTGGAAGCTAACTTGAGTCCAAATATTAACTCTGCCCTTTACTAGCTACGTGACTTTGACCGAGTTATCTCACTTCTCTATATTTCATTTCCCTTTTCTCTAAAATGAGGTTAATAATAGTTCCTACCTCATAGGTTTCTGTGAGGACTAAGTAAGATAATGCTGGTAAAGAAAGTACTTAGCACAGAACAATCAATAAACAGTAGCTACTATTATTACAAATCCCACCCACTTTCCATAACATCAAACTCAGATGAGACCATCTGAGACCATACTTTTAAATCAGCTTATATTTCAACACAGGAAGATTCAAAATCTAAGTTAAAAAAAAGCTATTAAAGATAGGTTTCACAATATCTTCTAGCACATAAACTTTCCAATTCTCCCCAATTAAAAAAAAAAAAGTCCTCATAATGTGTATTAGACAGTGCCCAAAAGATATGTTAACAATTTTAATTCCAACTCTCAATTATTCTCAGTGTAATTTCCTATATGCCCTAATTTTCTTCAGTCGAGGTCTGATTTTGTTCAGATGGGTAATTTGTGAAAGACCAAATAAAATGTAGTTTTGCAGTCAATAAACATGGACTGGTTTGTATAACTTCAGTGGACAAGCAAGCATTTGCCAAGTGTCTGAATTAACCTTTACTTTGTGCCCATTTCTAGGAGGAATGAATGAGCGCCAGTCATCTGCTGGCCTAACAGCCTCTGCCTGGTGTCTGGCATCCAGAGACTTTTCCTGGCTGACCTTTTGGAGAATGGCCAACCCTGAGAAAATGGAATCCAAAAGAAGACACAGAATCGGGCTCCATGATTTGGAGATTGCACCACATTGGTCATTGGAGTTAAATATGTTCATATCCATTCAGCTCTGTGTTCTGTCACACAAAATATTAAAATGAAATTCAAGGAGAACAGTTTGAAGCAATCCTTCCTGTTCTTGAAAATCACCTTTAGCTGCTGGGAACGCTGATAATACCTTTGTAGCTTACCCAGGGCACATTTATCAGTGAGGCAGCTAAGCCAATTGTGGCTGCATTCACATGTGACCGTGCTGTCTGCCTACCTTCCCAGAGATACAAGAAACAAAACCAAACTGATAGAGAGGAGCTGGCATTGCAGATTCACACAAGAGAGTGGCCCAGGCCAGGCTTCTGTTTTTATGGACAGGAACATTTGGCCCTTGGCGGCCCAGCCTCTGAATTCACAAGCTCCTCTTAGATGCAAACCACAATTCTGAAAAATAAAAGAGGATCTCAAGCAGAAAAAGAGGTTACAAATAAGGATCATTTGACGACCATAACCAAAAAATAAACCCTGGCAGCCACCTTGCTAAGCAGGCCTGGTGGATGCCAGCCTCGCCTTCTCAGTTCCTGCTCCCATCAGTAGCACAACAAATTATCTAGTTTCCTAAATCCAATGGGCTCCGACCGCAGACACAGGAGAGCAAGCTGCATTTAAATTTGAAAAGCTGTTACTGTCAGAACCCTGCTGGCAGGCACAAAAAGTACTTTTTACATATAAAAAGCATGTTTGGCAAATTCGGCTGTTTTTTGCTGCTAAGTTAGGCAACGTTGTAACAAACAACAACAACAAAAATAACCCAAAAACTTAACTTCCATCTCCCCCTTAAAAAACATCTCCACTCGTCCCTTCATAATTTTTAGATTCTCTTTAGAAACCAGAGAAATTGAAATGGAAAAAAAAAATCTCATTATTGCTCTGTTGCTCTTAAAAGCACCTATTCTTTTTTTTAAGCAACACATAAAAGTATTTTTTAAAAGTCAAAATCAAAATAAATTGTTAGGCTCAGATCCTATGTAGAGTAATGTGAGTTATTTCCCATCTCTTTAGACGTTTACCTTTTTTCCCCCATTTAGTCTGTTTTTTACAGTTCAGTAAATATTTTTCCAAGCTCCACTTGCCAAACAAAAGAGTTTAGCCTCAGTTTTACTCCTCTGACAAATATCCTTATGGTCTTGCACATGTGAGAGCCATTGATAAACAAATTAAAATTCTGTCCCAGCTCAGAGCTCAGCTGGCCCATTTTATCTTGCAGTATGGGTTTGTAAAGGTCTGGGTGTCTGTCATCCTCCCCTAACCTTGTCTTTGTCAAAGGGATACAAAAGCCTGCCCGCTCGGGGCCCTTACGATACTGATTAGTGTGAGTGACAAAGTGGTGCTGCAAGTCCACTCAGCCTTTCATAATAAATCTATCAAAGAGTAATAGAATTCCATCAATCCTGCATCATCCCTGAGGGTCGCTGGGCTGGGATGGAAAGTGTGTTCCGTTGGGATTGTACAACTGTTATTATTCAATTACACTCTTTTCTTCCTAGTTAAAGACCATGATATCATTATCACTTAATGAATACATATAATTGGATCTGGACTCTATGTTTGGCTGATGAATACCACTCACTATTCATTCAGTCTCAGCTCATCTTCTGACCATTTATTATAGACTTTTGGCTGAAAACCATGATGACAAAGGGAATTTGAAATTAGCTGTGATTTTATTCAATGCTCAGTTAGACACAAAGACAAAATAAAATTTTGATGCCTAAATGAGTTGAGAATGGATTAAGAAGTTTTGCCTAACTCAGCAGTCTCTGATTTACCCACACCGAATACACACACAACCACAGACACACAATCGCGCGCGCGCTCTCTCTCTCTCACACACACACACAGAGTTAGCAACAAAACTGTTTTAATAGTTTAAATAACTTCTAAAAATAGAGTTTTATTTTAAACAATCCTGAAATTTTTTTAATGAACTAGAGAGACAATTTACTCTTTTAGTCTATTTAAAAAAAAAAAAGTTTAAAAAAAAAATGTTTTAGCTAGCTGTGAAAGTGTCACCACGCAAGCACTCACACACATACACACATTAAAATCTTCGAGTCAACCCTACCCACCAAACACAATTTTATGATTAAATAACATTTAAATTTGACAAAGCAAAAGTGCTTCCAATACAGTATATTTATTACACCTAATATCAAGTCCGTCATTAAGTTTCATCATACAATGTGCCCCCAAAGGAAACTAGCCCTCCTATTCATATTGTTGGGAGTAAATGTAGCATACCTCCTTTGGATCACTGGTGAACAGGCTACCTCATTAATCCTAGTTAGTAGATGCTGCCGGGCATGTGGAGCCGCCAAATCCAGATGCTACCCACAGAGGCTCTCCAGGCAGTTAGGGAATCACGGAGTACCACCTCAAGCCTTCCATACATCACTTCAAATTAAATTTACATTAAGTGCTACTCCATCAGAGCTGAGAGAAGCTGACATCTTTGGAAAATGCAGATGATAATCCATTAAATCCTATTATATACATGTCTTCTAATTTTACTTAAGCCCATGCATACCAAAGTATGAGTTTGTGTTAAAAATTAAAGACCCTTTTACTAGAACAAAGGACTTTATGAACTGTTGACTTTGGGAGGTTTTATTACAGGGGCAGGCTAGTCTATCAAGACAAGTAGACTTTTTCTGTACAAATTCTACTTAAATATTTCTTCTGAGGATTTGTGTTGGTTTTTGTTTTAAACCATATCTTCTTTCCCCCTTCCCTCCCATCCCCCAGGCTTTCCAAATAATATGGTCCTTTTCAACCTCCATGCAGTATCCTAATAATGTCTGCATTAAATGTTATGAATGAGACAGTGGAACACATACTGTCTCCTTTTGCAATTAAGAAAATATTTGCTGGCAGCTTCCAAACTGGCAACAAGGAGAAGATGCTATAAAATCATCACAGTGAAAAGCTAAGGTTTAATTAGCCTATTATCACGTATGTTAATCCCTTTATATTTTCATAGTCCTTAGTCACAGCTACTTTTACTTTGATGAGTCTCTTCCAATTTCATAGCAGTGATCTTATTGTTTTTGATCCTGAGCACTTAAATTTTTATATTTAGCTGCAGTCTTTTATGTTGACATTTCTGTGTTTGTTTTTCTACAGCTAAAACCTGAAATAATCTGAAATTGGAAAATATTCAGAAGACCAGGAAAATCGATGACTATTTAGACAAAAGATTCTACATTAACCAGAAAACTTCTATCCAGAAATAACACACACAGACACACACACAATTAATTTAAAAGCTATTTATCAAACCTTTTAAATTTTAATCACAGTTTGGTTTTCCTACACTGGATTTTTACACATTGAAGCCATTTATTTAAGAATGTGCCACTGTATATGTCTGTATTTCCATAAAAGTGCTCTTTCTAGATAAGAATTAGAGCTGTTCACTTAAGCCTGAATTTTTTTACATCTATCACTTTTCTCAGACCACATGTAATTCATTTCTTTGTTAGCTTCTATTTATGGCATTAAAATATTCCACAGGTACTGGCTTACTCAAAATTTACTTGTAGCAAAAATCTTTGACATATATATTATTAAAAAAATTGTTTTTGAAATAAGAAAACTAAATCCCCAAAAGGTTAAGTAACAGAGAACAATAAAAGTGACTACTTCCTAAAAGTTTTGCAAGGATTAATATGTCTTAACGTATGTGAAGTGTCTAACATATACTAGGCTTTCAATAAATGATTACATTTGTTTTTATGTTTTGCAAAGAGTGCTCTCCTACAAAATTTAGGATTAATTCAGTGAAAATTTTACTTTAACATCTCTGGACACTTGTACACAATTTTGACTATAATATTTATTAAATATTGGACTCTAGCCCCTTGCTCTTAGGAAAGATACCAGCTAAACACAGTGTTAAGCACAGCAGAATGAATATTAGGCTAATGCCTCTTCCTTCACACTTTCAAGGTTAAAAGTCCAGATCTTGTCTAAATGACCAAAAAAAATGCAATGAAATTCTTATTAACAATCACTAATTATTAAGCCCTGAATTATTGTCTTGTACTCAACTTCCAAGGGGCCACTTGAAAAAGAGGATGGCAGACCTTGCAGAGAATTACCCCAACTCTGTCACAAATGACTCTGCCCTACCAGAAGCCATTTCTTTTTGCAAGTTCCAAATTCCCATCAGAGCAGTTAAAGGGGAGATAATAAACAAGACTCCACATGGATGCACAATCTGATTCCATCTTCCAGAAGTCCTAGAACAAGCCCTAGATTCACAGTTCCCTGTATCAAGTTGCCTACTTGACATTCCCAGTCACACACCTCAATCTTAACTGTCCCAAATCAAACTCTTCATTGTCACCCTTCCTGAACTTGCTCCTCCTCCCTTCATCCTCGCCTCAGTAAGTGGCACCACTATCTACTCAGTTGCTCAGAACAAAAAAATTGGAGTCACTCTTGATCTTCCTCATTCTTTCACAACTCCTATCCAATTCAACATGAAATCCTGTAGGTTCTACCCCCAACTATATTCCAAATATATTTTTTATTCTCTAATCCAAGCCACCACCATCTCTCACCTGTATTGCTACAAGAACTTCAATTTCTATGTTTCCATTCTTTCTCCAAATAGCTTTTTTAAAAAGTGAAATAATTTACACATATAAAAGAGCAAAAAGTAATGACTACCCATGTATCAACCACCCAACTTTTAAAAATTTAACATCTTGTCATATTTGCTTCAGCTCTTTTTCTTTAAAAAATAAAATATAATTGAAGGACCTATGTACACCTCCCACTTCCATTCTCATTACTCCCACTCCAGAGATAATAACTGTTCTGAATTTAGTCAGTTAGTTATTTTCATCTCCATGGATGGGATTTTATTTTTATTAAATATTTAGATTTACACATATCAGTTAGGGTTAAGTTCAGCTGCATGTAAAAGAAAACCCAAATAACAGTGGTTTAAAGAGAAATGGGTGCTTATTTTTCTCACAAACCTGAGAGGTTTGGGGTAGGCAGTTGAGGCAGTGAAGTTGGTTTGGTGTCAGAGCTAAATTCTTGGGATTCTCCTGGTTTTCCCCTAATGGTGGCAATATGGTTGCTCCAGCTCCAATCATTGTGACCCATTCCCAAGGCAAGAGAAAGAAGAAAAGGCCAATGACAAAGGAGCACATGTCAGCTGAACCTTTCCTCGTTTTAAGGATTTTCCCAGGAGACTTACTCAACCACTTCCCCTTATATCCTGTTTTTCAGAACCATGTCACAACCTACATAGCTGCAAGAGAAGCTTAAAAAATGTAGTTTTTCACTTGGACACATTCTCACTACAGTAAAAGTAGGGTTCTGCTACTTTGAAAGAAGGGGAAACCAGATATTGGGTAGGCAACTACCAGTCTTTTCTACAATATGTTTCCTTAATAATATACTCATTTGAATGCTTTAAAACTTTATATAAATGAAATCACACATAAATGAAATTATACTGTTACCATCTATAATCTGCGTTTTTCTTTTGCTCAACATATTTTTGAGATTTGCTGCCATTGATATAATAACTTATTCATTTTCATTACTCTAAAATATTCCCCTTATAAATATACCACAAGTTATTAATCCATTCTCTGTTGATGTACATTAGATTGTTTTAACTTTTTCAATGAACATCCTCTCATGTGTTTCCTTCAAGGTAAACATAAACCAAATTTCATTTCTCCCTTCTTAAATTTCTGCCATGGTTTCCCATTACATTAAAACAAAATCTAATTCTTTCCATATAACATCCTGTATGAGCCGGTCCTCATTTACCTCCTCAATCTCATCTAGTTCTATTCTCTCTTTCTCACTCTGCTCCACACATACTGGCCTCTTTTCAATTCCTAATATGCCAACCACTTTCCTTCCTCAGGGTCAGGGGCTGATCAAGGTTTTGTAGGGCCTGAAGCTTATTCAATTTTGGTACAATTATATAAAATTAAGTGCAGGGCACTGGAAGGGACTGAGGCAAGTGAGGTGCCCTGATACTTAAGTGTCATTTATCTTCATGGAAAATCCACCTCCTCTCAGGGTCTTTGGCATTCTATTCTTTCTGCTTGGAATGTTATTGCCCAAGATGTTCTTCTCCAGGCTCCATCTAATTATTCAGGTCTGTGGCAGAGACTGTTAGTCCTCCAATATCCATTCTCCTCTTCTCCCATAGTAATAGAATTTCTAGCTAAATACATGATTACCCAAGTAAAAACTACATTTAATGGTGGGCAAATAGTTGTGGCCCTGTGACTATGTTCTAGCCAATGGGGTGTGAAGAAAATGATGTATTCAATTTTGGGGTGATTTCCTTAAAGGGGATACATTTTGATAAATGGGTGTCCTCCTTCTTCCCTGTTTTCCCTTCCCATTGGCGAGAGTATGGACCTAGTGGTTAGTCATCTTGGACCATGTGGATGACACTCAAGGGATGGTAGAACAACAGGATAGATGACATGTAGGCCCAGACAACTTGGTGAAGCTGAACTAGCCAAAAACTTGGTGAGAAAAAAGTTAACCATCATGTTTTAAGCATCTGTTATTTTTGATAGTTGGTCAAATCTATATCTAATACACGGTCTTGGTTCAAACATCATTTCCTCACCAACCTTCTCTGACTATCCCATAAAGTAACTCCACCCTCAAATAAACCAAGTCAGTATCACATCAGCCTATCTTATTTCCTTCATTGAATTCATCATCACCTGAAAACATTGTGTTTATTTGTTTGTCTACTTGTTTACTATCTATCTCTCCCCAGTAAAAAATAAACTTTGTGGAGGCAGGGACCTTGTCTGCCTTGGTAACTGCCTTTATGCCCTGTGCCTAGAACAGTTCCTGGCATATAATAAGTACTCAATAATTGTTTGTTGAACAGATGAAAGAACAAATCAATAAAAAATAACATTATTAGCTTCCACTAGACGGTAAGCTGTACGAAGATACGACAATGTCTATTTGTTTATTGTCACATCACCAGGAATAACAAACTGCTCAATATATTTTTGTAAAATGAATCCACTTACAAATAACTGAACGCATTCCCAAGGGCTCTTCTGAAATAAGAGTCAATAATAAAAATTCAATCATGAATATAATTTCATTTTTAAAGATGTTTCAAAGTCTAGCTTCGTGGGGAAATCATTTGTTCATTAGGCAGTAAGAAAAGTACCAGTACTTCTATAGATGCTAAACATAAAATGTCAACAGAAAGAAACTTAACTTTCCCAAAAAGTCTGATGTGATTAGTGTAAAATGTAAGTACCAATAACATTAGCTGACTTTTATTATTATTACATTTTATTAAGGGGCTTATTGTATGCCAAACACTGTGCTAAATGGTTCCCATCTATTATCTCATTTAATCCTCATAACAAGCTTACGAGTAGGTAATAGAGGTCCACAATTCCTTATTTGACACTTGGGGGCTAAATACATTTTGGCATTCAGAACTTTTCAGAAAATTAATAGAGTACATAAACGATATGTAGCACCCTTAGCAGGATCTGGGGCAGCACCTCATAGCCAAATACATCATTATTTTTGCAGAGAAACATGAATATTCACCAATTAATGGGCAGACAAAAACCTATAAGTAACCTCATATCTGTTTAAGTTAGATTCTTCTCAAGTTTGGATCAGGGCAAATGAGTAGCAAAACCTCTTGGTTTTCAGAGATTTTGTATTTTAGAATTACAAATAAAAAATTGTGAGTTTGTATGATCGTCCCAGTTTTTTAGGTGAAGAAACTAAAACTAAAGAAGTTGTCCAAAGCCACAGAGATAATAAGGGGCAGTGGACTTGAATCCAGACAATTTGGTTAAAAATTTGCCATGCTTAATCATTTTACTACAGTACCTGAAAATTCCATGTTGCTGAAGGCATTCATTCTGAATCAAGGGAGATGTTTCATCTGAAGGGGGCAACTCTGCCCTGCAGAGGAGATTTGCACATCAGTGTGCTGGATAAACTAGGTGACTCTTCAAGTGCCTTCTCATTCTGAGAGTCTATGATCCTCTGAAAATATGTCTTATGCTAATCCTAGTTCATAGACCACATTTGTACATGGCCTTGTGGTGGTGCGTGAAACTGACATTTGCTTCATGCGTTCTCTTAACAGATATGGTTTGATCATTCACCATGTGCTAAGCAATATAGGAAGATGTGAATACTTATTGTACATGGTCCATGATCTCAATGAGTCTGCAATCCAGTTGAAGAGACATGACATAAAAACAGAAAGAGTTAAATAGCCATACAAACAGGACTGGTTACAAAGCCTAAATGAGAAAAACCAAAGGGGTGAGGCAGACAGTAAACGCTCTTGGAGATTAGAGAAAGAGAAACCACTAGGGACTAATGGAATCAGGGAAGGCTTCGTGGAGAAGATGAAGCTGTGCCTCAAGGGATGGGAAGGATTTATATGGATATAGAAAAGAGGGGTGGCATTTCAAGTATAGGCTGTGACCTACAACTGTGTTTCATCTAGGAAAAAGTTATATTTACTCATGCAAATTATTTTTGGAGACATTCATCTTAAATGCATACATGTATAAGAACAAAGAGTAGACACTCTCAAATGTGTCTTTCAGTATACATATTATAAAAGTACACATATTATAAAAGGCCTCACATAAGCAGTTTTACACTCCCTGAGAAAAGTCACTTTGACCATTTTCAACCAGGTAGTATTCCAAGTGCTTCTGCAGTAAAAGAATCAACCCTAAAATCAGTCAGGTACCTAACAAACAAAAGCTGCCTCTGGGACAGAATATTCAAGTGAACTCTCTAGGAGAGACTACCTCCTCTGCTATTCAGCAACATATCTTGAAGCACTGGACTGATTTACGCTTCCAGTGTCCTCCAAGATTTCCTAACTTTAGGGCATCTACATAAATATGTCTTATGACAAATACATACTACTGCATAACTATAATATAACAGTAACATCATATGCATGTATAAATATGCTGATAGAGCTAATATTTATGTATGAAGAGATGTGATACCGAAATTTCACCCTAAATTTAAAAGTGAATTGTCACTTTTCAGTGCCCTCTCTAAAACAAGCTCCCAAATCTCTGACATTCTTCTTTTTTTTTTTTAAAGGAACATTTATTTATTTGTTTATTTATTTATTGGCTGCGTTGGGTCTTCATTGCTGCGCGTGGGCCTTCTTTGGTTGGGGCGAGCAGGGGCTACTCTTCGTGGCGGTGCGAGGTCTTCTCATTGCGGTGGCTTCTCTTGTTGCGGACGGGCCCTAGGCGCGCGGGCTTCAGTAGTTGTGGCGCACGGGCTTAGTTGCTCCACGGTATGTGGGATCTTCCCGGACCAGGGATCGAACCCGTGTCGCCTGCGTTGGCAGGCAGATTCTTAACCACTGCGCCACCAGGGAAGTCCCGACATTATTCTTTTTTAATAAAATATTACTAAATTGACCTTAAGCCCAGAATTGATTTCTTCTTGCCTGCAAAAAAATTATATAAATAGGACGCTACATATTTTGCAATTAATATGATATTGAGTCATACCACTTAGGCACATATTAAAATGATCAACAGAACCAAATGGCAAGTTTGGTAGTTTTCCTCAGAACAGCAGAAGGGTGATATGACTTTGCTTTCTCTGCTTTGAAGGACCTGAATAAAATGTGGTCCCAAAGGAACGCAGTCCCTTTCTTGATGAATTCATGACTTTTCAAATCATTCCTTTCATATTTGCCACTCCACAGACCAATAGTGATTAAATAACAGTAATGTGCATGTAGGCAAAGCATCTTCCTTTCCACTTTAAATTCCAATCCAAACTCTTTTCAGAGCCTAACTTTTCCTGTTCTGTCATTCATCCCCTAGGACACTCTAAAATGCTTCTTTTGGTCTTTTAAAGGTAGATATTCAATATTCTGATTAATACACCAACAGTAAAGAATAATTGTGGGATAATATGTGTCTGAATAATATATGTGTAGAATAACATTTTAAATATTACTCAGTGATTTTTTTGTTCTCAGGAATTCCTTTATTCTTCTACCATTAAAATGAAACCTTGATGCTAAAATTTATGTACTCAAGGGAAGGTAAAATCCATCAAACAGAGTCAAGTTCTTTGTTTGAAAAAAGCTCTTAAACCCCTGACAGACATAGAAATCTTGAAGGCCTACAAATGTTTTGTTTTGTTGGTATGGTTGTTTATTTGTTTTTTGAAAGATAGAAAAAATTTTATTTTAACAAGTAGGATCGTGAAGTTCTCAGAGTATGAAGTCCATATCAAAACAACAGAATTGCAAAGAAGGCAAAATGATAGAAGATCTATGTTTGAAAGCTGGGCTGAAGAAAGATTTGAGGCTGGAAAGGAGAGCAATGAAGTTAGCCACTGATGGAATGACAACAGACATCTCATAAAGGTTTGGGAGACTCTAAGAACAAAGAGCTACACTTTGCTTCCTGGACAAAGTACAGAAAGACCATAAGGGAAGACCATAAGTTTCAAAAGGAAAACCTCTGTGCCAGAAATATGTGGCAACAGTTCAGCAGAAACTCAACTAAGTGTGGGAAGAAAGAGCCTGTGACAGTTCTCCAAGCCTTCCTTGACCCCAGAACTGGCTGCAAGAAGGCCAGTTGGCCTGAAGAACAAGGAGGTACCATAGGCATGGGCTGTAGAAGCTGAGAGTCATGGTAAGACCACAGATATTGAAGCAGATGTGGGAGTGACTAATGACTAGCAGAGACGAAAGATTATCATATATCAGATTCTTCTTTATCCTTAGATCGTGGAAAATTTAAACCCTGAAGGACTTAGATGTCACCCTAGGGAGAAGGAGGGGCAAGGTTGGAACCCCAAATTTGACTGAGTTTACATTTGAAAAAAATCCCTATGTAATTAGTGGCAAATACAAACAATTAGGAAAGAAATTCTAAAAGCTCCCACCATCATGTACACCATCCTACCTACATCCATATCCATATAATCTACTTCCCTCCAAGTAGCATGAAGAATGTTTATGCTTCTCTCCAAAGTCTAGTTCTCCAATTGTGCACTGGATCCTATCCTCTCTCATCTATTCAGGAACAATGCTCCAGCAATCATCTCTTCTTTCTCTTGTATCATCCATTTTTCATTATTTTCTATGTCATTTCCATCAGCAAATAAACATGTTATACTTACTTTCATTTTCTAAAGCCCTCCCTTAATGAATGAGATATTTGCATAGCACAAGAACATTACCCCACAGACTTTTTACTAGTTACAAAATGAAAAAGGTACTTTATAATGAAGAAATCTGGCAATTGCCCTCTTAACTAAGAGATCAAATTTAACATCATTACAGTGGACAACCTAACATTACGTGCCTCCTGATGAAATATCATATGAAGCACACAATATAACTTAAGGCATTTTTGCCAAAAACATTTAAGCTGAATCTAATTAAGCCTTTAGACTTAATTTCCAGTTAACAGGATATATATGTAAAAAAGAAACAAGGTAAACTATACCATGAACAATTAGAAAAATCCAGAATGTGGGATACTCCATAGGACAACTGGCCTGGACTTTCAAAAAATAAAAATCATTTTTAGAAGAAAGCAGGAGGACTTTTCTATTGATAGATGCTAAAGAGACACAGCAATATGCAACATGTGAACCTTGATTGGCTTCTGGATTAAAATATATATGTAAAAGATCTTTGAGACAATTGGGAGAATGTGAATATGACTGGATATCAGACAATGTGACATTACTATTAATTTTCTTGGGATATGCAAGCTGAAGTATTTATGGGTAAAGTGTCATGATGTCTGCAATTCACTTTCATGTGGTTTAGCAAACCACGGAAAGAAAGAGAGAAAGCAAATGTGGAAAGATACTGAAAACTGGTGAATCTAGGTAAAGGATATATGGTTGTTTGCTGTACGATTCTTTCAACTTTTCTGTAGGTTTGAAATTTTCTAGAGTAAAAAGTTCTTTTAAAAGCCCCTGTTAGGAGATTGGTTCAAGATGGCGGAGTAGAAGGACATGCTCTCACTCCCTCTTTCGAGAACACCGGAATCACAACTAACTGCTGAACAATCATTGACAGGAAGACACTGGAACTCACCAAACAAGATACCTCACATGCAAAGACAAAGGAAAAGCTGCAATGAGACGGTAGGAGGGGCGCTATCACAATAAAATCAAATCCCATAACTGATGGGTGGGTGACTCACAAACTGGAGAACACTTATACCATAGAAGTCCACCCACTGGAGTGAAGGTTCTGAGCCACACGTCAGGCTTCCCAACCTGGGGGCCTGACAACAGGAGAAGGAATTCCTAGAGAATCAGACTTTGAAAGCTAGCGGGATTTGATTGCAGGACTTCGGCAGGACTGGGGGAAACAGAGAATCCACTCTTGGAGGGCACACACAAAGTAGAATGTGCATGAGGACCCAGGGGAAGGAGCGGTGGCCCCATAGGAGACTGTACCAGACATACCTGCTAGTGTTGGAGGGTCTCCTGCAGAGGTGGGGGCCAGCTGTGGCTCACCAAGGGACAAGGACACTGGCAGCAGAAGTTCTGGGAAGTACTCCTTGGCGTGAGCCTTCCCAGAGTCTGCCATTAGCCCCACCAAAGAGCATGCAGAGGCTCCAGTGTTGGGTTGCCTCAGGCCAAACAACCAGCAGGGAGGGAACCAAGCCCCACCCATCAGCAGACAAGCGGATTAAAGTTTTACTGAGCTCTGCCCACCAGAGCAACAGCCAGCTCTAACCATCACCAGTCCCTCCCAACAGGAAACTTCCACAAGCCTCTTTGATAGCCTCATCCACCAGAGGGCAGACAGCAGAAGCAAGAGGAACTACAATCCTGCAGCCTGTGGAACAAAAACCACATTCACAGAAAGATAGACAAGATGAAAAGGCAGAGGGCTATGTATCAGATGAAGGAACAAGATAAAACCCCAGAAAAACAACTAAATGAAATGGAGATAGGCAATCTTGCAGAAAAAGAATTCAGAATAATGATAGTGAAGATGATCCAGGACCTCGGAAAAAGAATGGAGGCAAAGATCGAGAAGATGCAAGAAATGTTTAACAAAGACCTAGAAGAATTAAAGAACAAACAAACAGAGATGAACAATACAATAACTGAAATGAAAAATACACTAGAAGGAATCCATAGCAGAATAACTGAGGCAGAAGAACGGATAAGTGACCTGGAAGACAGAATGGTGGAATTCACTGCTGCAGAACAGAATAAAGAAAAAAGAATGAAAAGAAATGGAGACAGCCTAAGAGACCTCTGGGACAACATTAAATGCAACAGCATTCTCATTATAGGGGTCCCAGAAGGAGAAGAGAGAGAGAAAGGACCTGAGAAAATATTTGAAGAGATTATAGTTGAAAACTTCCCTAACATGGGAAAGGAAATAGCCACCCAAGTCCAGGAAGTGCAGAGAGTCCCATACAGGATAAACCCAAGGACAAACAGACCGAGACACATAGTAATCAAATTGGCAAAAATTAAAGACAAATAAAAATCATTGAAAGCAGCAAGGGAAAAACGAAAAATAACATACAAGGGAACTCCCATAAGGTTAACAGCTGATTTCTCAGCAGAAACTCTACAAGCCAGAAGGGAGTGGCATGATATACTTAAAGTGATGAAAGGGAAGAACCTACCACCAAGACTACTCTACCCGGCAAGGATCTCATTCAGATTCGATGGAGAAATCAAAAGCTTTACAGACAAGCAAAAGCTAAGAGAATTCAGCACCACCAAAACAGCTCTACAGCAAATGCTAAAGGACCTTCTCTAAGTGGGAAACACAAGAGAAGAAAAGGACCTACAAAAACAAACCCAACACAATTAAGAAAATGGTAATAGGAACATACATATTGATAATTACCTTAAATGTGAATGGATTAAATGCTCCAACCAGGACTTCCCTGGTGGCACAGTGGTTAAGAATCCACCTGCCAATGCATGGGACATGGGTTCGAGCCCTGGTCTGGGAAGATCCCACATGCCGCAGGGCAACTAAGCCCATGCGCCACAACTACTGAGCCTGTGCTCTAGAGCCTGCGAGCCACAACTACTGAGCACACCTGCTGCAACTACTGAAGCCTGCACACCTAGATCCCGTGCTCCACAACAAGAGAAGCCACTGCAATGAGAAGCCCACGCACCTCAGCAAAGAGTAGGCCCCACTCACTGGAACTAGAGAAAGCCCACGCACAGCAAAGAAAATCAAACACAGCCAAAAAATAAATAATTAAATAAACAAATATATAAAAAATTAAAAAAAAATTTTTTAAATAAAAAAATAAATGCTACAAACAAAAGACACAGGCTTGATGAATGGATACATAAACAAGATCCATATATATGCTGTCTACAAGAGACCCACTTCAGACCTAGGGACACATAAAGACTGAACGTGAGGGGATGGATAAAGATATTCCATGCAAATGGAAATCAAAAGAAAGCTGGAGTAGCAATTCTCATATCAGACAAAATAGACTTCAAAACAAAGAGTATTACAAGAGACAAAGAAGGACACTACATAATGATCAAGGGAGCAATCCAAGAAGAAGATATAACAATTATAAATATATATGCACCCAACATAGGAGCACCTCAATACATAAGGCAACTGCTAACAGCTCTAAAAGAGGAAATCGACAGTAACACAATAATAGTGGGAGACTTTAACACCTCACTTACAGCAATGGACAGATCATGCAAACAGAAAATTAATTAGGAAACACAAGCCTTAAATGACACAATAGACCAGATAGATTTAATTGATATTTATAGGACATTCCATCCAAAAACAGCAGATTACACTTTCTTCTCAAGTGCGCATGGAACATTCTCCAGGATAGATCACATCTTGGGTCACAAATCAAGCCTCAGTAAATTTAAAACAGAAATCATATCAAGCTTCTTTTCTGACCACAACACTATGAGATTAGAAATCAATTACAGGGAATAAAAACGTAAAAAACATGAACACACGGAGGCTAAACAATACATTACTAAATAACCAAGAGATCACTAAAGAAATCAAAGAGGAAATCAAAAAATACCTAGAGACAAATGACATTGAAAACACGACGATCCAAAAACTATGGGCTGCAGCAAAAGCAGTTCTAAGAGGGAAGTTTATAGCTATACAAGCCTACCTCAAGAAACAAGAAAAATCTCGAATAAACAATCTAACGTTACACCTAAAGGAACTAGAGAAAGAAGAACAAACAAAACCCAAAGTTAGCAGAAGGAAAGAAATCATAAAGATCAGAGCGGAAATAAATGAAATAGAAACAAAGAAAACAACAGCAAAGATCCATAAAACTAAAAGTTGGTTCTTTGAGAAGATAAACAGAACTGATAAACCATTAGCAAGACTCATCAAGAAAAAGACGGAGAGGACTCAAATCAGTAAAATTAGAAATGAAAAAGGAGAAGTTACAACAGACACTGCAGAAATACAAAGCATCCTAAGAGGCTACTATAAGCAACTCTATGCCAATAAAATGGGCAACCTGGAATAAATGGACAAATTCTTAGAAAGGTATAACCTTCCAAGACTGAACCAGGAAGAAACAGAAAATATGAACAGACCAATCACAAGTAATGAAATTGAAACTGTGATTAAAAATCTTCCGACAAACAAAAGTCCAGGACCAGATGGCTTCACAGGTGAATTCTTTCAAACATTTAGAGAAGAGCTAACACCCATCCTTCTCAAACTCTTCCAAAAAATTGCAGAAGAAGGAACACACCCAAACTCATTCTATGAGACCACCATCACCCTGATGCCAAAACCAGACACAGATACTACAAAAAAAGAAAATTACAGACCAATATCACTGATGAATAGAGATGCAAAAATCCTCAACAAAACACTAGCAAACAGAATCCAACAACACATTAAAGGATCATACACCATGATCAAGTGCAATTTATCCCAGAGATGCAAGGATTCTTCAATATATGCAAATCAATCAACGTGATACACCATATTAACAAATTGAAGAATAAAATCCATATGATCATCTCAATAGATGCAAAAAAGCTTTTGACAAAATTCAACACCGATTTATGATAAAAACTCTCCAGAAAGTGGGCATAGAGGGAACCTACTTCAACGTAATAAAGGCCATATACGACAAACCCACAGCAAACATCATTCTCAATGGTGAAAAACTGAAAGCATTTCCTCTAAGATCAGGAACAAGGCAAGGATGTCCACTCTCACCACTCTTATTCAACATAGTTTTGGAAGTCCTAGCCACAGCAATCAGAGAAGAAAAAGAAATAAAAGGAATACACATTGGAAAAGAAGAAGTAAAACTGTCACTGTTGACATGATACTATACATAGAGAACCCTAAAGATGCCACCAGAAAACTACTAGAGCTAATCAATGAATTTGGTAAGTTGCAGGATACAAAATTAATGCACAGAAATCTCTCACATTCCTATACACTAATGATGAAAAATCTGAAAGAGAAATTAAGGAAACACTCCCATTTACCATTGCAACAAAAAGAATAAAATACCTAGGAACAAACCTACCTAGGGAGACAAAAGACCTGTATGCAGAAAACTATAAGACACTAATGAAATAAATTAAAGATGATACCAACAGATGGAGAGATATACCATGTTCTTGGATTGGAAGAATCAATATTGTGAAAATGACTGTACTACCCAAAGCAATCTACAGATTCAATGCAATCCCTATCAAATTACTAATGGCATTTTTTACAGAACTAGAACAAAAAATCTTAAAATTGGTATGGAGACACAAAAGACCCCGAAAAGACAATGCAGTTTTGAGGGAAAAAAACGGAGCTGGAGGAATCAGACTCCCTGACTTCAGACTATACTACAAAGCTACAGTAATCAAGACAATATGGTACTGGCACAAAAACAGAAATGTAGATCAATGGAACAGGATAGAAAGCCCAGAGATAAATCCATGCACCGACGGTCAACTAATCTATGACAAAGGAGGCAAGGATATACAATGGAGAAAAGACAGTCTCTTCAATACGTGGTGCTGGGAAAACTGGACAGCTACATGTAGAAGAATGAAATTAGAACACTCCCTAACACCATACACAAAAGTAAACTCAAAATGGATTAGAGACCTAAATGGAAGACTGGGCACTATCAAACTCTTAGAGGAAAACATAGGAAGAACACTCTTTGACATAAATCACAGCAAGATTTTTTTTGATCCACCTCCTAGAGTAATGGAAATAAAAACAAAAATAAACAAATGGGACCTAATGAAACTTCAAAGCTTTTGCACAGCAAAGGAAACCATAAACAAGACGAAAAGACAACCCTCAGAATGGGAGAAAATATTTGCAAATGAATCATCGGACAAAGGATTAATCTCCAAAATATATAAACAGTTCATGCAGCTCAATATTAAAAAAAACAAACAACCCAATCCAAAAATGGGTAGAAGACCTAAATAGACATTTCTCCATAGAAGACATACAGATGGCCAAGAAGCACATGAAAAGCTGCTCAACATCACTGATTATTAGAGAAATGCAAATCAAAACTACAATGAGGTATCACCTTACACCAGTTAGAATGGGCATCATCAGAAAATCTACAAACAACAAATGCTGGAGAGGGTGTGGAGAAAAGGGAACCCTCTTGCACTGTTGGTGGGAATGTAAATTGATACAGCCACTATGGAGAACAGTATGAATGTTCCTTAAGGAACTAAAAATAATATTACCATATGACCCAGCAATCCCACTACTGGGCATATACCCAGAGGAAACCATAATTTAAAAAGACACATGCACCCCAATGTTCATTGCAGCACTATTTACAATAGCCAGGTCATGGAAGCAACCTAAATGCCCATCAACAGACAAATGGATAAAGAAGATGTGGTACATATATACAATGGAATATTACTCAGCCATAAAAAGGAACGAAATTGGGTCATTTGTAGAGACGTAGATGCATCTAGAGACTGACATACAGAGTGAAGTAAGTCAGAAAGAGAAAAACAAATATCGTATATTAACGCATATATGTGGAACCTAGAAAATGGTACAGATGAACTGGTTTGCAGAGCAGAAATTTAGACACAGATGTAGAGAACAAACGTATGGATACCAAGGGGAGAAGCGGCGGGGGGTGGGTGTGGTGGTGTGATGAATTGTGTGATTGGGATTGACATGTATACACTGATGTGTATAAAATGGATGACTAATAAGAAAATAAATAAATGAATAAACATTTAAAAAATTAAAAAAAAATAAAAATAAAAGCCCCTGTTGACAGCATATACCTTTCAAGGTAAGTAATGCTTCATTTCTCTACTCCCCTTGGAAATTTCCTTGGAAAAAGCTGTCTATACACAAAGTTTCCATTTCCCCTGTTTCCTTTCTTTCTCACATTTACTACAAATGAGCTAACTCCCTACCTCTTCACTGAAATGGATATTGGCAAGGTCACCAGTGACCTTCATACAGACAAATACAATGATCAATTCTCATCTTATTCAAACTATCAGCAGAATTTGATACACTTGATCAGTCCCTCTTCTTGAAACACTTTTTTTATTTGACTCTAAGATATCATGATCTCTTGTATTTCCTCCTACTGCACTGACTGCTAGTCAGTCTCCTTCTTGTCTCCTTTGGTGAATCCATCTCATCTCCCTAATCCCTAACACCGGAGCCCCCAAGGTTTTAGCCCTGAGATCTCTTCTCCGTCTAGACCCCTTCTCTAGATGATATCATATACTCTCTTGTCTTTAAGCACCATCTACGTACACTATTTGGACTTCTACCTTGAATTCCTATGTTCTTATACCAAATGCCTATTTGACATTTCAGCTTGAATGTTGAATAGGCATTTCATACCTAACACTTAACATTCACACTTAATTGAACTCGTGATAGATTCCTGCCCCAACTACCGTGAACATGCTCCTCTTACAGTCTTCCTCATCTCAGTGGTAACTCCATTCTTCCAGTTGCTCAAGCCAAAACCTTAGAGTCACTCTTTGACACCTCTCTTCTTCTCCTATTTCCAGTTCTTCAACATATCTTGTCAGCTCTATCCTCAAAATAGACACTGGATCGTATACTTCTTACTATTTCCAATATCATTACCATAGTCCAAGCCACCAATTCTCCTATCTAGCCTATTGTTGTAGCCTTCTAAATGGTCTCTCTCCTTTACTTTCATCTCCTATAGTTTATCCTACAAAAAGCAGCCAAAGTCAGTCTTTTAAAACATAAGTCAGATCATATCATTCCTCTACTCATAACCCTCCAACGACTTCCAATCTCATTCAGAAATAATTCATAGTTCTTGTTGAGAGAAACTAAAGAAGACTTAAATAAATGGAAAGACATCCCATGTTCATAGATCAAAGGGCTTAATGTCATTAAGATGTCAATACTCCCCAAATTGATCTATAGATTCAACTTAATACCTATCAAAATTCCAGATGGCCTTTTTATAGTAATTAACAAGCCAATCCTAAAATTCATAAGGAAATGAAGTTTCAAGGAACTCAGAATAGTCAAAACAATCTTGAGAAAAAAAAGACTAAGTTGGAGGAATCACACTTTCTGATTTCAAAACTTACTATAAAGCTACAGTAATCAGGGGGGAAGGGTTGGGGGCGTTAGATTGGGAGTTTGGGATTGACATGTACACACTGCTATATTTAAAATAGGTAACCAACAAAGACCTACTGTATAGCACAGCAACTCTGCTCAATATTCTGTAATAACCTAAATGGGAAAAGAATTTGAAAAAGAACAGATACATGTATATGTGTAACTGAATCACTTTGCTGTACATCTGAAACTAACACAACATTGTTAATCAACTATACTCCAATACGAAATAAAAATTTTAAAAATAAATAATAACCTAAAATAAATTAAGAAAAAATAAAACTACAGTAATCAAGCTAGTGTGATACTGGCACGAGGATAAACATCTGGACCAATGGAATAGAAATGAGAGTCCCAAAATATGTCTAGGTCTACTGACTCTTGGTGAGGATGACAAGATAATTCAATGGAGAAAGAATAGTCTTTTCCACAAATGATGCTGGGACAAGAGGATATCCACATGCACAAGAAGGAATTTGGACAGTTACCTCACACCATATATAAAAATAAACTCAAAAAAATCATGGACCTAATTTACAATTAAAACTCATAGAAGAAAACATAGGTATGAAATTTCATGACCTTGGATTAGGCAGTGGTTTCTTAGATACAATGCCAAAAGTGCCAAGTGACAAAAGAAAAAATGGATAATTTTAAACTTCATCAAAATTAGAAATTTTTGTTCTTCCAAGGATACTCTCAAGAAAGTGAAAAGACAAACCACAGAATGGGCAAAAATATTTGCAAATCACATACCTGATAAAAGATTTGTACTCAAAATATGTAAAAGACACTTATGATTCACCATTAAAAAAATAATAAAACAATTTAAAAATGGGCAAAGGATTTGAATAGACATTTCTCCAAAGAAGATATACAAGTGGCCAATAATAAGCACATGAAAAGATGCAAAACATCGTTAGTCATTAGGGAAATGTAAACCAAGACAACAATGAGACACCACAACTACTAGGATGTCTATAATTTAGAAAACATAATAACAGGGGAATTCCCTGGTGGTCCAGTGGTTAGGACTCTGTGCTTTCACTGCCAAGGGCCCGGGTTCAATCCCTGGTCAGGGAACTAAGATCCCACAAGCCGGGTTGTGTGGCCAATAAATAAATAAATAAATAAAAATTACAAAAAAAAAAAGTGTTGCCAAGGATACGGAGAATTTAGAACACTCACACACTGTTGGTGGGAATTTAAAATGATGTAGCCACTTTGGAATATAGGCTGGCATTTCTTCAAAAGTTTAAACAGAGTTACCATATAACCCAGAAATTCCAATCCCAGGGAAATAACCAAAAGAAATGAAAACTCATGTGCACACAAAAACTTGTACATGAATGTTTACAGCAGCATTAGTCATTATAGCCAAAAAGTGGAAACAACCTAAATGTCTATCAACTGATGAATGGATATACACATGTGGTATATATCTACATCATAGAATGTTATTTGAACATAAAGTCATAAAGTTCTGATACATGCTACAGCATAGATGACCTGTGAAAACATTATGCTAAGTGAAAGAAGGCAGACACAAGAGCACATATTATATTATTCTATTTATACGAAATATGCAGAATAGGGAAATCCATAGAGAGAGAAGGTAGATGAATGGTTGCCAGAAGCTGGGAGGAGGAAGGACTGGGGAGTGACTGTCAATGGGTATAAGGTTTCTTTATGAGGTGATGAAAACGTTCTGGAATTAGATAGTGGTGAAGGTTGCACACCTCTGTGAATATTCTAAAAACCACCAAATTTTACACTTTAAAAGGATGAATTTTATAGTACACAATTATATCTCAATAAAGCTGTCTTGAAAAATGCAAAATTCTTACCTTGGTCTAAAATGTTCTTCATAATCTGGCTTCATGTCCTACCACTTTCCCTACCTCCATTTTTTCCACTTTTCTTGCTGCTTTGCAAACACTCAAGCACACGACTGCCACAGGGCCTTTGAACTGGCTACTCCCTCTGCCTGGAATATTACTTCCCCCACTAGACCTCTCACCTCTTTAGAGTTCTGTTTAAACACTGCCTTTTTAGAGACCATGCTATATAAGCTCTGTGGAAATCACTCACCCACCTCCACTTCCAGCACTCCCTACCTCTCTTACTTATTTCATTTTTCTCAGCAATTTTTCACTACCTGACTTATTACATATTTATTTATTACCTGTCTGCCCCATTTCAATATAAGCTCCATGAGGACAGGAACTTTGTCTATTTTTTTCACCACTATTACTATATCTCTAGCATTTAGAACTGTGTCTAGCATGTAGTATGTGCTCAAGGTTACACAAATGGTAAGTGTATAGCAGAGTGCCTCAAACTCTAGAAGTCCACTTTCAAGGTAGAAAGTCCCTGCTCCTGAGAAAATCTGTTAATAACTCCATTGGCTCTGAGCTCCATAGAGGAAACGTAAACTACTAGTACAGCAAGGAGGAGTAATCCAAAATATTAGAGTTAGGTGTGATAACAACCCTAAAGTATCTATATTTGAAAGAGAATTACACCAAGTATTAGAATTAAGAATAGGTATATTTGAGCTGAGGAAAATGAGATAAGAGATGTTTCACCAAAGAAGATATACAGATGGCAAATAAGCTCATTATATTAGTTTATTAGGGCTGTCATAATAAAGTACCACAGACTGAGGGACTTAAACAACAGAAATTCACTTCTCACAGTTCTGGAGGCTTTAAGTCCAAGATCAACAAACCTGTACACAGGTTTGGTTTCTTCTGAGGCCTCTCTCCTTGGCTTGCAGCTGGCCACCCTCTTGCTGCCTCTTTACATGGTCATCCATCTGTGCATACATGTCTCTGGTGTCTCTTCCTCTTCTTATTAGGACACCCATCACACTGGATAAGGACCCCACCCTTATCCAATAATGGCCTCATTTTAACTTAGTTGCCTCTTTAAACATCTTATCTCCAAATACAATTATGTTCTGAGGTATCTGGGGTTTGGGACTTGAACATATGAATTTTGGGGGAATACAATTCAGCTCATAGCACACATGAAAAGATGTTCAACATCACTGGTAATTAGGGAAATACAAATTACTATCGCAATGAAATACCACGACACACCTATTAGAAGAGCTAAAATGAAAAGATCGATCATAACAAGTTTTGATGAGATGTGGAGCAACCTGAACTCTCTTAACTGCTGGTGGGACTGTAAATTTGTATAAACCCTTTAGAAAACAGTTTTCTAGTTTCCTAGAAAGTTAAATATACACCTACCATATGGCCCAGACTTTGCTCTTCTAGGTATTCACCCAAATGACAGCATGTGTCCCTACAAAGACTTGTACACTAATGTCCATAGCAGCTTTATCTGCAATAGCCAAAGACTGGACACAACTAAAATGCTCACCAGCATGTGAACGGATGTCCATACAATGGAATACTTCTTAGCAATAAAAAGAAACAAACTATTGATAGACACAACAGAATAGATGAATCTCAAAATGATAATGCTGAGTGAAAAAAAGCCAGACCCCCCCCCCCCAAAGTGCCCACTGTATGACTCCACTTATAAAAAAATTCTAGAAAATGCTAATTTATAGTGACAAAAAATACGTGAGTAGTTGCCTGGGGACAGGGGTGGAGGGAGATGAGATGACCAGAAAGGATGAAATACAAAGCAGCACAGGGAAACTGTTGGAGGTGACAAGATATATTCATAATATTGATCATAGTGATGGTTTCACAGGTGTATACACATGCCAAATTTTATCAAGTTATACACCTTAAATATATGCAGTTTATTCTACATCAATTTTGCCTTAAAAAGCTGTATATTATACACATACACATATATGTATTATGTGTATATATATATATGTATATATCATCCATATATATCCCAAAGAACAAACCATTCTGATACTGAATTAATGGCCTCCCAATGACTTCAGCCAAATCACCTCTTCCCATGCCAATCCATTCTTTGCTCTGTCCTCAGAATAGACTTTTTAAAATATATGATAGTCCCATAACTCTTCTTAAAAACATCCATTGCTCTCCACTGAATATAGTTCTTAGGGACACTTTTCTTAATCTAATCTAATCTTAATCAACCTGCCTTCTAGACTCATCTCTTTCTGGTCCCCTTTGGATTTTTCTATACCTGGTATAATACATTTCTCACTTAGTCTTTGAATATTCAGTTTCTTCTGCCTGGAATGTCCTTACCCTCTATGACCTGCCCCAACCTCTCAGCCTGGAGAAATTCTATTCAATTTTCAAGACTGGGTTCAAATGGTACATACTATGTGAAGCCTTTCCCATTTCCTCCAGACAGTTTATCTCTCCTCATTGTTCTCAGAACTCTTTGCTTACTCTCTTTAATAGCTTTGTATTGTAAAGCTTATTGTTATTTGTTTTTATTTTTTTATTGAGATATAATTGACATATAACGTTACATTAGTTCCAGATGTGCAATATCAGATTTGATATTTGCATATATTGTGAAATGATCACCACAATAAGTCTAGTTAACCTCTGTTACCATACATAGTTACAAAAAATTGGGGGAATTCCCTGGCTGTCCAGTGGTTAGGACTCTGCACAGCGCTTTCACTGCCAGGGCCCAGGTTCAATGCCTGGTTGGAGAACTAAGATCACACAAGCCGCACAGCGCAGCCAAAAAAAAAAAATGTTTTTTTCTTGTGATGAGAACATTTAAGATCTACTTTTAGCAACTTTCAAATATACAATACAGTATTATTAACTATAGTCACTGTTTTCATATGTCTTCCCCATCAAAGAAGACATTGTATCTCTTAGTTTTCCCAGAGTTTAGCACACTACCTGACACATAGTAGCAATTCAGTAAATGCTAGTTAAATGAATGAAAGCACATTCCATGGCGATTATTAATGGCTTTAATATATTTTATAATGTTTTAACATTTTAAATAATAAAACAATTAGCTTTAATAAGGTATTTGGAGAATCTCTTAAAATAAGCACAAAAATATTCTATACATATACTGAAAATCATTTTTATAAAACTGGTAAAATAAAATGATTTTGTGCTAGATTTAGGATTTACCCCACAATCTAATTATCAGATGGTCAAAATTCTCCCCTAAAATTCTGAAGATCACCTAGTAAGAAGAGCTGGAAAGAGAGCTGTAGTTAGTTCATCCTTGAGACTAAAGGGTATATTTTCATTTTGACGTTCAGCAATTTATATATGAAACTCCCATTAATGCTAATGGGAACTGTGCACATAAATTCTGGGAAACTGAGATGAGAACACATCCCTAAATGTGCAAACCAGTGATACACGCATATACTATAATTCCAAAGCCTAAGAAACTAAGCTCATAATTAAAATGTGTGGATCTCTCGGTGGCAGCAGATTGAGCTGCTAACACACTTACCAGCCCAATTCATCACAGTATGTCTACATCCTTCCTACCTCTACGAGTCCTGGAAGGCAGCAGAAGCTGGTGAACAGCTGACTGCCTTGTCCAGGGGAAAGGTCAGTCTGCAGTAGAAACCTCATCGGGAGAAGGGAGAAAGGGAATGGCAAGGTAAAGCATTGTCTGGGGAAATTGAAAACTTGCCAAAGATCCCTTTGTTTCCTGCTGCTATCACCTTGGTCCTTTCACCTAACAGTTATACCTGCATAGAAGAGGATTACTGAATCTAAAACCTTTGAATGAGAGGCAAATAATCTGCTCTGCAAGAAGCTGTTTGTAAAGCTGGTTTACTCACAACATACCATACAAGTGCTCTGCTTGGGAGAATCAACTGGTATTTCTGAAAATCCAAATCAACTTCAAGGCAAATACAAATATATGATTTCACATATGTGATCATGATCACCAGGTCTTTACAGACTCATTAGAATTTCAACAAGTTATTCTTAATACTCCTTCAATAAGTTTACTTCCAAGTTTAAAACCACCAAAAGCATTAAGTCTATACTGGGTATAGCTTAGTGGAAAGTATATTGAACTTGGAATTCAAAGATACAGATTCAAGTTCCACTCAATAGTGCTGGGACACGAAATCCCTCTGAATCACAACTTCTTCTGTTGGAAAATGAGTGGTGATAATCATTGCCCTATCCATCTCTTAGGGTTATTATGAAACTCAAATTAGAAGTTCAAATGAAAGCATTTGAAAATATAGACACCAGTTTCTGTGCTCAATAATATAATTTGTTTTTAGAATTAACTGGGTGTATTATCTCCTGGAAATTACAGAGATGGCATCTTTTCCTAAAAACCAATCTAATGCCCAAAATAAAGTATCTTTCATAATTCCATTTCCTCTCTCCTCCCCCTGCCATCTCCAACTCTGACCTTACCTCTCGCCATCCATAACCCCAGTAATGGGCACCTTGTTTCACCTAAGTGTACTAAAGCCACAAAAGTGTGAAACTCCAACAGGAGGGGAAGAACAATAAATCACATTGGGAGTCATGTTGAGTTCATTCTAATTCCAGTTCTGCTAGCAGTACCTACTATGTGCCAAACACTGTGCTGGGAGCTAGAGGTACTTCACTGAACAAGATTCAGCTTCAGTTTCAAGGAAGTCATCCTTAACACATTCTCTCTATCACTGCCCACATTTGAACCAATACGAGAGCCGGTCATTTTTACTTTGAATACATCCACTTGTCTCCATCTCCACTGCCACCACCCTGGTCCAAGATGCCATCATTTCATCATCTCTGCATAGACTGCCACCATAACCTGCTAACTAGACTACCCACATTCCATTCTTGGCCTTTACAGTAACTGTGATTTTTTCAAAACCCAAACATGGTCCTATCATTCCTCGTGCTTAAAATACATCAATGACTTCTAGCTGTTCTTTAGATAAAGACCAAACTCTTTAATATGGCTTATAAGAAGAACCTGCATGGTCTGGTCCTACCTACTTCTCAAGCCTCATCAATCCCTTTCCCCTCTGTGCTTCAGCCATATCACCTCCTTTTGGTGTCTTTCTATGTGCCATGGTCCCTCCAACTACCATAGAGCCTTATAACGTGCTGTTCTCTCTGCCTTTCCACCTAGTTAACTACTAGTCATCTTAGCGCAGTCATCACTTCCTAGGGAAAACCTTCCCTGTCCTCCCTTACTTGGTCAAATCCGCCTTTATATGTTCTCATAACACCATGAGCATCTCCTTAGCACTTAGCACTCATGATTTGATTATTGGCTTTGTCCTCCAATGAACCATAAGTTCTGTAGGAGCCAGATTTGTGCCTGTTTTTGCTCCCCACTATTTTTTTCAGCACCTATCACAGTGCCTGGCACACTGTAGCTGTTCAATTAATATTTATTGACTAAATTAGTATGTTCATTAATCAACTTATTCTAGTAATGAATAAGGCAAGTCAGCAGGCATTTATATCTCAATAAACAAAGACATAAACTCTGGGAGGGCAGGGGTTTTTGTCTCTTTTATTCACTGATGTATTCTCAGTGCCCAGAGTAGTGCTTGGCATATAGTAGACACTTCATCAGTATTTCTTGGATGAATAAATTAAGAGATAAAACATGGATAAGCTCAAAGAATGATGATAACAAATAGCAAGGCTTACTGGCTTACTACATGTTCTTTAACTTATTTCATTTATTTGATGTCTGCTTTACTAGGAGAATTCACTGAAATCCTAAACCCAAACACTTTCTTCCCGAATGACCTTGGGAAGTCACATAATATCTTTGAGATTCTGTTTCCTCATCCTCAAAATAAAGGTAATGCTATCTGTTCTGGCTTCCTCACCGGGTTCATGTGAGAATCCAAGGAGACCATGTAAACTATAAAGGGGCATTTGGATGAGTAGACCCAAGCTAGTATTTTTTGAACACTTACTATATGATAAGAAATGACAGCGGGACTTCCCTGGTGGTGCAGTGGTTAAGAATCTGCCTGCCAATGCAGGGGACATGGGTTTGATCCCTGGTCCTGGAAGATCCCACATGCCGTGGAGCAACTAAGCCCATGCGCCTGACTACTGAGCCTGCTCTCTAGAGCCCACAAGCCACAACTATTGAGCCCGCGTGCCACTGCCACAACTACTGAAGCCCGCGCCCCTAGAGCCCGTGCTCCGCAACAAGAGAAGCCACCGTAATGAGAAGCCTGCACACCCCAACGAAGAGTAGCCCCCACTCGCCGCACCGTGTGCAGCAACAAAGACCCAACGCAGCCAAAAATAAATAAATAAATAAATAATTTTTAAAAACAAAAGAAATGACAGAATAGTGAGTCCTTCTGTGCTGGTCACAACATAGAAACCCCTGAAAGCTCATGCTTTTTCCTCTTCATTCCTTTCCCACATCTCTATTTATGATTATCAATTATAGCCATTCACACGCTCTCTAGCACTTTGAAATACAGGAATGCTGGGAACTACAAGGCACAGAAAGAAGTGGCGAAGGCTGGATAAAGTAGAATTTATCGGAACAAGAGATTCAGCAAAAAGTCTAAATGTAGAGCAGGGACATGCAATGAGGCATCTGAGATTACTCTCAGGCTAAAGGATGAGGGCAAAACTGATTCGGTAGGGATGCCACTGAATGTTTGGCAACAAAAATAGGTATTACAAGTTTCATGAACATTCTTTCCTGAATAAAGTTACCTAGGAGACATTAATCGATTGACAGAAAAGAGCATGGGGAAGGTCGATGCCTATAGCTGCCTTTTCTGTATTCTACAAAACACTTCCAGGCTGTGATAGTGGTGTGCCGGCATGCTGAGAGCAATCAATACATCTCATGTTTGCCTACTCTAGAAAAAGAGACGTCCTCTTCTCACCCTCCCCATCACAATCCACATGCAATTATCCACCATCCCTTCTCCTTCTCTATTCATAATTACACTCCTCATTGAAGGGCAAAGCAAAGTCCTCCAGATAGACTTGATACTAGGCAGTTAATTCAATGTTTCCATGTGGAAGTAGGTTTGTTTGCTGGGATGCACTTGTGTGATGCAATAGGACAAGCCAAGGGGACTGGGCATGACTAAGGATCTTCTCATCTTCATTATTCTGGGCTTCACACTTTTATTCACTACGTGAAGAGAAGTACACACATTTAATTACACACTCATATTGAGAGGTTCTCATTCACCTAGGTTTATTGATTAACCCCTTAAAGAAAGCATAAAAATTTCTTCCTTTTTAAAATGTTTTAGCTGGTATATTCCCTTGACACTTATAAGAAGAGCTCAAGGTTTAACACTTTAAGGAGACTCCAAAGCCATGGCAAACTTTCTTTTCCCAAAAAAACTAGAACTAGAATAAGGTTTTCACCTGATTTCTGAATGTAGTGAGTTTCAGAAAGATTTCTGAAAAGAATCTTCCATGGTCTTCACAGGAATGAGGTTTTTCTCCTCCAGTATTTGATGTGTATTTTTCCCAAAGTACAGCTTCTCTTCTGTAATTGTACAATATAGGCATTCCTATGAATGTTGTTTAAGAAGTGATTGTAAAAAAAATGGCGTCAATGGGGAAAAAAGAGGAGGGTTTGCAGAGTTTCAGGTTCCTAGCAACAAGGTGGAATAAAGAAATTTATAATGTATGAGTATATTTTAGTTCTGAAAGTGAAAATTATATTAGTTGATTAAATCATCATTCAGCAAATCCTAAACAGCATATATGACTAGATCAAAATAAATGAGATTTCAGACCTGTTATTATCACATGAGAAAAAGGCAGAACATTCTAATAAGTTGATATTTTTTAAAACACTTCAAAATAAACAGTAGCACCGTTCATAGCTGCCAAGAAAGAACCACAAGAATAAGTTGTCAAATGAACACCCAGCCACTAAAAACAAACATGCATGTGCTCCCAATGCTGCGTGAATAACAACCTTTCTCCTGCAACAGATGTAGAGCCAACAGCTGCATGTAATACAAATCATGTCTCTAATTACTCTACCTCCATATATCCTACTCATATTGTGAAAACTCTGACTGTAAGAGAAATGCCTATTCATTATACCTGCCAGGCTCTATACAAAATTCAACTGGGAAACTTCATCACACCAAAACTATAGTATCTCTTTGCCCTTCAAGAAACCTTAAATATAAGGAATAGGTGTAGTGGTGGTGCATTCAAATTCTGGCTCTACGGCTTCCCTGATGGCACAGGGGTTAAGAATCCGCCTGCCAATGCAGGGGACACGGGTTTGAGCCCTGGTCCGGGAAGATCCCACATGCTGCGGAGCAACTAAGCCCGTGTGCCACAACTACTGAGCCTGAGCTCTAGAGCCCACAAGCCACAACTACTGAAGCCGTGAGCCTAGAGCCTGTGCTCTGCATCAAGAGAAGCCACCGCAATGAGAAGCCTGCGCACCGCAATGAAGAGTAGTCCCCACTCAGGGCAACTAGAGAAAGCCTGCGTGCAGCAGCGAAGACCCAACACAGCCAAAAATAAATAAATAAAATAAATAAATTTTAAAATAAATAAAGTTAAATTAAAAAAAACCAAATTCTGGGGCTTCCCTGGTGGCGCAGTGGTTGAGAATCTGCCTGCTAATGCAGGGGACACGGGTTCGAGCCCTGGTCTGGGAAGATCCCACATGCCACGGAGCAACTAGGCCCGTGAGCCACAACTATTGAGCCTGCGCATCTGGAGCCTGTGCTCTGCAACAAGAGAGGCCGCGATAGTGAGAGGCCCGCGCACCGCGATGAAGAGTGGCCCCTACTCGCCGCAACTAGAGAAAGCCCTCCCACAGAAACGAAGACCCAACATAGCAATCAATCAATCAATCAATAAAAAAATAAATCTTTAAAAAAAAAAATAAAAAAATAAAAAATAAAAATAAAGAAACCAAATTCTGGCTCTATCACTTACTAGCTATGTGACCTTAAGAAATTTATTGAGTCTCCCTGAATCTTGGTTTCCTCACCTATTCAGTGGGGATAGTGGTACCCCCTTTAGGCGCTTGTGAGAATTAATTGAGATGCTATTAATCTATAAGCACAAATGTTAAGAATTCAATGAATAGTAGCTATTAGACAAGTGATTTCATGCATTAATAGCTGGATCATCTAGGTAAACAGTATGTGTTTTCCTTCAAGAAATTAAAAATAGAACTACCATATGATCCAGCAATTCCATTTCTGGGTATAAGGAAACAAAATCATTACCTTGAAGAGATATCTATACTCCTGTGTTCATGGCAGGATTATTTAAAATAGCCAAGGTATGGAAACAACCTAAATGTCTGTTGATGAATGAATGTATAAAGAAAATGTGATTATATATAGGAACATTATTATATTCCAGTTATATTATATTAATTATATTATATAATGGAATATTATTCAGCCTTTAAAAGCAAGGAAATCCTGCCATTTGCAACAACATGGATGGAACTGGAGGGTATTATGCTAAGTGAAATAGGCCAAACAGAGAAAAATAAATAGTGCATGGTATGACTTATAAGTGAAATTTTTTAAAAAAGTTAAACTCGTAGAAACAGAGTAGAATCGTGGTTACCAAGAGTGGAGGGCAGGGGGGAACAGAGAGAGGTTGGTAAAAGAGTACAAACTTTCAGTTGTAAGATAAATAAGGTCTGAGGATCTAATGTATAACATGGTGACTATAGTTGATAATACCATATTGTATAATTGAAATTTGCTAAGAGAGTAGAACTCAAGTTTTCTCACCAAAAAAAAAAAAAGAGAGCGAGAGAGATAAGTATGTGTAGTGATGGATGTTAACTCAATTGTGGGAATCCTTTCACAATGTATACATATATCAAATCATCATGTTGTACAATTTAAATATCTTATAATTTTATTTTTCAATTATACCTCAATAAAGCTGGCAGGGGGAGGGTGGAGTGCTACATCACTCAAGGGAAAAAAGAGAAAAGACACAAATAAAAAAACCTAAAATCAGAAATGAAAGTGGAGACATTCCCTGCTGACCTTACAGAAATAAAAAGGATTATGAGAGAATACTATAATACAATAAATTAGACCACCTAAATGAAATGGACAAATTCTTAGAAACACATAAATTACCTAATCTGAATCCAGAAGAAATAGAAAATCTCATCAGACCTATAACAAATAAAGACACTGAATCAGTAATCAAAAATCTTCCAATAAGAAAATAGTCTAGGATCAGATGGCTTCGCTGGTGAATTCTACCAAACACTTAAAGAAGAATTAACACCAATCATCCTGAAATTTTCCCAAAAAATAGAATAGGAAGAAACACTTCCTAATTCATTCTATGAGACCAATATTACTATGATATCAAAGACAGATAAAGACACAAAAAGAAAAAAAATTATAGACCAATATCCCTTATTAACATAGATGCAAAACTTCTCAACAATATATTAGCAAGCTGAATCCAAAAGCATATTAAAGGATTATACATCTACACACTGTGACCAAGTAGGATTTATCCCAGGATTGCAAGGGTGGTTCGTAGGAAAATCAAGCAATGTAATACATCACGTTCATAGAATGAAGGAAAAAAACAAGTGATCACATCAATTGATAGAAAAGGCATTTGACAAAATCCAACACTCTTTCATGAAAAAAAAAAAAAACCTAAGAAAAATAGAAGAAAACTTCCTCAACATGATAAAGGGCATTTATGAAAAACCCACAGCTAACATCATACTCAACTGTGAAAGACTGAAAGTTAAAATTAGGAACAAAACAAGGATGCCTGCTTTCACCAAAGCTATTCGACACTGAACTGGAAGTTCTAGCCAGAGCAACAGAGAAGAAAGAAAATAAGAGACGTCCAAATTGTAAAGGAAGAAGTAAAACTATCTCTATTCACAGATGACATGATCCTATATAGAGAAAATTCCAAAGAATCCACAAGAAGACTACTAGAGCTAATAAACAAATTCAGCAAATTTGCAGGATACAAGATCAACATGCAAAAGTCATTTGTGTTTCTATATACCAGCAATAAACAACCCAAAAAAGAAATTATGAAAGCAGTTTTCATAGCTTCTGAAAGAACAAAATACCTAGAAATAAATTTAACCAAGGAGGTGAAGACTTGTATACTGAAAACTACAAAATACTGGTGAAAAGAATTAAAGAAGATCTACATATACAGAAAGACTTCCCAAGTTCATGGATAGGAAGAACTTAATACTGTTAAGATATCATTACTTCCCAAAGGGATCTATAGATTCAAGACAATCCTTATCAAAATTCTAACCACGTTTTTACAGAAATGGACAAGCTAAACTTCAAATTCACATGAAATTACAAGGGATCTTGAAGAGCCAAACCAACCTTGAAAAAGAAGAAAAAAGTCAAAGGACTCACACTTCTTGATTTCAAAACTTATTACAAAGCTATAGTAATCAAAAGGGTTTGATGCTGGCATAAGAATAGACATATACATCAATGGAATAGAATTAAGGATCCAGAAATAAACCGATACATCTATGTCCAGTTGATTTTTTGGTACAAGAATGCCAAGTCATTCATTGGGGAAAGAATAGTTTCTTCAACAAATGGTGCTGAGACAACTAGATTTCTACATGCAAAAGAATATAAAGTTAGACTTCTACCTCACACCATATACAAAAGTTAACTCAAAATGTATCTAAGAGCTAAAACCACAAAACTCTTAGAAGAAAACATAGTGATAAATCTTCCTGACTTTGGATTGGCAATAGATGCTTAAATATGACACCAAAAGCACAAGCAACAAATGAAAAAATAGATAAATTAAACTTCACAAAAATGTAAACTTTTGTTCATCAAAGGACATTATCAAGGAAATAAAAACACAACCCACAGAATAAGAGAAAATATTTGCAAATCATGTATCAGAAAAGGGTTTAATATCCAGAATATATAAAGAACTACAACTCCAGCAACAAAAAGACAAACAACCCAATTAAAAAGTGGGCAAAGACTTAAATAGACACTTCTTCAAAGAAAAAAACAAGTGGCCAATAAGTGCATGAAAAGATGCTCAACATTAAGGACAAATACTACATGATTCTACTTATATGAGGTACCTAAAGCAGTCAAACTCAAAAGTTTTTATCATAAGAAAAAAGTTTTTATAACTATATGGCGATGGATGTTAACTTATTGTGATGATCATTTTGCAATATACACAAATATTGAACTGTTGCATTGCACACCTGAGACTACTATAATGTTATATATATCTAAATTTAAAAAATAAAATAAAGTAGTCAAACTCATAGGAACAGACAGTAGAATGGTGGTTTCTAGGGGCTGCAGAGAGGAGGAAATAAGCTGCTGTTCAATGGATACAGAGTATCAGTCACGCAGGATGAAAAAGTTCTAGAGCTCTGCTGTACAACATTGTGCTTATAGTTATTAATGCTGTACACTTAAAAATTTGTTAAGAGGGGATATCTCATGTTATGTGTTTTTACCATAATTATTAAAAAGATGCTCAAAATCATTAATCATCAGAAAAAAATGTAAATCAAAACCATGAGATATCACTTCACAACCAGTAGAATAGCTATAACAAAAAAAGGAGAATACACTATTAGTGAGAATGTAGAGAAATTGGTATCCTGGTACATTGCTTGTGGGAATATAAAATGGTGGAAAACAGTTCTCAAAACCTAAACTTAGAATTACCACCTGACTCAGCAATTGTATTTGTAGGTATATATGTCAAAGAATTTAAAACAGGACTCAGGTATTTGTATGTCAATGCTTACTGCAACATTGTTCACAGTAGCCAAAAGATGAAAACAACCCAAGTGTCCATCAGCAGATGAATGGATACACAAAATGCAGGATATATATACAATGGAATATTATTCAGCTATAAAAAGGAATGAAGTTCTTATACATATTGCTACATGGATAAAACTTTAAAACATTGTGCAAAGTGAAATAAGCCAGACATAACAGAGCAAATATTGCATGATTCCACTTATATGAAATATCTAGAATAGGCAAATTAATTGACACAGAAAGTAGACTAGAGATTACCAAAGACAGGAAGAGGGAGGAATGGGGAGTTATTGGTTAATGATTACAGAGTTTTTGCTTGGGGTGATGAAAAAATTTTGGAAATAGTGATGATTGGTAGTATAACATTATGAATGCAATTAATGCCACTGATTTGTACACTTAAAAATGGATAAAATGGAAATTTTTATGTTATATACTTCACTACAATAAAAAGTTTTTTAATTAAATTCATTATCTTTCCCCTTCCTCCCCTGTAAAAAAGCTGGGCCATCTACAATCAAGGCTGTCATACAATTACTTGTTTTCTCTTTAACATTGATCTGAGCTCATACAGGCTAAAGTGGGAGAGAAATTACCTTTATAGTGTGGACCCAGAAAATCTATCTATAGTAGCTTCAGAATATCTATAGTGGGAGGGGCTTAGAGTTGGCAATCTGGTTGAAAGAGGAGGTAGTTCTAGGAAACTTATTTTGAAGCTGCATTTGCAGAGCAAGCATACTGTTTTTAATTAGAATGTATTTATTTGGGAGAGGTTCTGGGGGTTTGTCTAAAAGAAATTATGAAAGAAGGGATTTTAATGCCACTGTAGGCAACCCTTTTGGTGTTGCCACTGAAATTGCTCAAAATGCTATTGTCAAATGGTTTCTTTCACAAACCTTTCATTCTCACAGAAATTATGGCATTTTCACTGCCACTGCCCTGTAAAATGATGTGCTTTACATTGAAAATTTCAGTTTAATTCAGTATTTGTTATTAATTCAGTATTTCAGTATCTTAATTCAGTACCTACTATGTGCAAAGAATTGAGTGAGAATCTTAGGATAGAGAAATTTGAAAGTCCAATAATTCATTAAGCAGTAACTGTTACATAGATTCTGGATTCTGTAATAAAGGGCTATAATAGCAACTGATTTTCTAGGTCAAAATAACAATGTTTTCATTCCCCAAAGACAAAGTTAGACAGGAATGTCATTAAAACTTAATATTCCATAATAATTTTTTTAAAACTTTCTTTCTTTCAAGAAAGCTTGGCATTGTCTTGGTCAGCACCAGCCTTAGATTTGGGTTTATGATATAAGTAGTATATTATTTATCTATTGCTGCATAAAAAATTACCCCAAAGCTAGGTGACTTAAAACAACAATAATCATATATCAATTCTCACAGTTTCTATGGGTCAGAAATTTAGACAGGGCACAGTGAAGACGGCATCTGCTCCATGATTTCTGTGCTTCAGCTAGAAGACTTGAAATTTGGATCATCTGAAGTTTACTCTTAGCTGATGTTGCCTGTTGGCTGGGGGTCCAGCTGAAGGTGTTGGCCAGAACACCCATACATGGTGTCTCTTTGTGGCCTGGGCTTCCTCACAACATGGTTTTAGGGCTCCAAGAGCAAGCATCCCGAGAGAGAGCGCAGTAAAAACTGTCTTTTGTGACCAGTCTCAGAAGTAATGCAACATCACTTGTGCTGCGTTTTATTGGTCAAGGAAGTTATACAAATTTTTCTGCAATTTCAGTGCACAGATCTCACCTCTCAATGAAAAAAATGTTATCATCACATGGTAAGAACATGTGGAATGGGGTACGTACTACTGTGACCATCTTTGGAAAACATAATATGCTGTAAGCAAGGAAAGAGTTTCAGAGTGTTTCCTGCTGCTGAAAGCTTTAGCTTACTCTATCCCCTCTTCTAAACTTGCTGTTAAATGGGGCTGACATTTACTTTCAGTCTTCTGTAAAGTAACTTCAAAAAATTTTATTCAACTATTTTTAAACAAAAAGGGAAAGACTGATTTAGTAAGAATGTAACTGAGCAGGACCCTATGGAGCCTTCCCAGGACAGATCCCCCCCATGTCCTCCACCTGCCTCTTGTTTGTAAAAAAAAAAAACTTTAGTCTCCTAGGCCTTCCCAAAGTTCCAAAGAATAAATTTAATCAGAGAAGTGAGAAAATGCAGAAACAAAGGAAAAGAGTCAAGCAAGGCAAAATAATAACAGTTTAGCCATGAAACAAAGTTAAGGACCTTTAGTTCCTCCTGGAGGGCTACAGATGAGATTCTGAGCCTTATCCTTTGACCTATTTTACAGATACTGAAACTCCCACCAGGAAGAAGAAGTTAACTGTATGCTGACCACAAGCATGTAGAACTCAGACCGGTTGGAACAAGAAGGTTGATGATGTTGACTCCCGATTACCTCACCACCAACCAATCAGAAGAATGTCCATGAGCTGATCATGCACCCTGCAACCCCCTTCCTCATCCTGTCTTTAAAAACCTTTCCCTGAAATCCATCGGAAGGTTCAGAGTTCAGGCCTTCTGAGCATTGGCTACCCATACTCCTTGCTTGGCTTTGCAATAAACGCTGCACTTTCTTTCATCACAAACTGGTATCAGTAGATTGGCTTTACTGCACATGGGCAAGTGGACTCAAGTTTGGTTTAGTAACAAGAAGGCAGATGACATGGCAAGCTTTAGCCAGAGTCATCCTGCTGAAAGTTACACTGAGAAAGTTGGATAGGTGGATTGGTTGTTAATGTGTCAATTCAACCTCACTTTCCTTCCACCATGGACTTGTGGTGGCTTACTCCTACTGCTTTAATTTTCTTTGCCTTTAGCTACTACTCCCATTATGATTTCTCCTTGGTTCAACTGGATTTTAATTCCCGCTCCTTTATGGCTTTATTCATGCTATTCCCACCACCTAAGATAATACAACCATATTTTTCAAGCTGTTTTGTTGCAAGGAATAGATATTTACTAAATCTAGTTCAATTAACAAATACTTTATTATAGGGTTTATATGGGGCAAATTTTCTGACCCAGATATTCATAGAGCCAGACTTCACTGAAACAAGAGCTAGAAAGAAAGCTTGAAAAAATAAATCAAAACTTTCTTCTTAGAGCTCATATGGTCTTTCTCATCTGTGCTATTTCTATTTTCCCCTGTCTCTTCCCTTCTCTTCCCTTGCCTTCTCCTCTCTTCTCCTCTTCCCTCCACCTCCATGCTTCTCCCAACCTCCCAAAGATGGGGCTGCCCCCCACCCCATCTTCTCCCAACAAGCTTCCTCTGGATGTACCAAACCCTGTGTGCTGCCAGCCTCAAATCTATGTCTTAAAGGTCCACCCTACTAGGATGTCTATAATTTAGAAAACATAATAACAGGGGAATTCCCTGGTGGTCCAGTGGTTAGGACTCTGTGCTTTCACTGCCAAGGGCCCGGGTTCAATCCCTGGTCAGGGAACTAAGATCCCACAAGCCGGGTTGTGTGGCCAATAAATAAATAAATAAATAAAAATTACAAAAAAAAAAAGTGTTGCCAAGGATACGGAGAATTTAGAACACTCACACACTGTTGGTGGGAATTTAAAATGATGTAGCCACTTTGGAATATAGGCTGGCATTTCTTCAAAAGTTTAAACAGAGTTACCATATAACCCAGAAATTCCAATCCCAGGGAAATAACCAAAAGAAATGAAAACTCATGTGCACACAAAAACTTGTACATGAATGTTTACAGCAGCATTAGTCATTATAGCCAAAAAGTGGAAACAACCTAAATGTCTATCAACTGATGAATGGATATACACATGTGGTATATATCTACATCATAGAATGTTATTTGAACATAAAGTCATAAAGTTCTGATACATGCTACAGCATAGATGACCTGTGAAAACATTATGCTAAGTGAAAGAAGGCAGACACAAGAGCACATATTATATTATTCTATTTATACGAAATATGCAGAATAGGGAAATCCATAGAGAGAGAAGGTAGATGAATGGTTGCCAGAAGCTGGGAGGAGGAAGGACTGGGGAGTGACTGTCAATGGGTATAAGGTTTCTTTATGAGGTGATGAAAACGTTCTGGAATTAGATAGTGGTGAAGGTTGCACACCTCTGTGAATATTCTAAAAACCACCAAATTTTACACTTTAAAAGGATGAATTTTATAGTACACAATTATATCTCAATAAAGCTGTCTTGAAAAATGCAAAATTCTTACCTTGGTCTAAAATGTTCTTCATAATCTGGCTTCATGTCCTACCACTTTCCCTACCTCCATTTTTTCCACTTTTCTTGCTGCTTTGCAAACACTCAAGCACACGACTGCCACAGGGCCTTTGAACTGGCTACTCCCTCTGCCTGGAATATTACTTCCCCCACTAGACCTCTCACCTCTTTAGAGTTCTGTTTAAACACTGCCTTTTTAGAGACCATGCTATATAAGCTCTGTGGAAATCACTCACCCACCTCCACTTCCAGCACTCCCTACCTCTCTTACTTATTTCATTTTTCTCAGCAATTTTTCACTACCTGACTTATTACATATTTATTTATTACCTGTCTGCCCCATTTCAATATAAGCTCCATGAGGACAGGAACTTTGTCTATTTTTTTCACCACTATTACTATATCTCTAGCATTTAGAACTGTGTCTAGCATGTAGTATGTGCTCAAGGTTACACAAATGGTAAGTGTATAGCAGAGTGCCTCAAACTCTAGAAGTCCACTTTCAAGGTAGAAAGTCCCTGCTCCTGAGAAAATCTGTTAATAACTCCATTGGCTCTGAGCTCCATAGAGGAAACGTAAACTACTAGTACAGCAAGGAGGAGTAATCCAAAATATTAGAGTTAGGTGTGATAACAACCCTAAAGTATCTATATTTGAAAGAGAATTACACCAAGTATTAGAATTAAGAATAGGTATATTTGAGCTGAGGAAAATGAGATAAGAGATGTTTCACCAAAGAAGATATACAGATGGCAAATAAGCTCATTATATTAGTTTATTAGGGCTGTCATAATAAAGTACCACAGACTGAGGGACTTAAACAACAGAAATTCACTTCTCACAGTTCTGGAGGCTTTAAGTCCAAGATCAACAAACCTGTACACAGGTTTGGTTTCTTCTGAGGCCTCTCTCCTTGGCTTGCAGCTGGCCACCCTCTTGCTGCCTCTTTACATGGTCATCCATCTGTGCATACATGTCTCTGGTGTCTCTTCCTCTTCTTATTAGGACACCCATCACACTGGATAAGGACCCCACCCTTATCCAATAATGGCCTCATTTTAACTTAGTTGCCTCTTTAAACATCTTATCTCCAAATACAATTATGTTCTGAGGTATCTGGGGTTTGGGACTTGAACATATGAATTTTGGGGGAATACAATTCAGCTCATAGCACACATGAAAAGATGTTCAACATCACTGGTAATTAGGGAAATACAAATTACTATCGCAATGAAATACCACGACACACCTATTAGAAGAGCTAAAATGAAAAGATCGATCATAACAAGTTTTGATGAGATGTGGAGCAACCTGAACTCTCTTAACTGCTGGTGGGACTGTAAATTTGTATAAACCCTTTAGAAAACAGTTTTCTAGTTTCCTAGAAAGTTAAATATACACCTACCATATGGCCCAGACTTTGCTCTTCTAGGTATTCACCCAAATGACAGCATGTGTCCCTACAAAGACTTGTACACTAATGTCCATAGCAGCTTTATCTGCAATAGCCAAAGACTGGACACAACTAAAATGCTCACCAGCATGTGAACGGATGTCCATACAATGGAATACTTCTTAGCAATAAAAAGAAACAAACTATTGATAGACACAACAGAATAGATGAATCTCAAAATGATAATGCTGAGTGAAAAAAAGCCAGACCCCCCCCCCCCAAAGTGCCCACTGTATGACTCCACTTATAAAAAAATTCTAGAAAATGCTAATTTATAGTGACAAAAAATACGTGAGTAGTTGCCTGGGGACAGGGGTGGAGGGAGATGAGATGACCAGAAAGGATGAAATACAAAGCAGCACAGGGAAACTGTTGGAGGTGACAAGATATATTCATAATATTGATCATAGTGATGGTTTCACAGGTGTATACACATGCCAAATTTTATCAAGTTATACACCTTAAATATATGCAGTTTATTCTACATCAATTTTGCCTTAAAAAGCTGTATATTATACACATACACATATATGTATTATGTGTATATATATATATGTATATATCATCCATATATATCCCAAAGAACAAACCATTCTGATACTGAATTAATGGCCTCCCAATGACTTCAGCCAAATCACCTCTTCCCATGCCAATCCATTCTTTGCTCTGTCCTCAGAATAGACTTTTTAAAATATATGATAGTCCCATAACTCTTCTTAAAAACATCCATTGCTCTCCACTGAATATAGTTCTTAGGGACACTTTTCTTAATCTAATCTAATCTTAATCAACCTGCCTTCTAGACTCATCTCTTTCTGGTCCCCTTTGGATTTTTCTATACCTGGTATAATACATTTCTCACTTAGTCTTTGAATATTCAGTTTCTTCTGCCTGGAATGTCCTTACCCTCTATGACCTGCCCCAACCTCTCAGCCTGGAGAAATTCTATTCAATTTTCAAGACTGGGTTCAAATGGTACATACTATGTGAAGCCTTTCCCATTTCCTCCAGACAGTTTATCTCTCCTCATTGTTCTCAGAACTCTTTGCTTACTCTCTTTAATAGCTTTGTATTGTAAAGCTTATTGTTATTTGTTTTTATTTTTTTATTGAGATATAATTGACATATAACGTTACATTAGTTCCAGATGTGCAATATCAGATTTGATATTTGCATATATTGTGAAATGATCACCACAATAAGTCTAGTTAACCTCTGTTACCATACATAGTTACAAAAAATTGGGGGAATTCCCTGGCTGTCCAGTGGTTAGGACTCTGCACAGCGCTTTCACTGCCAGGGCCCAGGTTCAATGCCTGGTTGGAGAACTAAGATCACACAAGCCGCACAGCGCAGCCAAAAAAAAAAAATGTTTTTTTCTTGTGATGAGAACATTTAAGATCTACTTTTAGCAACTTTCAAATATACAATACAGTATTATTAACTATAGTCACTGTTTTCATATGTCTTCCCCATCAAAGAAGACATTGTATCTCTTAGTTTTCCCAGAGTTTAGCACACTACCTGACACATAGTAGCAATTCAGTAAATGCTAGTTAAATGAATGAAAGCACATTCCATGGCGATTATTAATGGCTTTAATATATTTTATAATGTTTTAACATTTTAAATAATAAAACAATTAGCTTTAATAAGGTATTTGGAGAATCTCTTAAAATAAGCACAAAAATATTCTATACATATACTGAAAATCATTTTTATAAAACTGGTAAAATAAAATGATTTTGTGCTAGATTTAGGATTTACCCCACAATCTAATTATCAGATGGTCAAAATTCTCCCCTAAAATTCTGAAGATCACCTAGTAAGAAGAGCTGGAAAGAGAGCTGTAGTTAGTTCATCCTTGAGACTAAAGGGTATATTTTCATTTTGACGTTCAGCAATTTATATATGAAACTCCCATTAATGCTAATGGGAACTGTGCACATAAATTCTGGGAAACTGAGATGAGAACACATCCCTAAATGTGCAAACCAGTGATACACGCATATACTATAATTCCAAAGCCTAAGAAACTAAGCTCATAATTAAAATGTGTGGATCTCTCGGTGGCAGCAGATTGAGCTGCTAACACACTTACCAGCCCAATTCATCACAGTATGTCTACATCCTTCCTACCTCTACGAGTCCTGGAAGGCAGCAGAAGCTGGTGAACAGCTGACTGCCTTGTCCAGGGGAAAGGTCAGTCTGCAGTAGAAACCTCATCGGGAGAAGGGAGAAAGGGAATGGCAAGGTAAAGCATTGTCTGGGGAAATTGAAAACTTGCCAAAGATCCCTTTGTTTCCTGCTGCTATCACCTTGGTCCTTTCACCTAACAGTTATACCTGCATAGAAGAGGATTACTGAATCTAAAACCTTTGAATGAGAGGCAAATAATCTGCTCTGCAAGAAGCTGTTTGTAAAGCTGGTTTACTCACAACATACCATACAAGTGCTCTGCTTGGGAGAATCAACTGGTATTTCTGAAAATCCAAATCAACTTCAAGGCAAATACAAATATATGATTTCACATATGTGATCATGATCACCAGGTCTTTACAGACTCATTAGAATTTCAACAAGTTATTCTTAATACTCCTTCAATAAGTTTACTTCCAAGTTTAAAACCACCAAAAGCATTAAGTCTATACTGGGTATAGCTTAGTGGAAAGTATATTGAACTTGGAATTCAAAGATACAGATTCAAGTTCCACTCAATAGTGCTGGGACACGAAATCCCTCTGAATCACAACTTCTTCTGTTGGAAAATGAGTGGTGATAATCATTGCCCTATCCATCTCTTAGGGTTATTATGAAACTCAAATTAGAAGTTCAAATGAAAGCATTTGAAAATATAGACACCAGTTTCTGTGCTCAATAATATAATTTGTTTTTAGAATTAACTGGGTGTATTATCTCCTGGAAATTACAGAGATGGCATCTTTTCCTAAAAACCAATCTAATGCCCAAAATAAAGTATCTTTCATAATTCCATTTCCTCTCTCCTCCCCCTGCCATCTCCAACTCTGACCTTACCTCTCGCCATCCATAACCCCAGTAATGGGCACCTTGTTTCACCTAAGTGTACTAAAGCCACAAAAGTGTGAAACTCCAACAGGAGGGGAAGAACAATAAATCACATTGGGAGTCATGTTGAGTTCATTCTAATTCCAGTTCTGCTAGCAGTACCTACTATGTGCCAAACACTGTGCTGGGAGCTAGAGGTACTTCACTGAACAAGATTCAGCTTCAGTTTCAAGGAAGTCATCCTTAACACATTCTCTCTATCACTGCCCACATTTGAACCAATACGAGAGCCGGTCATTTTTACTTTGAATACATCCACTTGTCTCCATCTCCACTGCCACCACCCTGGTCCAAGATGCCATCATTTCATCATCTCTGCATAGACTGCCACCATAACCTGCTAACTAGACTACCCACATTCCATTCTTGGCCTTTACAGTAACTGTGATTTTTTCAAAACCCAAACATGGTCCTATCATTCCTCGTGCTTAAAATACATCAATGACTTCTAGCTGTTCTTTAGATAAAGACCAAACTCTTTAATATGGCTTATAAGAAGAACCTGCATGGTCTGGTCCTACCTACTTCTCAAGCCTCATCAATCCCTTTCCCCTCTGTGCTTCAGCCATATCACCTCCTTTTGGTGTCTTTCTATGTGCCATGGTCCCTCCAACTACCATAGAGCCTTATAACGTGCTGTTCTCTCTGCCTTTCCACCTAGTTAACTACTAGTCATCTTAGCGCAGTCATCACTTCCTAGGGAAAACCTTCCCTGTCCTCCCTTACTTGGTCAAATCCGCCTTTATATGTTCTCATAACACCATGAGCATCTCCTTAGCACTTAGCACTCATGATTTGATTATTGGCTTTGTCCTCCAATGAACCATAAGTTCTGTAGGAGCCAGATTTGTGCCTGTTTTTGCTCCCCACTATTTTTTTCAGCACCTATCACAGTGCCTGGCACACTGTAGCTGTTCAATTAATATTTATTGACTAAATTAGTATGTTCATTAATCAACTTATTCTAGTAATGAATAAGGCAAGTCAGCAGGCATTTATATCTCAATAAACAAAGACATAAACTCTGGGAGGGCAGGGGTTTTTGTCTCTTTTATTCACTGATGTATTCTCAGTGCCCAGAGTAGTGCTTGGCATATAGTAGACACTTCATCAGTATTTCTTGGATGAATAAATTAAGAGATAAAACATGGATAAGCTCAAAGAATGATGATAACAAATAGCAAGGCTTACTGGCTTACTACATGTTCTTTAACTTATTTCATTTATTTGATGTCTGCTTTACTAGGAGAATTCACTGAAATCCTAAACCCAAACACTTTCTTCCCGAATGACCTTGGGAAGTCACATAATATCTTTGAGATTCTGTTTCCTCATCCTCAAAATAAAGGTAATGCTATCTGTTCTGGCTTCCTCACCGGGTTCATGTGAGAATCCAAGGAGACCATGTAAACTATAAAGGGGCATTTGGATGAGTAGACCCAAGCTAGTATTTTTTGAACACTTACTATATGATAAGAAATGACAGCGGGACTTCCCTGGTGGTGCAGTGGTTAAGAATCTGCCTGCCAATGCAGGGGACATGGGTTTGATCCCTGGTCCTGGAAGATCCCACATGCCGTGGAGCAACTAAGCCCATGCGCCTGACTACTGAGCCTGCTCTCTAGAGCCCACAAGCCACAACTATTGAGCCCGCGTGCCACTGCCACAACTACTGAAGCCCGCGCCCCTAGAGCCCGTGCTCCGCAACAAGAGAAGCCACCGTAATGAGAAGCCTGCACACCCCAACGAAGAGTAGCCCCCACTCGCCGCACCGTGTGCAGCAACAAAGACCCAACGCAGCCAAAAATAAATAAATAAATAAATAATTTTTAAAAACAAAAGAAATGACAGAATAGTGAGTCCTTCTGTGCTGGTCACAACATAGAAACCCCTGAAAGCTCATGCTTTTTCCTCTTCATTCCTTTCCCACATCTCTATTTATGATTATCAATTATAGCCATTCACACGCTCTCTAGCACTTTGAAATACAGGAATGCTGGGAACTACAAGGCACAGAAAGAAGTGGCGAAGGCTGGATAAAGTAGAATTTATCGGAACAAGAGATTCAGCAAAAAGTCTAAATGTAGAGCAGGGACATGCAATGAGGCATCTGAGATTACTCTCAGGCTAAAGGATGAGGGCAAAACTGATTCGGTAGGGATGCCACTGAATGTTTGGCAACAAAAATAGGTATTACAAGTTTCATGAACATTCTTTCCTGAATAAAGTTACCTAGGAGACATTAATCGATTGACAGAAAAGAGCATGGGGAAGGTCGATGCCTATAGCTGCCTTTTCTGTATTCTACAAAACACTTCCAGGCTGTGATAGTGGTGTGCCGGCATGCTGAGAGCAATCAATACATCTCATGTTTGCCTACTCTAGAAAAAGAGACGTCCTCTTCTCACCCTCCCCATCACAATCCACATGCAATTATCCACCATCCCTTCTCCTTCTCTATTCATAATTACACTCCTCATTGAAGGGCAAAGCAAAGTCCTCCAGATAGACTTGATACTAGGCAGTTAATTCAATGTTTCCATGTGGAAGTAGGTTTGTTTGCTGGGATGCACTTGTGTGATGCAATAGGACAAGCCAAGGGGACTGGGCATGACTAAGGATCTTCTCATCTTCATTATTCTGGGCTTCACACTTTTATTCACTACGTGAAGAGAAGTACACACATTTAATTACACACTCATATTGAGAGGTTCTCATTCACCTAGGTTTATTGATTAACCCCTTAAAGAAAGCATAAAAATTTCTTCCTTTTTAAAATGTTTTAGCTGGTATATTCCCTTGACACTTATAAGAAGAGCTCAAGGTTTAACACTTTAAGGAGACTCCAAAGCCATGGCAAACTTTCTTTTCCCAAAAAAACTAGAACTAGAATAAGGTTTTCACCTGATTTCTGAATGTAGTGAGTTTCAGAAAGATTTCTGAAAAGAATCTTCCATGGTCTTCACAGGAATGAGGTTTTTCTCCTCCAGTATTTGATGTGTATTTTTCCCAAAGTACAGCTTCTCTTCTGTAATTGTACAATATAGGCATTCCTATGAATGTTGTTTAAGAAGTGATTGTAAAAAAAATGGCGTCAATGGGGAAAAAAGAGGAGGGTTTGCAGAGTTTCAGGTTCCTAGCAACAAGGTGGAATAAAGAAATTTATAATGTATGAGTATATTTTAGTTCTGAAAGTGAAAATTATATTAGTTGATTAAATCATCATTCAGCAAATCCTAAACAGCATATATGACTAGATCAAAATAAATGAGATTTCAGACCTGTTATTATCACATGAGAAAAAGGCAGAACATTCTAATAAGTTGATATTTTTTAAAACACTTCAAAATAAACAGTAGCACCGTTCATAGCTGCCAAGAAAGAACCACAAGAATAAGTTGTCAAATGAACACCCAGCCACTAAAAACAAACATGCATGTGCTCCCAATGCTGCGTGAATAACAACCTTTCTCCTGCAACAGATGTAGAGCCAACAGCTGCATGTAATACAAATCATGTCTCTAATTACTCTACCTCCATATATCCTACTCATATTGTGAAAACTCTGACTGTAAGAGAAATGCCTATTCATTATACCTGCCAGGCTCTATACAAAATTCAACTGGGAAACTTCATCACACCAAAACTATAGTATCTCTTTGCCCTTCAAGAAACCTTAAATATAAGGAATAGGTGTAGTGGTGGTGCATTCAAATTCTGGCTCTACGGCTTCCCTGATGGCACAGGGGTTAAGAATCCGCCTGCCAATGCAGGGGACACGGGTTTGAGCCCTGGTCCGGGAAGATCCCACATGCTGCGGAGCAACTAAGCCCGTGTGCCACAACTACTGAGCCTGAGCTCTAGAGCCCACAAGCCACAACTACTGAAGCCGTGAGCCTAGAGCCTGTGCTCTGCATCAAGAGAAGCCACCGCAATGAGAAGCCTGCGCACCGCAATGAAGAGTAGTCCCCACTCAGGGCAACTAGAGAAAGCCTGCGTGCAGCAGCGAAGACCCAACACAGCCAAAAATAAATAAATAAAATAAATAAATTTTAAAATAAATAAAGTTAAATTAAAAAAAACCAAATTCTGGGGCTTCCCTGGTGGCGCAGTGGTTGAGAATCTGCCTGCTAATGCAGGGGACACGGGTTCGAGCCCTGGTCTGGGAAGATCCCACATGCCACGGAGCAACTAGGCCCGTGAGCCACAACTATTGAGCCTGCGCATCTGGAGCCTGTGCTCTGCAACAAGAGAGGCCGCGATAGTGAGAGGCCCGCGCACCGCGATGAAGAGTGGCCCCTACTCGCCGCAACTAGAGAAAGCCCTCCCACAGAAACGAAGACCCAACATAGCAATCAATCAATCAATCAATAAAAAAATAAATCTTTAAAAAAAAAAATAAAAAAATAAAAAATAAAAATAAAGAAACCAAATTCTGGCTCTATCACTTACTAGCTATGTGACCTTAAGAAATTTATTGAGTCTCCCTGAATCTTGGTTTCCTCACCTATTCAGTGGGGATAGTGGTACCCCCTTTAGGCGCTTGTGAGAATTAATTGAGATGCTATTAATCTATAAGCACAAATGTTAAGAATTCAATGAATAGTAGCTATTAGACAAGTGATTTCATGCATTAATAGCTGGATCATCTAGGTAAACAGTATGTGTTTTCCTTCAAGAAATTAAAAATAGAACTACCATATGATCCAGCAATTCCATTTCTGGGTATAAGGAAACAAAATCATTACCTTGAAGAGATATCTATACTCCTGTGTTCATGGCAGGATTATTTAAAATAGCCAAGGTATGGAAACAACCTAAATGTCTGTTGATGAATGAATGTATAAAGAAAATGTGATTATATATAGGAACATTATTATATTCCAGTTATATTATATTAATTATATTATATAATGGAATATTATTCAGCCTTTAAAAGCAAGGAAATCCTGCCATTTGCAACAACATGGATGGAACTGGAGGGTATTATGCTAAGTGAAATAGGCCAAACAGAGAAAAATAAATAGTGCATGGTATGACTTATAAGTGAAATTTTTTAAAAAAGTTAAACTCGTAGAAACAGAGTAGAATCGTGGTTACCAAGAGTGGAGGGCAGGGGGGAACAGAGAGAGGTTGGTAAAAGAGTACAAACTTTCAGTTGTAAGATAAATAAGGTCTGAGGATCTAATGTATAACATGGTGACTATAGTTGATAATACCATATTGTATAATTGAAATTTGCTAAGAGAGTAGAACTCAAGTTTTCTCACCAAAAAAAAAAAAAGAGAGCGAGAGAGATAAGTATGTGTAGTGATGGATGTTAACTCAATTGTGGGAATCCTTTCACAATGTATACATATATCAAATCATCATGTTGTACAATTTAAATATCTTATAATTTTATTTTTCAATTATACCTCAATAAAGCTGGCAGGGGGAGGGTGGAGTGCTACATCACTCAAGGGAAAAAAGAGAAAAGACACAAATAAAAAAACCTAAAATCAGAAATGAAAGTGGAGACATTCCCTGCTGACCTTACAGAAATAAAAAGGATTATGAGAGAATACTATAATACAATAAATTAGACCACCTAAATGAAATGGACAAATTCTTAGAAACACATAAATTACCTAATCTGAATCCAGAAGAAATAGAAAATCTCATCAGACCTATAACAAATAAAGACACTGAATCAGTAATCAAAAATCTTCCAATAAGAAAATAGTCTAGGATCAGATGGCTTCGCTGGTGAATTCTACCAAACACTTAAAGAAGAATTAACACCAATCATCCTGAAATTTTCCCAAAAAATAGAATAGGAAGAAACACTTCCTAATTCATTCTATGAGACCAATATTACTATGATATCAAAGACAGATAAAGACACAAAAAGAAAAAAAATTATAGACCAATATCCCTTATTAACATAGATGCAAAACTTCTCAACAATATATTAGCAAGCTGAATCCAAAAGCATATTAAAGGATTATACATCTACACACTGTGACCAAGTAGGATTTATCCCAGGATTGCAAGGGTGGTTCGTAGGAAAATCAAGCAATGTAATACATCACGTTCATAGAATGAAGGAAAAAAACAAGTGATCACATCAATTGATAGAAAAGGCATTTGACAAAATCCAACACTCTTTCATGAAAAAAAAAAAAAACCTAAGAAAAATAGAAGAAAACTTCCTCAACATGATAAAGGGCATTTATGAAAAACCCACAGCTAACATCATACTCAACTGTGAAAGACTGAAAGTTAAAATTAGGAACAAAACAAGGATGCCTGCTTTCACCAAAGCTATTCGACACTGAACTGGAAGTTCTAGCCAGAGCAACAGAGAAGAAAGAAAATAAGAGACGTCCAAATTGTAAAGGAAGAAGTAAAACTATCTCTATTCACAGATGACATGATCCTATATAGAGAAAATTCCAAAGAATCCACAAGAAGACTACTAGAGCTAATAAACAAATTCAGCAAATTTGCAGGATACAAGATCAACATGCAAAAGTCATTTGTGTTTCTATATACCAGCAATAAACAACCCAAAAAAGAAATTATGAAAGCAGTTTTCATAGCTTCTGAAAGAACAAAATACCTAGAAATAAATTTAACCAAGGAGGTGAAGACTTGTATACTGAAAACTACAAAATACTGGTGAAAAGAATTAAAGAAGATCTACATATACAGAAAGACTTCCCAAGTTCATGGATAGGAAGAACTTAATACTGTTAAGATATCATTACTTCCCAAAGGGATCTATAGATTCAAGACAATCCTTATCAAAATTCTAACCACGTTTTTACAGAAATGGACAAGCTAAACTTCAAATTCACATGAAATTACAAGGGATCTTGAAGAGCCAAACCAACCTTGAAAAAGAAGAAAAAAGTCAAAGGACTCACACTTCTTGATTTCAAAACTTATTACAAAGCTATAGTAATCAAAAGGGTTTGATGCTGGCATAAGAATAGACATATACATCAATGGAATAGAATTAAGGATCCAGAAATAAACCGATACATCTATGTCCAGTTGATTTTTTGGTACAAGAATGCCAAGTCATTCATTGGGGAAAGAATAGTTTCTTCAACAAATGGTGCTGAGACAACTAGATTTCTACATGCAAAAGAATATAAAGTTAGACTTCTACCTCACACCATATACAAAAGTTAACTCAAAATGTATCTAAGAGCTAAAACCACAAAACTCTTAGAAGAAAACATAGTGATAAATCTTCCTGACTTTGGATTGGCAATAGATGCTTAAATATGACACCAAAAGCACAAGCAACAAATGAAAAAATAGATAAATTAAACTTCACAAAAATGTAAACTTTTGTTCATCAAAGGACATTATCAAGGAAATAAAAACACAACCCACAGAATAAGAGAAAATATTTGCAAATCATGTATCAGAAAAGGGTTTAATATCCAGAATATATAAAGAACTACAACTCCAGCAACAAAAAGACAAACAACCCAATTAAAAAGTGGGCAAAGACTTAAATAGACACTTCTTCAAAGAAAAAAACAAGTGGCCAATAAGTGCATGAAAAGATGCTCAACATTAAGGACAAATACTACATGATTCTACTTATATGAGGTACCTAAAGCAGTCAAACTCAAAAGTTTTTATCATAAGAAAAAAGTTTTTATAACTATATGGCGATGGATGTTAACTTATTGTGATGATCATTTTGCAATATACACAAATATTGAACTGTTGCATTGCACACCTGAGACTACTATAATGTTATATATATCTAAATTTAAAAAATAAAATAAAGTAGTCAAACTCATAGGAACAGACAGTAGAATGGTGGTTTCTAGGGGCTGCAGAGAGGAGGAAATAAGCTGCTGTTCAATGGATACAGAGTATCAGTCACGCAGGATGAAAAAGTTCTAGAGCTCTGCTGTACAACATTGTGCTTATAGTTATTAATGCTGTACACTTAAAAATTTGTTAAGAGGGGATATCTCATGTTATGTGTTTTTACCATAATTATTAAAAAGATGCTCAAAATCATTAATCATCAGAAAAAAATGTAAATCAAAACCATGAGATATCACTTCACAACCAGTAGAATAGCTATAACAAAAAAAGGAGAATACACTATTAGTGAGAATGTAGAGAAATTGGTATCCTGGTACATTGCTTGTGGGAATATAAAATGGTGGAAAACAGTTCTCAAAACCTAAACTTAGAATTACCACCTGACTCAGCAATTGTATTTGTAGGTATATATGTCAAAGAATTTAAAACAGGACTCAGGTATTTGTATGTCAATGCTTACTGCAACATTGTTCACAGTAGCCAAAAGATGAAAACAACCCAAGTGTCCATCAGCAGATGAATGGATACACAAAATGCAGGATATATATACAATGGAATATTATTCAGCTATAAAAAGGAATGAAGTTCTTATACATATTGCTACATGGATAAAACTTTAAAACATTGTGCAAAGTGAAATAAGCCAGACATAACAGAGCAAATATTGCATGATTCCACTTATATGAAATATCTAGAATAGGCAAATTAATTGACACAGAAAGTAGACTAGAGATTACCAAAGACAGGAAGAGGGAGGAATGGGGAGTTATTGGTTAATGATTACAGAGTTTTTGCTTGGGGTGATGAAAAAATTTTGGAAATAGTGATGATTGGTAGTATAACATTATGAATGCAATTAATGCCACTGATTTGTACACTTAAAAATGGATAAAATGGAAATTTTTATGTTATATACTTCACTACAATAAAAAGTTTTTTAATTAAATTCATTATCTTTCCCCTTCCTCCCCTGTAAAAAAGCTGGGCCATCTACAATCAAGGCTGTCATACAATTACTTGTTTTCTCTTTAACATTGATCTGAGCTCATACAGGCTAAAGTGGGAGAGAAATTACCTTTATAGTGTGGACCCAGAAAATCTATCTATAGTAGCTTCAGAATATCTATAGTGGGAGGGGCTTAGAGTTGGCAATCTGGTTGAAAGAGGAGGTAGTTCTAGGAAACTTATTTTGAAGCTGCATTTGCAGAGCAAGCATACTGTTTTTAATTAGAATGTATTTATTTGGGAGAGGTTCTGGGGGTTTGTCTAAAAGAAATTATGAAAGAAGGGATTTTAATGCCACTGTAGGCAACCCTTTTGGTGTTGCCACTGAAATTGCTCAAAATGCTATTGTCAAATGGTTTCTTTCACAAACCTTTCATTCTCACAGAAATTATGGCATTTTCACTGCCACTGCCCTGTAAAATGATGTGCTTTACATTGAAAATTTCAGTTTAATTCAGTATTTGTTATTAATTCAGTATTTCAGTATCTTAATTCAGTACCTACTATGTGCAAAGAATTGAGTGAGAATCTTAGGATAGAGAAATTTGAAAGTCCAATAATTCATTAAGCAGTAACTGTTACATAGATTCTGGATTCTGTAATAAAGGGCTATAATAGCAACTGATTTTCTAGGTCAAAATAACAATGTTTTCATTCCCCAAAGACAAAGTTAGACAGGAATGTCATTAAAACTTAATATTCCATAATAATTTTTTTAAAACTTTCTTTCTTTCAAGAAAGCTTGGCATTGTCTTGGTCAGCACCAGCCTTAGATTTGGGTTTATGATATAAGTAGTATATTATTTATCTATTGCTGCATAAAAAATTACCCCAAAGCTAGGTGACTTAAAACAACAATAATCATATATCAATTCTCACAGTTTCTATGGGTCAGAAATTTAGACAGGGCACAGTGAAGACGGCATCTGCTCCATGATTTCTGTGCTTCAGCTAGAAGACTTGAAATTTGGATCATCTGAAGTTTACTCTTAGCTGATGTTGCCTGTTGGCTGGGGGTCCAGCTGAAGGTGTTGGCCAGAACACCCATACATGGTGTCTCTTTGTGGCCTGGGCTTCCTCACAACATGGTTTTAGGGCTCCAAGAGCAAGCATCCCGAGAGAGAGCGCAGTAAAAACTGTCTTTTGTGACCAGTCTCAGAAGTAATGCAACATCACTTGTGCTGCGTTTTATTGGTCAAGGAAGTTATACAAATTTTTCTGCAATTTCAGTGCACAGATCTCACCTCTCAATGAAAAAAATGTTATCATCACATGGTAAGAACATGTGGAATGGGGTACGTACTACTGTGACCATCTTTGGAAAACATAATATGCTGTAAGCAAGGAAAGAGTTTCAGAGTGTTTCCTGCTGCTGAAAGCTTTAGCTTACTCTATCCCCTCTTCTAAACTTGCTGTTAAATGGGGCTGACATTTACTTTCAGTCTTCTGTAAAGTAACTTCAAAAAATTTTATTCAACTATTTTTAAACAAAAAGGGAAAGACTGATTTAGTAAGAATGTAACTGAGCAGGACCCTATGGAGCCTTCCCAGGACAGATCCCCCCCATGTCCTCCACCTGCCTCTTGTTTGTAAAAAAAAAAAACTTTAGTCTCCTAGGCCTTCCCAAAGTTCCAAAGAATAAATTTAATCAGAGAAGTGAGAAAATGCAGAAACAAAGGAAAAGAGTCAAGCAAGGCAAAATAATAACAGTTTAGCCATGAAACAAAGTTAAGGACCTTTAGTTCCTCCTGGAGGGCTACAGATGAGATTCTGAGCCTTATCCTTTGACCTATTTTACAGATACTGAAACTCCCACCAGGAAGAAGAAGTTAACTGTATGCTGACCACAAGCATGTAGAACTCAGACCGGTTGGAACAAGAAGGTTGATGATGTTGACTCCCGATTACCTCACCACCAACCAATCAGAAGAATGTCCATGAGCTGATCATGCACCCTGCAACCCCCTTCCTCATCCTGTCTTTAAAAACCTTTCCCTGAAATCCATCGGAAGGTTCAGAGTTCAGGCCTTCTGAGCATTGGCTACCCATACTCCTTGCTTGGCTTTGCAATAAACGCTGCACTTTCTTTCATCACAAACTGGTATCAGTAGATTGGCTTTACTGCACATGGGCAAGTGGACTCAAGTTTGGTTTAGTAACAAGAAGGCAGATGACATGGCAAGCTTTAGCCAGAGTCATCCTGCTGAAAGTTACACTGAGAAAGTTGGATAGGTGGATTGGTTGTTAATGTGTCAATTCAACCTCACTTTCCTTCCACCATGGACTTGTGGTGGCTTACTCCTACTGCTTTAATTTTCTTTGCCTTTAGCTACTACTCCCATTATGATTTCTCCTTGGTTCAACTGGATTTTAATTCCCGCTCCTTTATGGCTTTATTCATGCTATTCCCACCACCTAAGATAATACAACCATATTTTTCAAGCTGTTTTGTTGCAAGGAATAGATATTTACTAAATCTAGTTCAATTAACAAATACTTTATTATAGGGTTTATATGGGGCAAATTTTCTGACCCAGATATTCATAGAGCCAGACTTCACTGAAACAAGAGCTAGAAAGAAAGCTTGAAAAAATAAATCAAAACTTTCTTCTTAGAGCTCATATGGTCTTTCTCATCTGTGCTATTTCTATTTTCCCCTGTCTCTTCCCTTCTCTTCCCTTGCCTTCTCCTCTCTTCTCCTCTTCCCTCCACCTCCATGCTTCTCCCAACCTCCCAAAGATGGGGCTGCCCCCCACCCCATCTTCTCCCAACAAGCTTCCTCTGGATGTACCAAACCCTGTGTGCTGCCAGCCTCAAATCTATGTCTTAAAGGTCCACCCTTACCACCAGTAGGCAAAAGTCTCTGTCTCTTGGGACAAATTCTTGAGAAGGAGAGAGAGTATAAGTGTTCACCCCACCCCTGCTAATCAACTGTGTCCAGAAAAGGTCGAGTCACATTTTAAAAATATGGCTGCTACATCTTGTACCTAAGCAGGGAATATGAACAGAGCAGGCACCCCCAAACACTATTCTACATCAATTCCTTCTTTCACAAAGGTTGCTGAACACAATTGGAGAAAAATCTCTCAACTATGAGTACCAGTGCTCTTATTTCGCCTTCCAGCTAGTATTCTTTCACGCTTATTCACTTACTCTCTCATACTGTCTCCTTTCCTTCACAATCAAGTTTCGAAGGAATCATCTGTGCTCAGTGTTCCTAATTCTTCCCAACTTACTCATTTCAAAAACTAGTGAATGAAGTTTCTGACCTTACCGTTCTGCTGAGACTGCCCTTGCCATTCCATGCTTGTTGCTCACTCAAGGGGACATCTGACAGTCCTTAGCTTACTAGACATCCCTAAAGTGATTAACTCAATGAGCCATTCCCTTCGTCATTCCTGTTATCTTTTTTCTCTTAATAAATCTGTTGTTGGCCCTTTCAGATTACCATCTTTTAGTTTGTGGATTTATTTCAATTTTTATTATTTAATTACATTCCTTTCTTATCATCATTTTTCCTTCTGCTTTTGGGGGGTTTATTCCAACTTTTTGAACTGACTCTTTATTAATTTTTTAAGAAAATGTTTTATTGTGGTAAAATATACATAACACAAGATCTACCATTTTAACCACTTTTAAGTGTACAGTTCAGTGGCATTAAGCACATTCACATTGTTGTATAACCATCTCCACCATGCATCTCCAGGACTTTTTGCATCTTCCCAAACAAAAACTTTATACCTGTTAAACAATAACTCTTCATTTTCCCCTGCCCTTGGCCCCTGGTAAGCACTATTCTACTGTCTCGAATTCATTAATTTTTAATATCTCTTTATTTGCTAATATATGAATTTAAGCTATAAATTTTCATCTGAGTATACTTCTGCTATATGTTTTGATATGGTGTAGTTCTTTCACTGTTATCTAAATATTCCATAGTTTCTATCATAATTTCTTCTTAGATCTATGAATTTAGAAGAATGTTTTTTAGATTCCACAATATAAGAATTTTTAAACTTTTGATATTCATTTTTATTATATATTATACTTAAATTGATATTATGCTATAACTAGAAAGCATGTTCCATATGGTTTTGGTTCTTTAGAATATGTTGAACTTCCTTTTGGCTTAATATGGGTCAATTTTTAGAAACATTACATGTATGCTTGAAAACAGTGTGAAATGTATCAGAATACCCCATTAACAGTGACTTAGGCAATAAGACCTTTAATTATCTTGCATAACTAGAAATCTGGAATTTGGATGCTCCAGGGTTGAAAGAGCAGTAGCTCAATGGTGATACCAAGGGCACAAACTCTATTTTTCTGCTCCTCACTCTCCTTGGTCCTCATGCTTGGTCATAAGATAGAGTTGTCCCCATTCCAAACACAACGTCATCACACCACTGTTTCAAGCAGAAAAGAAGAGGATAAAAGCCTTTCTCCTCATAAAGCTCTTTTACCTAAGAAGAAAAACTTTCCCCAGAGCCCTACATCAGGCATTCCCCTATGTCTCATTGCTCAAAATGAGTCCCATGGCCATCCCAAGCTGCAAAGAGACTAGAAGGCAAGAATATGGAAAGGAGGAACAAGATAGGCAGGATGCATCCCCTCAGGTGATGGAAGCCTCACTACCTCAAATAAATGCCTTCCTTGGTCAATAAGCAGGAAACAAGCACTGACATTTCTTATATGTGCAGTTAGATACTTGGAACCTAAAAGTGAACTCCTCTCAGAGCCAATTGGCCAGAACTAGTTACATGGTGCAGCCCAATTACAAGGAGGCTGAGAAGTATAGCTTTCCACGTGCCCAGAAAACAACAATGGTGAATATGATAGTGGCTTCTACACCATCCATGCAGTTTCTTATTTCTGTAAGTTCTGTAATATTCTTTCTTGGAATACCTTTGCTACAATCAATGAACCTACAATGACACATCATTATCACCCAGAGTCCAAAGTTTACATTAGGGTTCAACACTTGGTGTTGTACATTCTATATATTTGTACTATTGTATAATAACATATATCCACCATCATAGTATTATACAGAATAGTTTCACTGCAACCTTCTTTTACTGTCTTCATAGTTTTTCCTTTATCAGAATGTCATATAGTTGGAATCATACAGTAAATATGATTATTCAGATTGGTTTCTTTCACTTGGTAATATGCACTTAAGTTTCTTCCATGCTATTATAAATGGAATTGTTTTCTTAATTTCCTTTTCAACTGTTCATTGTCAGTGTACAGAAAGGCAACTGATTTTGATGTTCTGACTTTGTATCCTACAACTTTGCTGAATTCACTTATTTGTTTTACTTTCATCAGAGGTTTGTAGTTTTCCTCATATTGATCTTGTACATATTTTGTTACCTGCTCATTTTTAATACAATGCTCTTACTTCAGAATGGCTTCTAGTCTTCCTTTTATTTCTTAAATCATTATAAACATTTATTTTATAATCTCTTTCAAAATATTCCATTATTTCTAGTTCTTAGAGTGCTAATTCTGTTGGTGGCACCTGCTGACTCTCCCTTATGGAAGCTTTTTTCTTTATATGGTTTGTAATTTTTTTCTATTCCATTTCAGAGGAATTTATTTATTCTATAGCCATCATAGGTGCCCTGGTTGTAAAAGTATGGAAGATACACAGTATTTCTAGGCTCATTTCTGCAAATATGTTTCTCTCAATAGTATCAATGGCCCTGGACTATTTCTTGGATAATGTATCTTATATCATGCAGATAGAATAAATTTGGGCATCACACATACATATAGCACAAGCTTGGGATTTTAATTTCCCAGACAGATGCCAAGATTCTTTCCACATATCTGGGACAGAGTTTTTCTAGCATTTGAGTATAAGAACTAAGTTGTAGGGCTTCCCTGGTGGCACAGTGGTTGAGAATCTGCCTGCCAATGCAGGGGACACGGGTTCGAGCCCTGGTCTGGGAAGATCCCACATGCCGCGGAGCAACTAGGCCCGTGAGCCACAACTGCTGAGCCTGAGAGTCTGGAGCCTGTGCTCCGCAACAAGAGAGGCCGCGATAGCGAGAGGCCCGCGCACCGCGATGAAGAGTGGCCCTCGCTCGCTGCAACTAGAGAAAGCCCTCGCACAGAAACAAAGACCCAACACAGCCAAAAATAAATAAATAAATAAATAAATAAAGGAGTTCCTTTAAAAAAAAAAAGAACTAAGTTGGAGGCTCTATTCAGGAGCATCAGTTCTAGGTTCACTACCTTTCATAGATTTCTTGGCCAAATTTCTTATCTCTGTGTGGGCATTAGGAACCTGGCCCCTTACTCATAAATCCCATAAGTCTCCCTAAGTCAACTTCCTCCATACAAGCAATGGGGTCCATCAGTGCAGCTGGTGCACAGACACTGAAGCCTCCTTCACTGGCCTTTCATCCACACAGAGTCACCCGTGTGGACTGATTTGAAGGCTTCAGAGCAGCAACTCAACCCAAAGCAACTTCTCCAATCAGGGGCCTAAAATTCTACCACTAAAGATTAATTTTTATGGAATAAGCATTGCCCTTACACTATTCTCTTTCCATAGACAATATTCTAAACAGACTTGTTTTGGAGACAGTACCTCTGGGAACATTTTTCAGAATGACTTTGGCATACATCCAGTCAAATATATTGTCCCCATCAGTACTCATTTGTTTGGTGAGATTAAATAAATTCACATATCAGTGTAAATGACAAGGAGGGAAATGAGCAGGAAGAAGAAAGAGGAGGCATTTTACAGATTGTCAAGACACAGGCACTGAAAAAACATTTTAACAAAATTAAAATGAGCACTGTTCCTAAGAGGGAGGTAGCATATACCTCTTGGTTCTTGCCTATGCAGCAAGAACCCCTCTTTTCCAGGGTAACCCACTCATGCAGTCTAGGTAGAGATGATACTGGAGGGGCAAATGACCCAGGCCTAGCCAACTAGTATGAACCATTCCACTAGCCTCAATTGGTCCACAGATGGGGCTTTTCTGCTGGAGCTGACAGGGAAGATGGTCTCTTCCACCGAGGTTGATACATTAGGAGGATTTGAGTCTGTGGTTGCCTGCAACCATTTTTGCTCCACGTGGAGAGAACTTGGTGAAGAATGACACAGGAGAGATACACAGAGCCAAGAGATGGAAAGAGAGTACAAAGGAGACTGCTATGTGCTCACTCTTCCCTCTGGTCACACAGTGAGACCGTATTTCTGTCTCCCTTGCAGACAATTGTAGTTATATGACTAAACTCTGGTCAGTGACAGTGATCCTCCAGGCTGTCCCCCACTCCCACCCCAACATCTATCTGTTGGCTAGACGTCAAGTGTCCAGCAGAGGACTCTGAGGCCCTTGGAGTAGCAGGCTAGAAGATGAAATGGGCTTGAGGCCCTTAATCATCACATGGAAGGCCATTCACTGAACATGCTCATTAAACTGTTAGGTATACAGAAATAAACTTCTATTGTGTTGAGCTACTGAGATTTGGGGGTTGTTTCTAACAGCATTTAGCCCATCCTGATTAACAGATAATACAGAGACCTACTGACCTTGTTTGAGTCCATAGAACCATCTAGGCTTGAAGCTAACTACTCCCCTGGGAAATCCTTTTGTTTAAGTTGGTTTGAAATAGGTTTCAGTTTCTTGCAACAAGAAGAGTTCTGACTGACACAGAGTACAAGAGGAAATGTGTAAAAAAAATTCAATAATACCTTAGTGTATTATAATATACTTATAACCTAGAAGTGTATAATATACATTTATTATATGTGTGTATATACAAGTGTATAATATATTCTTATATATATATAAATATATAACTGTGTAAACTGAGTTACAAAATCATTTTGGGAATTCCCTGGTTGTCCAGTGGTTAGGACTATGCGCTTCCACTGCAGGGGGCCCCGATTCGATCCCTGGTTGGGGAACTAAGATCTCACAAGCCACGTGATAGGGACAAAAAAATTTTTAAATAAATAAAGTGCCAGTTTTTAAAAAAAAATCATTTTGCTTTCTAAGAGAGAAACTAGAACAATATAAAAGTTGTGAGCACCTCAGAGCTATTGTCAATTCAAATATTTCTTCAATTCTATAGGCCAGGAAATTTTTCCTCCAACTCAGACAACAAATTTAAATAATAGTTACATTGTTAATTGTTGAAATAATATGCCATAGTCTTTTTCTCCTCAATCATTAATGTATAATATTCCAATAGTAATTTATCACCAAGTCAGGTAGGTCAATATGTGAGAATACAAAGATAAACCCCAGCCTTGTAAATTTATACTTTTAGATAAGAAAATCAGAGACAAAAAGGAGTTTAGAGATCATCTAGCCCAAATCTTTCATTCTACAGATAATTATGGCCTAGAGAGGTGAAAGTACTTGTCCAAGTTCACACAGTAAACGGGTGGCAAAACCAAAGTTACAACTCAGATATTCTAAGAGAGGAAGAGAACCAAAGTACAGGAGAGAGGTGGCATCACTGATAAAGTAAAGAACCTTAGCTAGGAGGAGGAAATGAGATCCAGAGCACAAATAGAGAAATTAGCCTTAGATTTAAGGATGGATATCTCTTACATTTAAGCTAGAAGAAAAGGGTGGGTATGAATACAGATAAAAGTTTGTTAACGGTCTAAAGAAGTTGCATTTACCATAAATACCATAGTTTGCTGTTTTGTCACACTGTCTCTCTCATCTCCCTTAAGGCAGGAACTATAGAAATATAGTCTCTTGAAAGGGAGAACACCTCAGGAGCCAGGCAGAAAGGGCATAGAAAAAAATCCCAGAGTTGTGGACAATGAACTTTGCCAACGTCACAGCTTAGCTGAGGCCCACTCTCAATAACAAAAAGTTCAGGAATTAAAATCAAGCCAAGGAAACTTTAGACCTACTCTGGTGGACAGACTGACCAAGCACATGAGAATGGGGTTTACGGAGTAAATGTATCCCTTGGGATGAAATAGGGAGGATACTATAAACAGAGACAAGTCCTACCAACAACCAGACAGCTGGTAACAAAGGCCAGGCTGCACAGTCTTTCTGGCTGCCCTTTTACATATGAGTAAGAAAAGCATACATCTCTGTTGGGTGTGAGAGTGATCTGGCTGCAACATCTGTCATGCCATTGATTGCCAGGCTGGCTTCATTCGTTCTGGCTGGCTAGGCTAGGGTACCCTTTCTTCCTTACCTTTCCAAGTACATCTCTTCTCAAGCTGCGTGATCTGTCAAAGAAGGCATGCTTCTTTAATAGGGTGGACCATTCTTCAGAGAATATACTTATTATCAGGAAATAACCCAACTTCACTTAAAGGCCCCTAAATAATCTCTTAGTTCTGACATATTTTTTTCACCCTAAAGGATTATCTTCAGTGCCAACAGCACCCAGCCTGGCTAAGGCCTCACAGGAAAAGAGGTTCCAGCTCTGGAATTAAAGATTCAACAAGCAGAGTCCAAAGACTTTCACACTTTCAACTAGGATGGAAAGCCTACAAAATTAAGAAGGACATGGAACAAATAACTGCTATGAGGACGTTGTAAGATGTCTTGACCTTTGTGCTTCCTTTGCATATATGCTGGGGAGGAAACACAGCTTCATGGGCTTTAAAATCATTAGAGTATGTCCCAGGTCCTCTTGTCTTCATACTTTACTGACTTCAGTTACCATCTACGTACAAAAGATTTCCTGTCTAGAACTCATTCTAGAACTCCTGACACTCTTGTCCAATTACCTACAAAACTCTTCTGCTTTATTAACCCTTAGGCTCAAAAAATATTTATTTGGCATCTACTATGTGCCAAGGAATGTCCCAATCTGAGCTTACTATCTTCAATCTCCTCAAAGGAAAACTGGATGAAATCTTGGGCCCTACACTAGAGTTTCAGATTGGACTAAAATCAGAAGCATCCACAGAGTGTCAAGTGCTATCCCAAGCACTTCCACCTATGCATCTCGTTTATTCTTCACACTAATCCTATAAAATAAGAATCATTACTTCCACTCAACAGGCGAGAAAACAGATATATATAAAGTAGATGTTTCCAAGATTTTTAAAAAATATGTCTCTGTTTTATTTTATTTACTTATTTTTTGGCCACGCTGCATGGCATGTGGGATCTTAGTTCCCCGACCAGGGATCGAGTGCCCACTGCATTGGAAGCGCAGAGTCTTAACCACCCGACCACCGGGGAAGTCCCCCAAGATTTTTCAATTTCAAGGACATTTCAAAAAATATTCAGGAAAGTCACACAGGATGACTAACTGTTTATTTTGGCAAATAGGAACACTGAACAAATCATTTACTATAAATTCACAGAAGATAGGCTATATTACATGGAAGAAACTGAAATGGATATTACCAAGTAAAAGAAGCCAATGTGAAAAGGCTACCTACCATATGATTCCAATATATGCACATTCTGGAAAAGGTAAAACTACGGGGACAGTAAAAAGATTAGTGGTTGCGAGGTGGGTGGAAGAGGGATGAGTAAGTGGGGCACAGAGGATTTTTAGGGCAGTTGAAACTACTCTGCATGATACTATAATGGTGGATACATGTCAGTATACATTTGTCCAAACCCATAGAATGCACAAGACCAAGAGTGAACCCTGATGTGAATTATGGACTTTGGGTAAAAATGATGTATAAATGTAGGTTTATCAGCTGTAACAAATGTATCAGTCTGGTGGGGGATGTTGATAATGGGGGAGGCTCTGCATGTTGGGGGTGCAGGGATCATATCAGAAATCTCTGTACCTCCTTCTGAATTTTGCTGTGAACCTAAAACTACTCTAAAAAGCTTTTTCTTTACAAAGAAAAGATAGGCTATATATATATACACATACATATATATGTATGTGTATATATATATATAAATTTTACATATATATGTGAATATAAATAGTTCTTTCAATTCAATAAATTTAGCTTTATGGAAAATTTATATTGTCTTTCTTTTTTTTTTTTTTTTGCTGCCAACCAGTGAAAACCTTGTCATAGGCCCTGAATTTGGGGACTACTCATTTGAGTTACTTGCTCAGGGCTCCTGGATTAATGGATAAGTAGTTATAACGGCTTCCTGATATTTGCATAAATAGCGAGGTTACATCTCTCTTCTCCAGCCATCTTTCCAGATACCCTGTGTTGAACAAATTAAATTATGTTTCCTTTCCTTAAATGATGTGAAACACACAGCAGTGTGGGCTTTACTTTAGGGGAGCTTTAGCTCATACAGTGGGGTTACTTTCTATTTAAAAAAGAAAAGAAGGATCATCTGTGGCCTTGCTTCAGAGATAGAATAATAATTTCTGGTGAATATCATTTTGTCATAACTATATTTTGTGAAAATTATAAGGTTATTCACAGTATTATCAGAATAAATAAGAAATCAGTTGACCAGGGCTTAAATTTTAGTTTTCAGAGTAAACACAGTAATAATTTTCAAATCATAGACAAATAAAATCTTCCAGTTTGTTAGAAACAATAAAAATTAGTTTTATATGTACTTTCTAATACTGAAATGAACTGATTTTTTTTAAACTATACAAAATTTAGAATTTAAACACTACCCACTATCCCCTACCTAAAAGTCCTTAAAGAAGTCAAATAATACTGCTTCCTAGACCTAGCCTATTGGACTCCAGGCTCATTAACATTAAAAAATATATAATTTACTATTTGGAGTGACAGGTATATTACACAATTAATTTTTTGGTAATAAAATACCATTCAGTGAAGAAAGCAAGGCCAAAATTAGCAATCAAGGTGAAATAGATAGAAAGGTAGAAAGAAAACTATAAGCAGTGATGTGACTAACATATTTAGAGTCGTGATTATTGTGATAATTATATTACATTTTTGGTCAAGTTAAAACACCTTAGAAAAAAAATTTATTTTTGTATGTCAAAAAAAATGGTCAAATATCTCAATTTCATACAGCTCCAACTAATATCTCACAGTCCTCAGTATATTTTAATCAGGTTTTTGGAAAACGTAGCATTCATTTTTATTCAGGAAAATTAAGGGGTCCTGTGACTTGGCTTTATGCCAAATTATCACAGGGAATCAACAGCAGAACTAGAAATATAACCTAATGGAATAAAAGAATTATTAATTACACTAATTCAGTAGCACTTACTGAGTGCCTACCATATGCCAGGCAAAGTTGTGGAAGTGTGTGTCCTTGGGGGGAGTGGACAGGATGGGAAATGGGCATCGTGGGGGAGCAACGTGACGTGCTTTACAGAGATTTAGACATTTGAAGTTTTCCAAACAGAGAGTTTAACCTTGGAAGGACCAAAAGAAAGATGTAAGACTACCTCTTTTTTATTTTTACTTCTATTTGTCAGTGAAGTATTTGTTTCTGTTATCAACAGAAACTGATTAATGAAAAGGTGTTAACTTAATCGAGTTATGTATATGAATTCCCCAGCAAAGCCAGGCTTAGCAGGTAGTTTCATATGCTAAGATCAACAACCAAAGCACTTTCTGTCAGGGACTTCAGCTGAGTGAACAGTTTCATGAACTGACATTGTGGCAAAATATTAGCTTTAATAATGAATCTGCTAATTCTTCTTCCCTGCCTGTCTTGTTCAACATTACATTCCCATTATGGCAAATAATAAGCCCTCAATAAATATTTGTTAAATGAACAAATTAGCTGGTGTTTGGTTTTTGATTATAGCATAATAATTCCTACCAGATAAAATAAGTTCGCCATACTTATTGATTACATATAAACTTTTTAACAAATAGTGTGAATTACCATACATTCAATTCTAACTTCTTGCCCCACCAAATAACACCATTCATTATCTCTCAATCAGATTTTTTCAAGAAGATCAAATCTATGTAAAGTATTAAATTCACAAATGTTAGCAAATTATTTTAAATATTCTTTTATTGAAACATCCTAGTTTGTGTATTATACTTTGTATGTGTATTTTTTATACTATAAATATAATCAGAGCTACATGTATACAAAAATTCTGTTTCCTTTTATTGCTTACAATACAGTACTATATGGCTACTACATAAAATTGTTATAAGAATTAATGAATTATAAAAGGAATTATAAAAGGAATTTTAAATATAAAAGAGCATATTCTAAGTGAAAACATTATTATAATAATTCTACCTCCTTGCCCAGTTATAAAACACAAGAATCATTTTATAAGGCTACTTGTATATTAATTTCCAAACAGTCTGATTAAGGAATGTTTTAATCTATATTTTAGGCAAAATAGAAAATCTAATTTTAACATGTTATCAAGTGATTGAAAATAAAAGCACTGTCAATTTAAGTATTTCAACTGCCAGAGTTCTATAGGCCAGATAATAATTTTAAATAATAGCTACATTGTTAATTGTTGAAATAATATGTAATAGTCTTTATTTCTCCTCAATCATTAAAATCATATAATATTCCAATAATAATTTATCACTAAGACAGGTATTTTTCTAAGTAATGTATCACCAAACCACATTTTGTTTCTGATGTCATCTGCTGAAATCAATCCATGTTATAAAATGACACATTGGCTAAACACTTGATAAACTTTGGAATGAAGTTCACCGACATGCTACTAAAAATAGACCCTTTTAAATTTTTTCAACAAATTTAATACGAGCATGGTGATAGAAATACATTAGGATAATAGAAATTCACCCTACATTAGTTTTTAATGAATCTTAGATATCACAATTCTTTCATATACCAAATTTTAATTAGTCTTCAAAAATAATAACTACATCTCTTGAGCAGTTACAACATGAATGATACCATGCTAAGCACTTTACATGCTTTACTTCATAAAATATTCACAACTTTAACATATTAATTAGTGTTCCTATTGTATAGAAATGAAACTGAGACTCAGAAGGTTAAGAAACTCGTTCTCACTAGAAGAATTAGGATTTGAATACCTCAGGTCTATCTGACTCCAAAGCCCATAGTCTTAAACAACCATCCAATGTTAAGAAAAAAGTCCTAAATATAGAGAAGTGGAAAGTCAGCAAAGTTGAAATACAAAGTTAAATTGGATGTGAAAAAAAAGATATTGCTAATTGTTAAAGAGAGAAGGAAATGTAAACTACACTAAGAGTCTCAAAGATACATTTACAAAATAAGTGAGACAAATAAATTTTCATTTTTAATAAATCAACTTCTTTTGGCAATATTTTTAAGATGATTGCAGAGAATAATCCTTTCCAAAGTCTCCTGATGAACACTTTTTTCATTCTCGACTAAAAACTCAAGTTCTTTTAATAGTCAAAATTTTCACACCTGTGTGGTGGTTTCACTAATTAATGTACATTTTTAAGCATTTGATAACAAGTTATCAAATATTTGTGAGGAAATAAAGAATGCCTATTTAAGCTTTAAACCGTCATTTGTCCTCCACGGGAAATTAAGTTACTTTCACATCTCAAAAAAATTCATGACACACAATTAAAAAACAACAAACAAAAGTCACATTTTATAAGGCAGCAATTATGTTCATATGGTACCAGTATAATTGAAAGACAGAAGACATTTCATTCGTTAGTAACACAGAATTTCTTCTAGTGGGTTTCCTCAAGCTCATTAGATATTCCCTGGCTGATTCTCCTAAGTAATTAGATTTTAACAGGATTTTCAACAGATCAGAGCAATCTCTGTGGGTGCCAATAGAGAAGAGTCCCCCTCTGGCCTTACTAGCAGGGCAGAGCAGATAACATCCAGGCTGGGAGTTAATAGGACAATTACTGGCCTCTTTTAAATGAGTTACATTAATGCACTTAAGCTAAATGACTCTACATATGATTAAGTATTAACATCTGCAAAGTATGAAATCATGATATGCTATCAAGTTTTGTTGTTTTAATTTCCCCAAAGAAAGATTTCAATTGTTTGTATAAATGCCTTTAAATACTGTGTATTGGACATTTTTAGGGTATACGAATAAAAAGTTGGAAAGCATTCTTTTTTATATATATATATTTATTTTATTTTTATTTATTTATTTTTGGCTGCATTGGGTCTTTGCTGCTGCGTGCGGGCTTTCTTTAGTTGCAGCGAGCAGGGGCTACTCTTCGTTGCGGTACACGGGCTTCTCATTGCGGTGGCTTCTGTTGCGGAGCACGGGCTCTAGGCGCACAGGCTTCAGTAGTTGTGGCTCGTGAGCTCTAGAGCGCAGGCTCAGTAGTTGTGGCCTACGGGCTTAGTTGTTCTGCAGCATGTGGGATCTTCCCAGACCAGGGCTCGAACCCATGTCCCCTGCCTTGGCAGGTGGATTCTTAACCACTGTGCCAGCAGGGAAGCCCCAAAAAGCATTCTTCTCACTTAAGAGTCCTAAAATATACTGACTTTTAGGATGCCACCTCTGGCTATGATGGAGTAACTAGAAAAACAGACAAATATATGAAATAATAGTTTTCACACATGGGACAACAGGCAAGGAAGAGAAGGCAAAATAAATGAGGTGGTCTCCCTAAGCTGAGAGACAGAGTTGAAACTGTGGGGAAGCCAGGTGGCTAGAATCACAGGAAGAGTACCATGGAGGAGACGGCACCAGAGCACCAAAAAAGAGAGCTCTGAAGATCCACAGAGTCTCATGCTGTGTCGATAGGCACACACATACAAGGAAACTATCCAAGGTTGGAAAATGAACCACGGGAAAGGAGCAGGCAGAACAATTTTCCGAGCTCACACAGGGCTGGGAATAGTTCACATTCCCAACAGCCAGGGCTAAAAACAAAACAAAACAAAAACACCCTCATAATATATAAAGCAACAGGTAAAAAACTCAGAAGGATAATGTCTCAGTAGTAGGCAAATTAGCCCTAGACTAAAAGTTGCTCTAGTCCTCCCTAACAAAGTTTAAAAGCAAAACTCAAAAGGATCAACCTATTTCCAAGTTTTTTGAATGCCCTGGAACAAAGCTTAAAAATATTTATAGGAACATAAAAGAATCCAGCACTAAACAACATAAAATTCACAATGTCTAGCACCCAAATTCACAAAGTCACACAAGAAGCAGGAAAATATGACCCATAATGAAGAGAAAAATCAATCAATAGAAACAGACCCAGAAATCAAACAGATTACAAATTAGGAGAAAAGAACATTAAAACAGCTATTATAAATATACTCTATATGTTCCAGAAGAAAAAGGAAAGCATAAGCATGGTTAAGGAGAGACATCAAAGGTATAAAAATGACCTAAATCAAACCTCTAAAAGTGAAAAGTACAATGTCGAAGATGAAAAATACACTGGATAGGATTAACGGTAGTTTGACACTGCAGACTGGAAAAAAAAAATGAACAGAGCACCAGTGAGCTGTGGGACACCTTCAAGCAGCTTAATATGGGACTAATTGGAATCCCAGAAGGAAAAGAGAGAAAGGAAGAGAAGAGAAAAACTATTTGAAGAAATAATGGCCAAAAAATTTCCAATGTTGATGAAAATCATATACCGAAGAAACATGAAGCTACACCAAGGCGTATCATAAATCAAGTAGCCTAAAGCAAACTGACTTTAAAATTAATTTTAAATACATTTTAAATGTTTTCAGCAAAAAAAAAAGCAAAATTTATTGGTTCAGACCTGATCCAAAGTCAGACTTGTGCTTGGCTCCTAAGACATTGGCCCATAACATTTTCTACGAATAATTTTTAACCTAATATAAACAGTCAGTTTTGCCACTAAGTATGAGAGATATTTCAGAAGTTTTATATTGAATTCTATTCTTTACTTTTGACTTTATAAAGCGATGTTTCCTATCCTTATTGTCATTATAAGGTTACCTAGTCTTATACCCAAAACAATACGTAAAATATCAAATTGGGCCCCCACAAGTGCAGAGGCAAGAGCCTGAACCAGACAAATAAGTGCTGGGGAGCACTACTATCCCTCAGTTGGCTTTTACTCACTTGGATAAAAGAGGGCATAAGATCAGTAAGAGAATCTTCCCACTTATCAGGTCCTAACAAAATCACCATGAACTTAGTGGCAAGTTCGGGTCTTCATAATCCAGAGAGAAATGGAGCCCGTGTACATGGAGGGTCCTTACAAAGAGGTGATAACTACTTGTAACTTTTTCTTTCATGAGAATCAAGCTAGAGGTTTAAGTTAGACTGTAAGGAGAAAAAATTCCTGACATTGGAATAGATTAAAAACAGAAAATGAATTTTCTTAAAGTTTTTAATTCAGGTTCTGTCCTGGATAATCCTTGTAAATTCTGGCATACACCTGACCTGTCTTTTCTATGAGTCTGTGAACACTTGATTGTTTAAAATAATAGTTAACCTTCTTAGGCTGAGCCACAAGCCCCACTAACTCTCAAACAGCTTGGAGCATGTCTGTAACCCACCAAATGCAGGATTATTCAGACAGCCTTTTGTGTTGAATTTCACTTCTCTATTCTCTTTGTTCATCTAGAAGTCTGTTTCCATAATTCTATTCTCCTTTATGCAGTTTTCAAATGTCTATATCTTGCTTTATGTACTTGAAATATTCCAGAGATCTTAGGTCTAAACACGACTTTTTTCCAAACTAATTAAACTTAAAGGGCATTTGGGGAACTAGTTATTTAAAAGAATTCTTTGAGTGAATTAATCATGTTCTGAAATTTTTTATCTAAATCTGATTGTTATATATCAAATTTGCTTAACACAGGTACACAAAACTAAACTGTTAGTATTATTTGCAGATCTGGATGGAAGGGAATACCTTACATAATTTACTGAGTACTATCCATGGACATTGGAAAATGTCAGTATCACAAAGATATATAGAAATAACAAATCAATGAGTTTTAGAAAATGGGTTGAATCAAGCTGGCCAAATAGATTATATTAGTCATAATGAGACCCACATGAGAACCAGCATTTGCAAATACCTCAAGGAAATCAAACAATTTGCCTAAAGGAATTATAATAGACTCTAGTTTCCCTTTCCTTAACACTTTTGGAAAATTTTCAGGCCTGTTTTATACAATGAACTTGAAATTCTTATCAAAGAGGCATATTTATAGATTTGACTGATCCAGTGGACATTTCAGTATGTCCTACTAAAACATAGAATGTTGAAAGTAAGGAAAGACAAGGGTAATACACATGAAAGAGGGTATAGGATAATATAGTCCCGTGGCTAACTATGATTTTTGAACCACCGGAAAGCAGAACTAAAACCTATGACTTGAAGTTGCAGGAAGACACATTAGGCCTAATATAAGACTAAACTTTCTAACAATCTGAGCTAAACAAAGATCAAATTTCCCATCACTCTAAATGTGCAAACATTGAATGACCATTTGCCAGGGATTTTGTAGATTGGATTTAAGTGTTGTATAGGAGATTTAATTAGACAATATTTAAAGATCTAATCTTTAAGTATTCCTAAACATTCAGATGATCTAATTCTATGATCTTAAATGCTTTGGTGGTCACACAAGGAACTTCCTTTGCCTTAATTTCTCTATAGGATGATTGTAATACCGGTCCCTTTCTTGCATATAGGAAATACTGTACTGGAAGAATACCTAGAGTATCTGGCTCAATCACTAACTTGTTGGGTGACTTTGAACAAATCACTTAATAGTCCTTGGTTTTTGTTTTGTTATCTGCAAGTGTGGTCTGGGGGCTCTAAAGACACGCTCCAAGAGTTCACTGTACTTTATATACAGATTTTGCTTCTCCAAGTCTCTGACTCTAGCTGTATATCAGCCCGGCACCTTGCTAGAATAACCAGCCAAAATTCTATGCTTCTGGCATTCAGAAAAATGTAAAATCTCTAACATTATAATTCCATGTTGCTGATGTGGGAAATCCTACAGTCATTAACCGACTGTTTGCCCCACCTATAGCCATTCATGGTAGCCAATCACAAAGAAAGGTCCCACTCCTGGTGTTCCAGTGGTTAGGACTCAGTGCTTTCACTGCTGGGGCCCAGGTTCAATCCCTGGTCGGGGAACTAAAATCCCACAAGCTGCGAGGCGTGGCCAAAATAATTAATTAATTAATTATTTTTAAAAAGATTGTATTACCAGTTTTACATTTTTTTTTTAATAATTTATTTATTTCATTTATTTTTGGCTGCGTTGGGTCTTCGTTGGTGCGCGCGGGCCTTCTCTAGTTGTGTAGACTGTGGGTTACTCTTCGTTGCGGTGCGCATGCCTACTGTGGTGGCTCCTCTTGTTGCGGAGCACGGGCTCTAGGCTCACGGGCTTCAGTAGTTGTGGCACGCGGGCTTAGTTGCTCCGCGACATGTGGGATCTTCCCAGACCAGGGCTCGAGCCCGTGCTCGAGCCTGCATTGGCAGGCAGATTCTTAACCTCGGCGCCACCAGGGAAGCCCCAGTTTTACATTTCTGATTAGAATTATATTGTCCCTGCTCCGAAAGCAGCAATTTGTACTATAATCCTAAGAAAGAGCAAATAGATGAACTCCAAGTTCATATCCATTACAATATTTTAGAATATTAGTTGTATCACTTACTGCTACTTCTAAAATAAATACACAGAGAATATTACCGAGAGACACATTAAATGAATCACTCTGAGAAAAATGCCAAATACAGCACAGAAAAATGACTAAAACTAATTCTTTTCTTACAGCAATTCATCAAAATTGACTATCTAGTCATTTGCATACACCTAACTCTGAGTTGAAAAATTCAATCTCATTAACTGAAAAAACTCTCCCACCAGCTTAATATTCTCTGTCTAGTGCCTAGACGAGCCTATCCAAAGAAAGCACAACTTCTTTGCTTTTCCATGTTAAAAATCTTACCTATGCCGTCCTTCCATGTAAGAAAGCCCAGGACCTAGTGGGTAAGTATACCTAATGTCAGGATTTTGCTAGAAAGCCTATTTGGCTCCCACACTAAGCCAACATAGCCTGTATCAGTAATAAAGATGCTATTTTGGCCTCAGCATTTACTCTTTTTACAAAATCTCTTAAATTACTCAGAAAGAAGAGCAGGGTGTTATCTAATGCAAGTCCTTTCAGAGAGCACCAGCATAACTGCAGGACAAACTTTTGACTTCAATTGTCTCTACCATTTGAGAGGCCAGGAGAAATCATGAACCTGAATGGAGGTGGAATTATCCTTGCTATGACTGCAGTAAATGTTTGTTGAAGGGGAAAAAAATGGAAAGGGAAGATATACCATATACACGCAGTTTTAATGGAAAGCCTATTTCTGCCATATACATTAGAGAAATTGTTCAAGAACAGTTCATCCATGTGAAAATATTAGCACTGTAATTCTGCCAAGGTCAGTAAGACCTAGTGATTTGCTGAGATATCACCTTCATTTCACCAGGTAAATAAAGGCTCCTTTTTCAGTATGTCCTATCTAAGAAGGCACTCCATAGCAACAGTTAAATTATGAATACAGCACATATGTTCCATACCATATCATTTACAGCACAATTTAGCATAGACATAATGCTTTGTAACAAACTACAATACCATTCACAAAATGCATTTAAATAGCATAATTTAGTTCATTAAATTCAGTCATTTACAGTAAATCAAAATCATCATAGGAATTGAAGAGAGTACACAGTTGTTTGTTTGAATAGTTAAGCTAGGTAAGTCAATTTCTTTTTGAAGGTCAAGGACAGAGTTATTTCCATTTTCTGTTATAAAAAAGATACAGCTGGTGTCAAAAGATAATTTAATGTCACCTCAAAATGATCAACCCTCTTTTCTTTCCTCCCCCCTCTCTCTCTCTCTCCTGGTTGCATATCATATCCCTGCCACTCCTAAAATATATCCGATTCTCCAAAAACATTTTACATGCTAGTTAACTAGAATGTGTCTGCAGATTTCACAAAATCTCAAATGGACAATTTCTTTAAATTTTTAACCAAAATATGTACATTTGGCCCTGAGAAAGGTTCAAACACTAGATCACAGTACATGTCATCATCTGCTTATCTGTCTGCTTTTCATACCATATTGTAATCCCCTTGTGGGTAGGAGCCTAGTCAATCATATTTAGATTCCTACAACCTAGCACAGTGTTTGTTGATTGTAAATTCCTTGAAAGCTAGGATTCGTTCTTTTATTTATCTATTTTTATTCCTTCTGGCCCCTACCATAATGCTTTACACAGACACAGTAAGCATTCATTGATTTAAAAATCTCACTGGAGGGGCTTACCTAAGGATATATTTTATAAGCACACAAATGTAGTATATTTTTTATTGTCTTAGTAAACCAGTGCCTAGAAAGACAAAGGCAAAGTAAGAAAAGAGAGGACCTCCTCCAGGATTTAACACAAACTATTTGACCTCTCTGATTGTTACACAGTCCAATGTACTCTAAGCAGAATCACATTCCAGGTGGCCACAACTCCCTCCACCTTTCAAGTCTTTCTCTTAGCCTTTGCACGAAATGCTTTCAGCACAAAGTCAGCAGTAATCAACAGTATGAGGATTTCAGCTCGAGTGCACCTGCTTTAAGGTTAATGCAATCTACACAGCGTTCATGGGCTCAGCATTTACCAAGACGTTCCATAACCCTATATATGCCTTGCCCTAGGTACTGTGTTAATTGCAGAGGATACGGACTCAAGTTAAGACCTGAACTCTCTCCTCAAGCTGCTTAGAATCTAGCAGGGCACACCATCAACAATGCAGTGTCTGAGATAAGCACAAGTGCTCAGAGAGAGAGAGAGCACACTATCTTGATAACAAAAAGATAGCAACTCCCTCTATTCAGCACTCCCCACCCCATGTGAAGAACTGATTTCCACTCTCAGCCCTTTATGAGAGGGCCAGTGATACACTGGAGGAAGTTTAAAAGGAGAGCTGTCAGATGGAAGGGCTGCCTTCTCACATTTCCTCCCCTCAGGCTACCTTTCCCCTTACTTAAAAAGGAGAGAGAGTGGGAAAGAATGTTGCAAATTTTTTTAATTGAAAGTAACTGTTCTTGAAAGTATCTCAGTATTGCTAAGGTGAGTATTGCAGGTTTGAGGAACCAAGTCAGAGTCCATTACCAGGAACAGCCTTTAATGGTATTAACTCCCTACATTGAGAATATCAATAGCTCCACAGAGCCCAAGCAATAAAAAACAAACTCCTTAGAATGCATTAAAGACCTCTGTACTCTGGCTTCAGTCTTGTCTCTCTTAGTAGCAGAGACTGCTAGTTTCCTCCAATATCCATTTCCCCCTTGCTCTATCAGTAATAAAAATTTTAGCTAGAAACACAGCCGCCCCGAAAAAAATTGTTCCCCAGCTTCCCTTGCAGTTAGATGTGGCCATGTGACTAAATTCAGGCCAACAGGACACTAGTGAAAATGTCAGGAGGAAAATTCTGGGAACCTAAAGAGACAGTGGATGCGTACCTCGTCCTGCCCACTGGGACATGCCATGCCGATCCTGGATTGCCTACCTCCAGATTTTTAATTAAAAGGGAAATTATTTTCTATCGTATTTCAGACACCGAGTTCAGCCGCTATTTGAACATTCTGTTATTTGCAACCTCCGTTTCCCCCAGGTCCTCCTCTGGTGGCCTGCTATGAGCCAGGCGCTGTGCTAAGTCTCTAAATACCTCATCTCATTTCAATCCTCACAAATACCCTGTTAGGTAGCGACTATTATTAGCTTCATTTTACAGATGAAGAAACTGAGACTTACAAAGATGAATTTACTTGCTAACAAGAGGCAAAGCCAGGTTTTTGAACCCAGGCAGTTTGTCCCCGGAGGATACGCTTGTAATCTCTATAACAACACTGTCCTTTCCACAGGGATGGAAGCGTTCTATGTCGGTGCTGTCTATTACGGTAGACAATACCCACATGTGGCTGTGGAGCACTTGAAATATGGCTAGTACAACTGAGGAGCTGAAATTTCTATTTCATTTAATTTTCATTAATTTAAATTTCAATAGCCACATAGGGGTAATAGCTACTGTGTTGAATGCTGCAGCTCTAAAGACCCTATGTTGAAGCTCCAGAAAATAGCACCAGCATGCTCTGTGTTGACCAGGTGCTCAGTAGATATTTGCTTTAGTACTCTGAGTTGGACTGAGGTGAACATCAACCACACTAGACATAATCGATGTAGATGAAAAAAAAAACCTGAAAAAGGGACAAACTTAACAAATTCAGGGACAACATGAAAAAAAGACAAAGTTGAAGCAACAACAACAACAGAAAACCACTCAAGCTCAGCATTTGCAGCAGAAGAGAACACTCAACTCATTTTGTCCTTGCTCAAGCAGAGTCTGGAAGAGGTACGTCATGATGACCAATTAAATGACGTATAAACCCAGTTTAATAAAAGCTGGGCTGGCATCCATTTACAAAAACCTTCAGAGGACACTGAGGTTTCTCATGCTGTCTTTAAAGAAACTGTCTGTAAAAGGTTGGAATGGGTCTCACTAGGCTGGAAAGAATAAGTTCAGATCACTGTATTTAACAACCATTCATCATAAATTCCATTTTTCATTTGGTAGGGAAATGACAGAAACTCACTCTCTCCTGGTTACAGCAGTTCAGAGCAAAAAACCTTCTAGTTACACTATCAGGCCAAACTCTAAATTTTAGGCCCCTTTGGAATTTTTCACTCTTGCTTTTACCCCACCACGGTGGAGCGCCAAAGAATGCAGTCAGGGACCCACACCGGTAGGTGAGCTCCTCCCAGCCTGGCCATTCCCGGTGTGACCTTTCACCAGGTCCCTGGCATAAGGCAGTGTGTCGTCTCCTGGAGCAAAGCCAGAATGTAAGATGAAAAGCCACATGTAGAGGATGACGCAAGGGAAATAATCATGACCCTCATACTGAGAGCCAGAAAGAAATCTGAGGTCTTAAGCACGTTGGTTCCTAAGCCTGGGGGTTTTACTCAGCATAAAACTCCCTTAACATTTTATTTTGTAGGGCTTCCAGACACAGAACAGTGGGCATACTAGCAGTCAAACTTTGGGTGTACCACTCTGCACTACCCAGAGAGGGGTCTAGATGGTGTTGTCCTGGGTTTCCATAATAACTTAAAGGGAAATTTTCACAATAACCAGAGCCCTTGAGGTCCCACAAATGAAGGAAGAGGATGTCCTTAAATTCCAAGCAGCAGGAGCCCATTTAGGTGGCACCAACCTTGACTTCCAAATGCAACAATACATCTACTAAAGGAAAAGTGATGGCATCTACATTATAGATCTGAAGGGGACCTGGGAGAAGTTTCTGCAAATGGTTTGTGCCATTGTTACCATTTAAAAACTGACTGATCAGTGTCATATCTTCCAGGAACACTGGCCAGAGGGCTGTGCTGAAGTTTGCTGCTGTCACTGGAGCCGCTCCTATTGCTGCCCGCTTCACTCCTGGAACCTTCACTAACCAGATCCAGGCAGCCTTCCAGGGGCCGCATCTTCTGGGGGTTACTGATCCCAGGGCTGCCGACCAGCCTCTCACAGAGGTGTTGTACGTTAACCCACCAACCACTGCTCCCTGTAACACAGACTCTCCTCTGCGCCCTGTGGACACTGCCATCCTTGCAGCAACAAGGGAGTTCACTCAGTGGGTCTGAGGTGGTGGATCCTGGCCCAGAAAGTTCTGCACATGCGTGGTACCAACCCGTGTGCACACCCGTGGGAGGTCACGCTTGATCTCTGCTTCTACAGAGGTGATGGAGAGACTGAAAAGGAAGAGCAGGCCATGCTGAGAAGGCCATGGCCAAGGAGGAACATCGGGGTGAATGGACTGCTGCAGCTCCCAAGTTCACTGTATTCTACCCGCGGTCGCAGATGGGTCTGAAGGCGCAGGTGTCTCTGTGCCTGCCCAGAAGTTCCTGCACAAGACGGGAGCCCTCAGCCCGCCACTGAGGACTGGTCTGCAGCTCCCACTCAGGCCACTGAAAGGGTAGGAACAACCACGGAGTGGTCTTAAGCTGTTCTTCCCCAGGCTTTTAAGCAGAAAACAGAAATAAGGTAGATAGAAAATAAACATCAGTTTCTTTAAAAATCAAAACAAAAACAATTCTGGGTATAAAGTGTTTGTACTATTCAACTCAAGGGCCCATTCAGTCCAACAAACATTTTTTCAGTTCCTACTATGTGATGGCAATGCTGAGTTCTAAGAGCACAAATAGGAATACAATGACACTTATAACAAACATTGAGACATTCTGTAACAATGTCTTATGGAGAACAAATATTTTTAAAATCACTGCCATGCCTTACATATACTATTTCAGTTAAGCCTCAAAAGCCTCTATAAGATTGTTATTATTACTCCTGTTTTTTCAAGTAAAGAGGTTGAAGCTCAATGATTAAACAACTTGCCTGTTTGTACAACTGGTAATTGCCACAGGCCCGATCCAAATCCAGGCCACATCCAAATCCAGGCCAAATATGTATCTTCTACTATATATAGAATAGATAACTAACAAGAACCTACTGAATAGCACAGGGAACTCTATTCAGTACTCTGTAATGACCTATATGGGAATAGAATCTAAAAAAGAGGGGATATATGTGTATGTATAACTGACTCACTTTGCTGTACAGCAGAAACTAATACAACATTGTAAATCAACTATAATCCAATAAAAAAAATTAATTACAAAAAGTGTGTCCTTCTCACCAGGCTAGTCTCTTCCCCCATCCCTCCCAAATATAACTGAAAGACAGTATACTCAAAGATTAGCCCCCATAATAATATCAAATATCTTTGGGGCCTGTAACAGCTTGGTCTCTCACAAGTTGAAGTAACTACTTCAAACAATAACAATGACTTATTGAATGTCTACTATACCCAAGTACTTATCATATTTGATCTCCAGTGTCACAATTATTCTGTAAGGCAAGTATTATTAATATTATCATCCCCATTTGACAAATAAAGAAACTAAGTCTCAGGAAAATTAATTGCGTTGGCCAAAACCATACAAGTACTAAAGGAAAGAATCAACACTGGAACCCATTTAGCTCCTAAGTCAATACTCTTTCAACTAACCATTCTGCCTTGAAAAACAAAGACTCTGAAATCAGAGTAAACTCTGGATTTAATATTGGGCCCAGTCCTTTCTGGGGAGGGGGGAGGACCTTCTTACTTGATTACCTAGCAGAAGGGGATGGGTTTGGAAGAAGAAACCCATTAAGCCATGAGTAAGAAATAACAAACCAAACAGATTCCAAGTTAGAGGATGGAAGGCTCCACAAGCATCAGGAGAGTATCAAAGGCCCCCAAAAAATAAAATATGGATTAACACTGCTGAGAATAGTGAGAAGCACAGAAATCTGGAGCCAAAAAAAATCTGACTTTGAACCCTGGCTTTGTTGCTTACTATCTGTGTAATTTTAAGCAAGTTATTTCAACCTCTTTGGACCTCATTATTGTTTTTGTATCTGCCAATGTAGATTATTCAATTTGCTAATGTGAAGTGCTTTGCAAAAAGAGTCAACAGTTTTAAGAACCTGCAATGTGCCAGGACCTGAACTAGAGTTGGAAGTTGTGATGAAATTGTGAAAAGATTACATGCAAAACCCCCTTAACACTAACAAGAACCATGAGATCATTTTTAATAGTACCCCTTTTTCAAGAGAAGGAAACTGAGATCCGGAGAAATGAAGTACTTTGGCCAAGGTCACAGAGCCAGTAAGTGTTAGAGCTATGATTTGAAGCCAGGAGCTGGACTCTAGAGACTACACTTTTACTCCCTGGTACTGGGATGCTCTGGGAAGCCAGGGAACAGCAGCAGGAGCCAGGACTGGAACACGTAACTTCTGAAAGTTGGTACTCAAGTTAAAGCTAAGAAGCCTGGAGAAAAATGAGTAGCCTGGAGCAATGAGGGTCAAATAAAGCCCTGAGCTAGAAACAAATAAAGAGGCAGCAACCTGGAAGTTACAAATATCACTGAGTAAGGCAAGATGAGCAGTCACAGGACTGGGTTGATAAGAAACAGAAGAACCCAAGGGGAAAACAGAGAAAAGACAGAGGAAGAAAAATACTAATAGACAATAAATATATGGAAATCTCTATACCAAGTCGTTAATAGGGAAGAAATTATGTCTGGGAATAGGGAGTGTGCTACATGAAAGAAAACGTCTGCTTTTATTATGTTTCAGGATTATTTAACTCTGACCAAAGAGCAGTGTTGCTTCTGCAATTTTAAAATTAATAAAACTAAGAATACTAAAATATATGACAAAACAAAAAACTTCCAGTGGGTTTAGATGGAAGAACAAGGTACAGAGGTCAAAATTCAAATAATAAGCTTGGCACAGCAGAGGATCCAAACCCAGGGCACCTATTGGATTGGAATCCAGGGAGACACAGACTAGAATGGCAGAGCTGGAAGGGGCCTTAAACTATGTCTAGCTTCCACCCCCATTTCATTTTTTTTTTTTAACATCTTTATTGGAGTATAATTGCTTTACAATGGTGTGTTAGTTTCTGCTTTATAACAAAGTGAATCAGCTATACATATACATATATTCCCATATCTCCTCCCTCTTGTGTCTCCCTCCCACCCTCCCTATCCCACCCCACTAGGTGGTCACAAAGCTCCAAGCTGATCTCCCTGTGCCATGCGGCTGCTTCCCACTAGCTATCTATTTTACATTTGGTAGTGTATATATGTCCATGCCACTCTCTCACTTCGTCCCAGCTTACCCTTCCCCATCCCCGCGTCCTCAAGTCTATTCTCTAGTAGGTCTGCATCTACAGAGTGAAGTAAGTCAGAAAGAGAAAAACAAATACCATATGCTAACACATATATATGGAATCTAAAAAATTAAAAAAAAAATTTTTTTTAATGGTCATGAAGAACCTAGGGGCAGGACGGGAATAAAGACACACTTCATTTTTTAAGTGAGGGAAACCGAGGCCCAGAGAGGGAAGTGTAATGAGTCCAATGTCACATCATTCATTGCTACACAACATAGACACAAACTTGGTCCCAGGTTATAGGCAGTTTCAGACTCTACAGATTAAAACAAGAGACAGAGACAGGCTGGGATGGAGGAACAGGTGCCAAAGAGAATACATTTCCTGACAACAGTCACTAAAAAAAGCAATCCTACACCCTTGTGAACGTGCAGAGAATCCCTGTGGTTTTCTCAGGGATTTTTCTGCTCTGTAGAACAAGGCAGTCTTTGGGGAAAAGCGGAAAGATGCCTGAGCAGAGAAATCAAGATTTTGCGGACAAGCAATCGGAGCCCACAATGCAAAAGGACTGCCTTTTCTCTAATAAAATAAACATCCATGAGACTTCAGGTGAGTCATTTAATCTCTCTCAACCTCGGTTTCTCCATCGTTTGGAATATCTCTCCAAATAAGGTTGTTGTTGCAGAATCAGGACTTCTCAAATTGTATTTGGCAAAATTCTAGGGGAGGGGGTTTGGGGAGTTCCATTGGTACCTGTGTTTGGGAAACCTTGCATTCTCTATCTGCCATCTTGGAGATTCAAGGTGCACATGAAATGGGCATTTGCTCTTTTTGACTGCCCAACATCATTCATCCTATTTCCAGCAATTAACTCTGCTATCCATTTGGAAATCAACCCTTCTCCTCTCGGTCCATGTAGATCTTATGGGGTTGACTTCCATGCCCTGGCACAAAGCATGACACATGACCAATGACCCAAGTGAGGCCAAAATATGACACACACTCCTCCTCCAGATGATGCTGACAATTAAGTTTTCTGGAATTCTTTTCCTCCCTTATAAAGTAAAATGATAATAATGCTTTTCTAGAATAGTTGTAAGGATTGAGATAATGCATGTAAGGCATCTAGTTCAGTACCCAACACATTACTAGTACACAATAAAAAGGAATTATTAATATTACTTAAAATTTTCACTGTATTAGGGCTAGGAGAAACAGGTATAAACATCCAGTAGGACTCTTTAGGTTGTAAATGACCAAAAACTCACACCAGACTGAGCAAAAAGTGAAATTGGCTCACACAACTGAAAAATCCAGAGAGAGATTTTCCTGGCTTTCATCTAAACCTGATCCAGAGGTACCCACCATCTGCCTCCAGCTCTCAGCCTTACTCTCCTCCATACTGTATGCCACAAGGAGGCAATGTGCCAGTCAGCAACTTCATGCCTACATTCTCCCAGGTTTCGGTCTAGCAAAACAGTCAGCTCTTCCTGGTGGCTCCCATCTGAGCTTGGGGCTTTGGAACAACTTAGGTCATGGGCCCAGCCCTGAAACAACAATGTTATTAGGAATGGCAACTATGAGAGGTGATGGATGTGTGAATTAACTTCATTGCGGTAGTCATTTCATAATGTATATGTCTATCAAATCATTATGTTGTACAGTTTAAGTATATACAATTTCTCATAAAACTGAGGGAAAATAAAGGCATTAAAATAAACAATGTTATTAAGGAGGACTTAATACTCTGGCCAGGACTGAGTCACATGATCTATTCCAGGTGGAGCCCCACCAACTACATGGGAAAGAAATGGTTCTCTAAAGGACATTTGGGTAGAGCTCCGGAATAAGGAGGAGCAGAAAAAACAAATACCTATTAGAAGATAAAATAAAATCTTTGTAACAAACTAATAAGAACAGAACACCAAAACAGACATTTTCATATATTATTTTGAGTGGGCAATTTGGCAAATGCACATTCTTTTTGCCCAATTCTACTTCAAGAAATGTATCCTATACATAAATCACACCAGTGTGCAAGGATGATATTTAGAGGATGATCACTGAAGCACCAGGTGTAATAGCAAAACACTGTCCATTAATATGAAAGTTGTTAAATTATTATATTCATAGGGAAAACACTGCACAATTATGTTTTAATAAGGTAGATCTATATGTTCTGATATGGAAATAAGTCTATGATGCGCTGTAAAGGGAACAAAGCAAATTGCAAGAAGATAGGCAAATTTGGTCCTGCTTATGTAGATACATAAAAAAAATCTGGAATAATGTCCAAAAAATGAGTAATACTGTTTATTGCTGAGGAATAAGTACTAGGGAGTTAGGAGTGGCAGGAAGAAGACATTTACTTTCACTTTATATCCCGTGGGCTTTTAATTTGTTTACCTAAATACACACGATTTTTATTACTTTATAAAGTCTAAAAATCACCTGTTCATTTGACTGTCTATTAACATGACTCACAGTTTGCACCACTGGCTCTAAAGGAGCAAAAATATTTGCTTTATATGTGCTGAAGAAATTTATTAAATTACTAAAAACATGTGTAAATGGGATTTCACCACGAGAGTCTACATACTTCCAAAAAGTATACAAATCTTCTTAAGAAGCAGTATAATCTTTTCACGCTAATCTAGCAAATTATCTGGGCTACTGAATCAACTTGGTTCATTTATTTACTTTGTTTATTGGTCAGACCAGCCCATCACAGGATTTTGCCACTATAAATTGGCCCCTGGACTGACTCGTTCAGGCAGGAAGAAACTCCATCAAACCCAATAATTAATCGGGCACTCCTCCTCCATATGTCGCGATGACTATTCATTAAAGCAATGCATATGGCTCTTACCTACATGTGATAGCTTTTTGCTTTTATTCATGGTTCAACAAATTTATGCACCTTAGGTCCAGTGGAACAAAGAAAAATTAGTACAGAAGATATTATAATTAGGCTGACAGTTTAAAATTAGAAAAGAAAAACTGAAATTGAAAGAGATGTTGCCATTAACAGTAGAATTCATGACATAGCAAACATCTTTGGATGGCCTTCTATGTGCAAGGTACAAGGCTAAACTCTAGAAACATGAAGAGATACATATGTCATTGTCTGTGCCCATAGTCTTACTTTTTGTTTGAAGAGATAGCACATGTATTGAAAAAAAAATAAGTAATGGTATAAGGTTATCCCTGGCGAGTGCCATATATTTCTATTTATCAAGATTCCCACTTAAGATGTATAAAGCATCTTAGGAGTCATGAGTAAGTGAAATATATCATACTGTATATATTATATATACTGTAAGAACTATCACTAAATGTAGAGTATTGTTATGGACTGAATGTTTGTGTTCCCCCAAAATTCATATGTTGAAATCCTACTGCCCAGTGTGATGGTGGTGTTGTGAGGTGGGGCCTTTGGGAGGTAACAGGTCATGAGGATGAAGCCCTCATGAATAGGATTAGTGCCCTTATAAGAAAAGACATGAGAGCTTGCTCCTGCTCTCTGCTCTTTCCTCCACGTGAAGGATACAGTGAGAAGTAGCAGTCTGCAACACAGAAGAGGACCCTTACCAGATTCTGACCATGCTGGCACCCTGATCTCAGACTTCTAGCCTCCAGAACTGAGAAATTTCTGTGGTTTATAAGCCACTCAGTCTATAATGCTTTGTTATTGCAGCCCAAACTTATATAATACAAGTATATAGCAGTTAACTATATCATTTTATAAAATAAGAAATGAATATTACCAAATTGAATTGACAATGCTTTGGTAACTTAGGTATTAATAATATAATTTCCAAATGATTTGTTTTAAAATATACACAAGAAGTACAAAACCAAAACAATGATTTTGAATCATCACTGTGAGTGACATAAGATATGACAATAATCATAATCACAATCATAGCTAAGACTTGCCTGGTATTTATTATGTGCTAGGTACTATTCTAAGTTATATATAAATATGTATTTCATCCTCATGACAATTCCATGATGCAAGTAATTTATTATCCCTACTTTACAGATGAGAAAACTGAGGTGCTGAGAAATTAATTAATTTGCCCAAGGCAAGTGTCAGGGCCAGACTTCAAAACTAGGCAGTCTGACTTCAGAGTCCACACCCGAAAATACTATGGTGAATGTACAATATGTATTCTCTAAATTATCACTACGTTCATATTTTTAAGGAGAAAATAGAAGGCAAAGAATAGTAAAGATACGGTTCTTCCTCTCTTCTGGAATTCTGCACTTCCTTTGTAGCCTAAAGCCATGACTTGCACATAATAGACAATCGATAGATACCTGTCCTATGAATGGTTGAGCTCTAAGACTGGGACAATAGTATTTGTGATCCATATTCCCCACCTGTCTTCAAAACTCCTGACCACATGACTTTTCCCTAGTATTCTAGTAGAGAGTGTGGCTCTCTTCCCAGAGTTCCAAGCAAGAAGCAGAAAGAGTGTCTGCAAAAGTCTGTAATGAGCAAAGCACAGTCTGGGACTCAGCCCTGACACTTTTTAGTTATATAACCTTGGGTAAGTCGATCCACTCCTCTTGGAAATGAATGTTCACATTTTTCAAATGGAAGAGTTGGATTAGATGATTTTCAAACTGTGCTCAGAAAGAAGGAAAAAGGGGAAGCATATGAACAGGTGGAACCTCTTTGGCTTCAAGGAGAATAGCTCCCCTTAAACCTGCTTTACATATTAAGTATATGAGATTTTGTTTGAACAAAGGAACTCAAGGCTTTACAAAATTTGAAAACCACTGGATTTGATCAAATTCTTAAGTACTGTCTCATTTCAAATTTTCTATCCCTCTTGACTGCACAGGCACGCTCCAATATGTCAGACTATTTTTCTCTTCCGACCTGTTCAAGAGATTTTAACTGAATCTTAGAATTCTTTCCAACATTACAATTCTGGATCTATCCTTTCACAAAAGAAATTGATTTTTTCCCTCCACCCACATTTATCAGTCCATTTTTGGGGAGCTCTTCTTGCCACATCCTTAAATAAGTAAATAGGATAACTGTGGTAATTGCCTGACCTGCAAAGTGTGTAGAACTTCAAGGTTAATGCTCTTGGCACAAGATTTTCGCTACAAACAGCAGAATTCTTCCAACCCTTTGCTGAGGCATCGGTTCAATAATAAGAGAAAATCATGCTATGTATTGAATTACTCAAAAGAGAATTATCAGAGAGTCCCCTGATGGTCTAACCATGGCTAAACTGTACTCCAAAAAGAACTGGTCTTAAAGAAACTTCAGAAAAGGTCTTCACTAGTGATATAGTAGAAAAGCCAAATATTTAACAGCAACAATAAAACAAATTATATATCCAAGAATTGGTACACTCCTACCCCAAATGTTGTGTTAATTCCTTTTGTTTAATTTTATAATTTTGAACTTCCTTCCACATGAATGAAAAGAATTGTTACTATTAAGCCTATTCATTCTCTGAAATTCCTTTAGTCAGTTTTCATTAAGGACTGTCAAATACATACATCATTTAGGGACTTTTAAATCTAAATTTTATTGAAGACATATTGCATATGGTTTAATATTTCAGTTCAGCAATGGCCCTCAGCAATAAGCATTACTCCAAGAGTGGGATTAATTAAATATTCTAGCAAACACAGTGATCCAAATAGGAAAGAAAAATTCTGGGCACTGAGCCCAGATTCCCCACCCTGTCTTATGGTGTGCTTCATCTCTCTCTCAGATAAACGAGACAACCAACAAATCTTTCGTCATTATTAGTGAATGTGTTGATGTGCGATAAATGATCAAATTCCTCTTCCGGGTCGCCTAGTAAATTTTTTAAGCAGAAAAAAATTGCACAAAATCAAATTGCTCCATAAAAGGATATTTTCAAAATCAGGAGAAATATAGTTGTCAGAAATAAAACATAACTCTCCACAATAATCACCAGTTTTCTTTTAACTTGACTTTACCACTCCTCCAGTGACAGGTGGGAAATGCTACTATTCTATATAAATCTGTCTTTGTTATGCTATGAAGTTTTAAAGTATTTCAACTTTGTATGTTATAGTGAGTATGAATCGCAGCTCCACAGAAACCAGAGATTCAGAGCACACTCACGGTCTGGCCCCACAGAGATTACTGGTTTTGCACTCATCAGTTAAGGCTGATGATAGTCCAACCTTGAATCTTAGCTTTACATCTGAACTACTTGGTGTTCCTTATCTTAAACTATTTTCACGTCAAGGTGGTGGGAGGAGCTCCAGGTGGAACATTTATAAAGGGCCTTATTCTTCAAACATTCCTGGCTCCTCTTCTTCATTCCCTCTCTCAGCTCTCAGCAGCAGTTACTTGGTAACAAAATAGGTGCATCCAGCCCAATCAAATAGGACCTAGCAACAACATTTCCTGTCATCACCAAATCTGCATTTCAGGGGTGCAATGTACCTTAAGTCTTCTATCAAAGCACCCTTTTGGTTCCGTGAGGAAGCTGTTAATAAGGCAAAAATCTTTGAAGCTAGAGCAGCTGATGAAACAAAAAGTAAAAGAGCAGCAGGAGTGTGACATCTATGAAGCCTAAATGATTTTCAAAGCACAATCAAGTACATGACATAATTTTAATTTTATCTTTCCAATGAATTTGTAAGGTGGTTGGTTATGGTCTTAAGTAAGTCACTTCTGTGAACTTCAGAACCCTCACCTTTAACATGGAGATAATATTTCACAGGGTTTTTGTGAGGCTAGAACAAAGTAACATGTAAAGTACTTTGTACAGAGTACTCAATAAATGGTAGCCAGTTTTTATTATGATTATTATTGTTATTACAAATAGAGGAAACAATCGCTTAGGGAAAGTAACCAGCCCAAGGGCATTCAGTGAATAGACTTTATTGAGTACCTGCACAGGGCTGTGAATATAAAAATGCATAAGATCTCATCTCTGCCTTCTATCTAGGAACTCACACTCACTCTTAGTAAGAAAGCAAACAAAATCTAGAACCAAATGCTCTTTTCACTCCATTCTGATGCAAATCTAGAAAGGAAGAGGTAAACTGAGGCCCATGTCAACTATTTCTTAGATGAAAAACATTCTTCATATGCACTAAATTTCTTTCACTGTGCTTAAGGGTACTCTAAAACTCAGTGTGCCCTCCCCAACCTGCCTCCCCTCCATAATCAGGAAATCTTTATATATAAACTACTATACTATATATAAGATAGACAACTAATAAGGATACTGTATAGCACAGGGAACTCTGCTCAATACTCTGTAATGACCTATGGGGAAAAGACTCCAAAAAAAAAAAGTGGATATATGTATATGTATAACTGATTCACTTTTCTGTACACCTGAAACTAGCACAACATTGTAAATCAACTATATCCCAATTTAAAACAAAAAAAAAGAAATAAGACAATTTCAAATCCCCTCATTTTAGAGATAAGAAAGAAAAAAAAAGTTCACTTCCCCCAATTTTTTCCTAAGTACTCTTTAAAAAACTATTTGCAAATGGTTCTAAAGAACTTAGGGGCAGGACAGGAATAAAGACACAGACGTAGAGAATGGAATTGAGGACACGGGGAGGCGGAAGTGTAAGCTGGGACAAAGTGAGAGAGTAGCATGGACATATATACACTACCAAATGTAAAACAGATAGCTAGTGGGAAGCAGCCGCACAGCACAGGGAGATCAGCTGGGTGCTTTGTGACCACCTAGTGGGGTGGGATAGGGAGGGTGGGAGGGAGATGCAAGAGGGAGGAGATATGGGATATATGTATATGTATATTTATAGCTGATTCACTTTGTTATAAAGCAGAAACTAACACACCATTGTAAAGCAATTATACTCCAATAAAGAGGTTAAAAAAAAAAAACTATTTGCACAGTCTTTTAACTATAGCACAATGGTATTTTGTTTTAAAGCAATTCTTTAAAGATATTCTTAATGTTTTGTATAGCTATGTTTTTGCTAATTATATGTGGAAAACTAAAAATTACTGATAAGCCATGAAATTAACATAATTTTAGATGTAACTTTAAAGAGACAAATGATCACTCCTTTTTGTTTATTTATTTATTTATTTTTGGCTGTGTTGGGTCTTCGTTTCTGTGCGAGGGCTTTCTCCAGTTGCGGCGAGCAGGGGCCACTCTTCATCGCGGTGCGCGGGCCTCTCACTGTCGCGGCCTCTCCCGTTTCGGAGCACAGGCTCCAAACGCGCAGGCTCAGTAGTTGTGGCTCACGGGCTTAGTTGCTCCGCGGCATGTGGGATCTTCCCAGACCAGGGCTCGAACCCGTGTCCCCTGCATTGGCAGGCAGATTCTTAACCACTGCGCCACCAGGGAAGCCCCGATCACTCCTTTTTGAAGTATCAAAAAGAGGATGGAAAAACCCAGGAGAAGAAATTACAATGTATCTTAATTGTTACATTTTACTTCTGATTTCATACCTGTCATTAAATATGTAGCAAGACAAAATAAAGTCATAAAACAATAAAAAAAAAATAATCAGGGAATCTTTTTTTTTTTTTTAACATCTTTATTGGAGTATAATTGCTTTACAATGGTGTGTTAGTTTCTGCTCTATAACAAAGTGAATCAGTTATACATATACATATGTTCCCATATGTCTTCCCTCTTGCATCTCCCTCCCTCCCACCCTCCCTATCCCACACCTCTAGGTGGTCACAAAGCACCCAGCTGATCTCCCTGTGCTATGCGGCTGCTTCCCACTAGCTATCTATTTTACGTTTGGTAGTGTATATATGTCCATGCCACTCTCTCACTTTGTCACAGCTTACCCTTCCCCCTCCCCATATCCTCAAGTCCATTCTCTAGTAGGTCTGTGTCTTTATTCTCAGGGAATCCTTAACAGTGGTATTTTCCTCCTTTGAATGGAGAATTCATACCATTGCTTTGATGTATTGCTGTACAGTTAGCTAAAAACACCTTCACCTATGCTAACTAAACTAATCTAACTAGCTAACTTAATCTTCCCCAAATCCTGTGAGGTATGAATTACTAAAATCATTTTAGAGAGGAGGAAATTGAGACACAGCTATAAGTGTCATAATCTAGATGAGAACAAGATCAAAAAGCCTCATCCTAGTTTAATTACTCTTTTAAAGCTTGCTCACTAAGCTACACTGAACCTATATTAAAATATTTTCGCACTCTCACCTAGATTGCCTTCTATTTTCTCTGAGTCTATGATACTCCAATTCTCCTAGGGGTCTAATACTGAACCTTGTATTTGAAGGATTCCCTCAGGCAATATGTTTATTCAATAACCCATGCAACATAATATAATATCACCTTTTCAAGTATGGCTATGACTTTTACATAGACTAGATCCATAAAGGGAGATGGAGAATGATACTTTGCATTTGTTTAGCAGTCTTTCAAAGTGCTTTCATATATATTATTCATAGAGGGAGAATGGAATTTGAATTTAAGAGTAGAAAGGATGTTAGAGATTCTCAAATCTAGTGTTTCCTAACCTTCTTCAGGTCACTTGCCCATTTGAGAATCTGACAAAAACTACAGACCTCATACCCAGAAAGATATACACACAAATTTGCATAGTTCCAAGGGGATTCTTGGAATACCTCCAGGTTAAGAACTGTCTAATTTGCAACTCACATTTTACAAACAAGGAAGCTACTATTTATCATGACAGCATCCCTATGAGGCGGCAAGGTAAGGATTATTATCCACATTTTCCAGATCTGGAAACTAAGGTCCAGAGAAGTTTCAAGACTTGCCCAAAGTCTTAAAGCTAGGTCGCAGCAGTAGCAGAACCCAGGACTCTGGACAGTCTAGTTTTGTTTTTGTTTTTTTAATAAATTTATTTATTTTATTTTTGACTGCATTGGGTCTTTGTTGCTGTGCACGGTCCTTCTCTAGTTGCGGCGAGCGGGGGCTACTCTTTGTTGCAGTGCATGGGCTCTAGGCACGTGGGCTTCAGTAGTTGTGGCTCACGGGCTCTAGAGCACAGGCTCAGTAGTTGTGGCGCACGGGCTTAGTTGCTCCGCGGCATGTGGGATCTTCCCGGACCAGGGCTCGAACCCGTGTCCCCTGCACTGGCAGGTGGATTCTTAACCACTGCGCCACCAGGGAAGCCCTTGTTTTTGTTTTTAACTGAAGTATATTTACCGTACAATATTATATCAGTTCCATATGCTCTAGTTCTTATTCTTCTAGATCACATTGACTGCGTACTGCACTACAATGAAATTTCTTCACCGTGAGAAAGCCTTCTACAGCCAACAGTTTATTTTACCCTCCACAACACACACAACTCTCTCGATCTCTGCTGAAAAAGATCCAAGTACAAAAACTGTCCTATTCACAATAGTAACTAATTTCTTAGAGATTTCCAAAAGGTTTTAGCCGTCACTGACACATTATATATTGGAATCTGGAAATTATTGTAAACAACTCTGTAACTTCTACATCGGTCAACTAAATACCAATCTAGTCAACTTCTCCTTTTAGCATCAAATGAACATACTGGAATCCAAGCAAAGAAGGCAAAAATGTTAGCACTTGTCTTGGAAGGGAGTGGGAAAATAGTATTTGTAAATTAGAATTATTGATAAGTTAATTATAAATTATTAATAAATATTTACTGAATGAATAAATGAATTACTAATAAATATCATAGAGTTTTTCAAGTATTTTGTTTTCACTTTCAAAAATTATATTTAAACTAAGAATACACTCAAATACTGTACCTTTCACTTAAGGTCTAAGTTAAATCAGCATATTCAATACTAAACTATACATGAAAACATGCTTTTTAAACTGTTTATTCAGATTTTATCAAAACAGCTTATGTTGTTAAGACAGTGGTTCTGAAGAATTTTATTATTATTTATACATTCTCCCACAGCAACAAATATATGTAAAATATTTATTAAGAAGATATCTTAGATATGTATAAAATATTTTGATATGCCAAGGATACTATACCATTTATGATAAATGTGAAATTTTTGCAAGAAAATGGCTATTATTAACATTTAATTTAACTTCACTTAATAGCATGCTATCTTGCTACACTCGAGATTTCTATTCTTTATTTGTAAGCCAAAAGCTTCCAGAATATATGCTAGGGTGCTGAGCATTCTGGTTTTTAGGAAGAATCAAAGGTGTTATGTTTTAGTTTTGCTTATTTATGCTGGCTTTAGTATACTTCAAGTCTGAATTTTAATGTTTCATTATCATAGTTCTTCTGTGATAACTAGATAGAATAAGAATTTTCTATAAAACAAATGCTTAATAAAGCAATAAACCTGTTGAAGGAATAAATTAGCAGGCAGGTTATGCTTTTAGGATATCTACACTACACAAAAGGTATTGTATCCACTCTACCTAGTGAGTAGGTTTATATTGCAATGTGACTCATAAGACTCACTGTACTGAATAAAAATTTAGGCAATTAGTGATCTTATTTCGTAGGAAGAACTGCTTGCTATTGTATATTAACACAGATCTCGCTCAATTAAAATTGCTCACAGTCAGCAAAAATAATTTCTGCACTGTAATGAAATAATGAAATAATTATATGCAAGGGAGGACTTGTGATCTTTTTAATTATTCTATTCTTCATTTTTAAAAGGGCTATTTGAAAACGTACTCTTATAATTGATTGCTATAAATCAGTCAAATGCATTCTAAGGATCATAAATATTCTAACTTTTAAAAGACAAAGAAATGCTAAATATTCAATGGAATACTTCAATATTCAGAAAATTTAATCTGGGGGGAAAGGATAGACTGCTCTTTGGAGAATAAAAAAGTAAATTTGTTGTCCCGTGAAAAATGAAATATCTTGAATGTCAGTAACAGAAAGGGAATTAACAAGAGATCTTTTTATTGTTTTTTAAGGTCATTAGGCTGTGAATTCTATAATTATGGAAATTGTCAGTCCAGTTCTGTAAGAATGTTTGCTCCCATCCATAAGGTAGTGGAATGTTCAATCAGTCTCTCTCGTGGGAAAGTTAGGTCATAACTGTAAGTGTACCAGCAAAATTGAATTAAGCAAAGAGATTTCATTAGTATTTATAGCCAGAAGGCATCTGTAAAAGTACAGGGCAAAGAAGTTATGTGGAAGTCAAAGGAGGAAAAAAAAAATGGGTTTCTAGTGACAAAGGCGAATCTGAAAGAGGTATAAGTGGATAATGAATAAAAGCTATTGAACACTACTGCAAAGAGGGAGTTGCAAAGATGTCAAATATTGATTTTCTTGTGTATGCCTTTGGACTACATATGTAATTGTTTGGATTTGCTGTCTTCATGGTACAACAATATTTGTTGTTGTAGGTTAAAAAGCATGATGTGAAATAAACTAAAAACTAGAAACATGTTGGAGAATTGTAATAATCCTCCACTCAGGATCTCATTAAGAGATTTCTGAATTTTCTTGCAAAAGAACACTTTTAATGAACAAAAATGTTCTATATTTTTCAAACAGAACACAAGATCCTTATTATTAATTATGTTATTGAAAATTATTTGACTTGCAGCATCACTTTAAATTAAACTAGGTTCTCTACTTCCTTATTTTATTGAATGGATATTCTTAAACCATATATCTAATTTTGAAAGTACAGTTAAATTATACTTTATTTTTTCAGTATGATTACAATTAATCCAATTAAAGCTAAACTGATAATAAAAATCTGATGTTACCCCTTTAAAAGAAATAATTCCTATAATATTTCCTTTTCACTGCTAAAACTCCAGAAAGAAAAGTCTTATATTTTAAAGTCTATATAAGCATATAAATTTAATAACAAATTGCAAACTCAAGTAATCAAATTAACAATCAAGCTAGTATGGTCATTAGATAAACAGAATACTTTTTTCTGCTGTTTTCAGAGGTTATTTTCCCTTTGAACATTCAAGTCTTAACAAAGAATGTTAACTATCATAATGCTCTTTTTAAATAACAGATTCACTTGTTTCTTTTATCTGACTTTATTTGATTATTTATTAGGCTCTTGAATCATATTTATTAATATTACCTTGTTCTCCTTCCTACTTCAGGGAGTTTAGAAACAATAGCAAAACTCTCCAGGTGGATTTTATTGTGCTTAAAACCACAATGACCACAAACTGAAAAAAAGAAAGAAAAAAAAGTATGAGATGTTTAAGCATTAGAGGTGGACAGGGGTACAAATAAAGAACAGTATAATATATGGCAGAAGCCTATCATTTTACCAGTGCAGAAAATACTAGGTAGGACAACTGCAGAGAAAAGAATTTCTGCAGCACAAACAAATTTCTGATTTTATTTTCAATGTCTCACTTTTAATGTTAGTAAATATTTAATAGCAAAGTAAAACAGAGTGACAACGTTGAGTCTATGTGAAATCTAAGACATTCTTTTTCCAGTGTCTTGGAAGCATGTAGGACACAAAGAAGATAATCCAGCAGTAACGGCAGCTCCTCTCCGAGGTAAGTACTTGCTAGGAACAAAACATAATTCAGTTGCACTCTTCTTTTCTGAAAAGGTTGCTTGTGGAATATCCATCATAAAGTCATTTCTGTTTCTTAAGAGCTATTAGTGCCTGGCCCCTTGGCTTCATTAAGACACTCTTTTTCAATACATTCTTTTATTTTAGACTTCATCCCACTTAGCTACAACAGGGCACGTTGCAATTTCTCAGCTCCCGAGGGAGATGTTAGCCACGCCTCCCGATGACTGGCATGCAAGGACAAGGTAGCAAAAGAGAGGAAGGTGGATCTGTTGGCATGAAGTCAAAAGCATTTCTTAAACCCCAGAGGTTAAAAGGGAGTTTGGCCAAGCCTCTGAGACAGAGTACTATATCATTCAGCTGACACTAACATTACCATGATCCCCATTAAGAGGGCATGGGTCTCCCCCCAGTTAAACTCACCCAGTGTTCTGGGGGAGCTAAAGAAGCCAGAAGTTTTGAGAGTCCCTGCCACCAGACCCCAATGTTGCCTAAGCAAGCATTAAGAGATTATGGTAATAACAGGTTTGCTTACACCAAATAAAAGGTTTCACTAATCAAGCCATATTGAGATAAGCCTGTCACTGGACAGAGACCAGAAATCAAATGCTGTGAAAGTCCTGACTGATTGTTAAATAGAAACCTTTTAAAATAGAATTTAATTTACTGTGATATTATAGATATTTATGCATCAATAGGCAAGTGCAGATTGAGTTCAGAGGTCAGCTCTGGTACTTGAAAAATAAAAGCACAGGATGAAACAAAAGGTGACAGTTACCTTTGTCTGAATTAGGGTTCATTAGACTAAATGGAAAGGTTCTAACTGATTCATGTAGGGAACTGAAGCACGGCATGGGATGTGGTGTGCAATATTGGATAACAGGCAAATCCAATTAAGGGATCTTCCTTCTGTTAAAGACTTGTCTACAAAAACAAAAAACCCCAAGGGCCAGCCAGAGAACAGCCCGGGCGGTTGTCTGTAGTGGCCCTCTTTCACAGTGCAGTAGGAGAATATATTTCCTTCATGGCATCATGGTTAGAAGTGCTAGATTTGGGAGTCAGTCCTGAGTTCAAATCACAGCTCTGCTACTTACCAACTGTATGACTTTTGGCAAATGACCTCACTTGCGCCTCAGTACCCTAATCAGTAAAACAGAGGTATTACCAGTACTAACTTCATAGAGCTGTTGTAAGGATTGGAAGAAAGTTTGCAAAGCACTTAGCACAGTGGCTAGCAGTGCTCAACAAACCATAGTTATCAATTCTTCCTTTTCCTTCTCTTTTCTTTCTCGCCTTCTTCACTTCTTCCAGTCCCTTTCTTTTTGTCCCGCTTCCTTTTCTCTTTTACCCCCGCCTGTTCCACAGCACCAGTTACCAGCACCACCAGGACCTCCAGGCATTGTGCAGCCTCCTGGGATCCAAGGGACTGCTGACCTCTGGTCTGCAGGCAGAGTTCAAAATGAAGTCATGAAAGGTCTGTTCATTCATACTGCCTCATTCATGAAAGACTGTTGGAAGTTCCCTTGGCTCTAGAATGTCTGAAATTTGCTTGTTCAAACTAAAAGAATTAAGTTTCAGATTCTACCAAATTGATCCACAGGTACAATCTTTCCTTCCAGTCCAATCAGCACTTTGCCACAAATTTCTTACTGACCAGTAGCTAAAATAATTGTGACAAATCACTAAGGAGATTTGTTTAATGAATTTTTTTAGAGTCCCACACCCTAAATGTTTTATTCTTACAGTTTTACATTATGTAATTCAGTCTCCTAATTCATGTTTCCAACACTTCTGTACTTCCTGGGTTTTGTTTTGCATTTTATTGTTTCTTTTTCTTAGTGTCTCTGTTTCATTCCATTTATCCTGGTTGAAAGAAGGAAGTTCTTTTTATTTATTTTTTTGGAAGTTCTTTTTAAAAAGAGGTTTGAATAATATCTCAGTGAATAAAGGTGGTGGAAAGGGTCTCTGTAGAAAAACAGAGACCTTACCAATACATGAAAGTTAATAGGCAGGCAGCATACAGTCTTGTTATTACCCCTTGTGTCTAGAAAACAGCCAAGATGGATTCAAAATGCTACAAAGCAGCTGTGCAACTTTGAGAAAGTCATTTGTCATCCCACGCTGAGTTAGGTACTCCTCCTCTATAATCTGCATGTTTCCTGTGAATACCTGTATCAGAACTCTTCCCCCACTACTGAAATTACTCGCCCCGCCACTAACTTATAAACCATTCATGGGCAGAGATATCTTGTTTATCTATGTATTCTCTGGCCAGCAGTGGTGTTCTTGACAAACATTTGCTGAATTGATCAAAAATATTCATATCTAGGCCTGAGTTAAATGATCCATTGAAACCCTCTCCAAGTTGATTAATTGAAGATGGCATAATTGACCTGTGTGTAAAGATAAAATGACTCAGACCACTTGAAATGATTTAATATTAAAACAACCTAAATGTCCATTGACAGATGAATGGATAAAGAAGATGTAGACTATATATATATATATACACATACACACAATGGAATACTACTCAGCCATAAAAACAATGAAATAATGCCATTGCAGCAACATGGATGAACATAGAGATTATCATACTAAGTGAAGTAAGTCAGACAGAGAAAGACAAATATCATATGATATTACGTGTATGTGGAATCTTAAAAATGATACAAATGAGGAACTTCCCTCGTGGTCCAGTGGGTAAGACTACACGCTCCCAATGCAGGGGTCCCAGGTTCGATCCCTGGTTGGGGAACGAGATCCCGCATGCATGCCAAAACTAAGAAGCCTGCATGCTGCAACTAAGAGTCCACATGCCACAACTGAGAAGTCCGCATGCCCTAACTAAAGATCCCACATGCCACAACTAAGACCCAGCGCACCAAAATAAATAAATAATAAATAAATATATATTTTTTTAATGATACAAATGAACTTATTTGCAAAACAGAAATAGACTCAGACATAGAAAACAAACTTACGGTTACCAAAGGGGAAGGTGGGGGAGGGATAACTTAGGAATTCAGGATTGACAGAAACACACTACTATATATAAAATAGATAAACAAAAAGGACCTACTGTATACCACAGGGAACTATATTTAATATCTTGTAATAACCTATAATGGAAAAGAATCTGAAAAATATATACATGTGTATAACTGAATCACTTTGCTGTACACCTGAAACATTGTAAATCAACTATACTTCAATTCAAAACAAAACAAAAACAAGGAAACACAAAAGCGCTCAGTAAACTTCTCCTTAAATGGAAGTTTCCTCAAACATACCTCTCTCTTTTGAATTTGTTGGTGTCATTTTGGACTTAGTCTTTACTTAGTATTTTAATAGAGCCCTATTTTAAAGAGAAGTGGAAAAAGAAAAGTATGTTTCAATTCTTAGCTACCACCACTTCCTCCAATAACTACATCATTTAATTTTTCTGTTCTTCAGTTTCCTGTTTAAAATGAAAATACTGAAGATAGGCCAAGTATTCATATAGTTTCTGTTTCTAAGTCAAATAAAAACATCTCATCTCATAATAAAAATATCTACATCTATTGTTATTATAATTGCCTTTAAATTGAGAATGTTCAACTTCTGTCTTATAAATTATATTAGTTATCTATTGCTGTGTAACAAATTATCCCCCAAATTTAGCAGCTAAAAACAGCAAGCATTTGTTATCCCACATGGTTTCTGGGATCAGGAATCTGAGTGTGGCTCAGGTGGGTGCTTCTAGTTCAGGGTCTCTTGTAAGGTTGCAGTCAAGCAATCAGCTGGTGCTACAGTCATCTGAAGGGTTGACCAGAGCTGAAACATCCTTCCAAGATGGCTCACTCACATGGGGATTGGCAGAAGACCTCAACCAGTTCCTCACTGGTTTTTGATAGAAAGCCTCAGTTCCATGCCACATGGACCTCTTATAGGGCTGTCCTAGCATCCCCATAACTAGCAGCTGGCTTCCCCAGAGTGAGGGATACAAGAAGTACAGGGCAGAAGCCACAATGTCTTCTATGAGGTAGCCTCAGAAGTGATATAACATTATGTCTGCCGTATTCTGATGGTCACACAGACAAACTCTGACGCAACATGGGAGGGGACTATACAAGGCCATGACTGCCAGGAGGTAAGGGATCATTGGGGACCATCTTGGAGCCTGGCTACCACAGCAATAAAAATGAATATCCACACCAATGGAGCAGGGAAGAAATGATTCTTAGTTGTTCAGAGGGTGGAAAGCCAGAGTCCAAATGACTTCCTCAGAACTGAGATTAAACTCTACTAAACCACCTCAAATAATAAAGTAAGTAAGTGGATGAAGTTGGGGTTCTGACTCCTTATTCAAGTTCAAGCTCCTCCATCAAAACAACTCACCAAAAACAAATTCACTTCCCCAACTTCACCTACAACCGCAGCACTTGAGGTTGGGGGAAAATCACATTTCTCCTACACAATAAGCAACATCAATAACCAAGACACAAAAATGAACCCCACCCATGGATATAGAAGCTAACAGACACAGACTGGATATTCAGTGGACAGCACTTAATTTTTATACCAGTTCTTTTCCACATCTTAGCTAGTTACACAAGGATCATATGAAACTAGATTCTTTGATTCTCAGCTGAAGAGTACAAAAGTCTGAAACCTGTGGATGTGACAAATCCTCCTCCAACAAACAATAAATCTCCCATTCCCCCAAAAGATAATTTTCCCTATACCCTACTTCCTATATCCTGCCAGGTAAAAGGAAAACTGGGAATTGAGACCTGGGTTCTAGCCCCAGCTCTATTACTAACTTGCTGTGTGACCTCTAGCAAGTCACTTGACATCTCTGCTCTTCAACTTTAAAGAGGCAGAAGTGGATCAAAAAAACTCTTCCAGGGCTAAAATAAATCCTATAATTCTGATTCATTTGTGCTTTCAGATGAACCCAGGTTGCTTATCCTTATCTACTGTCATTTGTGACTCTAACTGCATTGATTTCTTACTATATAGTGTCAGGAAGCAATAGGACAAAGGCCATATCGGAATTTATATTAGGGCTTTAGCCACCCCACTCCTTCACAAAAATACTGCTGGAAAACGCTCTCTGATATTCACTGTGGGAAGCTCAGCAGAAATGAAAATACTCAGCCAGTAAGGTAAAACTATTCTGTGACCAATGGAACCAAACTGGAGATAAATTTAGATACGTGGCTATAAAAACCAAATTTTTAAAAATGTTTTTTAACAAAAATTAATGATTGCTTGTAGACAGAGACAGGAAGATGTCTTTCCCCAAAGGATTCACTCTTCACAAAGTTTGGCAGTTTGATGAAAGGCAGAGGAGTATGATTCCATGGCAGTAGAGGAAATGATACCCTCATCAGCTGGCAACCAATTTTCCTCAGAGGAGGTACTGACACAGCTAAGTCAGGCCAAAAGTTATGAATTCCCATGGGAAAAGAGTGCAGTGCAAAGAAAGAAGTCTCATCTATTGATCCTAGACAAGTCTGAAATAGAAAGGGAAGCCCTTTAACAATTTCCAAAGAAAGAATGGGAGGGAAGTAAGAAAATGAGGGAAAGAATGAAAGTAAGAAAAAGAAAGGGTCGAGAAAGAAAAGGACAGGAAAATGCATGAATGAAAGAAAAGAGAGCAAAAAAGGGGAAAACCTGTCCAGGACTAGACACTCATCAAGGGAGCCCTGATTGTCTTGTTCAATAAGGACCCTCTACCACCTACCAAAGTGCCTGGTATACAACAGGTGCTCAGTAGATGCTGAATGAGTGAAGAATGAGGATAAAGCAACAAACAAAGAACAGTTTGGAAAAAGGCAGGGTATTCATTGGCTTCCAGCTGTGCACTTACTCCAGCCAAAAATCTCACAGCTGAACAATAGATGTGAGCAAATGAGAGAAGGTAAATGGATCAGTACAAATCTATTACCCCTCTGGAAAAAAAAGAATGAAAACACACATCCTACTGCTACATACTTTGTCACTTTTTCAATTTTTCTTCTGTATTTTAATAATCTGTATCAGGTAAGCACCTCCTAAATATTTTAGGATCTCATGTTTAAAAAAAGAAAAAAATAACATTTTTTATTTGTATACCAGTTCAAAAAAGTTTAATGGTTCCAAAAGAAAAGCGTTTTACTTGGACATAGACACCATACAAACCTCTATGTCTTTCTTAGGGCTCTATCAATATTTCACTATTAAAATAAAATTGTTAAGAAAAAGCAACTGAGTGAAACAAAGAGCATTTAAATGTTTTCTAGGATTTTTATCCTTCTGCATAGTAAGGTATCTGTTTACAAATCTGGTTCTTTTGGTTAAATACAGACACAAGATCAAATTACATTGCAGTTTGAATCGTCAGTTCATTCCCTTCCACAGATTATTTTAGATCTTGTTCTAACACAACTATCCCTTCAGGACCAGTCAGATTGCCATGGTAATTGCTCAGTGACCACAGCTGTTGCAAATTTGACACAGGAGTGACCACGGTTCTCGGTCAGCTTTCATTTCACTGAGAAATGAAGACACATTAACAAAAGTGGGACCACACACACACACACACACACAGAATCAGAAACACAATATCTGTTACAGAGAGGAAATAGAAAGAATAGCATCCATTTCAAGATCTCATAAAGACTCAGATTAAAAATATTATTATTGGCGATTAACCAAGATGGCGGAGTAGAAGGACGTGCTCTCACTCCCTCTTGCGAGAACATCAGAATCACAACTAGCTGCTGGACAATCATCGACAGGAAGACACTGGAACTCACCAAAAAAGATACCCCACATCCAAAGACAAAGGAGAAGCCACAATGAGACGGTAGGAGGAGCGCAATCAGAGTAAAATCAAATCCCATAACTGCTGGGTGGGTGACTCACAGACTGGCGAACACTTACACCACAGAAGTATACCCACTGGAGTGAAGGTTCTGAGCCCCATGTCAGGCTTCCCAACCTGGGGGTCTGGCAACGGGAGGAGGAATTCATAGAGAATCAGACTTTGAAGCCTAGTGGGAATTGATTGCAGGACTCCGACAGGACTGGGGGAAACAGAGACCCCACTCTTGGAGGGCGCACACAAAATAGTGTGCACACTGGGACACAGGGGAAGAAACAGTGACCCCGGGGGAGACTGAACCAGACCTACCTGCTAGTGTTGGAAGGTCTCCTGCAGAGGCGGGGGGTGGCTCTGTTTCACCGTGGGGACAAGGACACTGGCAGCAGAAGTTCTGGGAAGTACTCCTTGGCATGAGCCCTCCCAGAGTCTGTCATTAGCCCCACCAAAGAGCCCAGGTAGGCTCCAGTGTTGGGTTGCCTCAGGCAAAACAACCAACAGGGAGGGAACCCAGCCCCACCCATCAACAGTCAAGTGGATTAAAGTTTTACTGAGCTCTGACCACCACAGCAACAGTCAGCTCTACCCACCACCAGAGCCTCCCATCAAGTCTCTTAGATAGCCTCAAACACCAGAGGGCAGCCAGCAGAAGCAAGAAAAACTACAATCCTGCAGCCTGTGGAACAAAAACCACATTCACAGAAACATAGGAAAGATGAAAAGGCAGAGGGCTATGTATCAGATGAAGGAACAAGATAAAACCCCAGAAAAACAACTAAATGAAATGGAGATAGGCAATCTTGCAGAAAAAGAATTCAGAATAATGATAGTGAAGATGATCCAGGACCTCGGAAAAAGAATGGAGGCAAAGATCGAGAAGATGCAAGAAATGTTTAACAAAGACCTAGAAGAATTAAAGAACAAACAAACAGAGATGAACAATACAATAACTGAAATGAAAACTACACTAGAAGGAATCCATAGCAGAATAACTGAGGCAGAAGAATGGATAAGTGACCTGGAAGACAGAATGGTGGAATTCACTGCTGCAGAACAGAATAAAGAAAAAAGAATGAAAAGAAATGAAGACAGCCTAAGAGACCTCTGGGACAACATTAAACACAACAACATTCGCATTATAGAGGTCCCGGAAGGAGAAGAGAGAGAGAAAGGGCCAGAGAAAATATTTGAAGAGATTATAGTCGAAAACTTCCCTAACATGGGAAAGGAAATAGCCACCCAAGTCCAGGAAGCACAGAGAGTCCCATACAGGATAAACCCAAGGAGAAACATGCTGAGACACATAGTAATCAAATTGGCAAAAATTAAAGACAAAGAAAAATTATTGAAAGCAGCAAGGGAAAAACAAAAAATAACATACAAGGGAACTGCCATAAGGTTAACAGCTGATTTCTCAGCAGAAACTCTACAAGCCAGAAGGGAGTGGCATGATATACTTAAAGTGATGAAAGGGAAGAATCTACAACCAAGATTACTCTACCCCGCAAGGATCTCATTTAGATTTGATGGAGAAATCAAAAGCTTTACAGACAAGCAAAAGTTAAGAGAATTCAACACCACCAAACCAGCTCTATAACAAATGCTATAGGACCTTCTCTAAGTGGGAAACACAAGAGAAGAAAAGGACCTACAAAAACAAACCCAAAACAATCAAGAAAATGGTCATAGGAACATACATATCGATAATTACCTTAAACGTGAATGGATTAAATGCTCCAACCAAAAGACACAGGCTTGCTGAATGGATACAAAAACAAGACCCATATATATGCTGTCTACAAGAGACCCACTTCAGACCTAGGGACACATACAGACTGAAAGTGAGAGGATGGAAAAAGATATTCCATGCAAATGGAAATCAAAAGAAAGCTGGAGTAGCTATACTCATATCAGATAAAATAGACTTTAAAATGAAGAATGTTACAAGAGACAAGGAAGGACACTACATAATGATCAAGGGATCAATCCAAGAAGAAGATATAACAATTATAAATATATATGCACCCAACATAGGAGTACCTCAATACATAAGGAAACTGCTAACAGCTCTAAAAGAGGAAATCGACAGTAACACAATAATAGTGGGGGACTTTAACACCTCACTTACACCAATGGACAGGTCATTCAAAATGAAAATAAATAAGGAAACAGAAGCTTTAAATGACACAATAGACCAGATAGATTTGATTGATATTTATAGGACATTCCATCCAAAAACAGCAGATTACACTTTCTTCTCAAGTGCGCACGGAACATTCTCCAGGATAGATCACATCTTGGGTCACAAATCAAGCCTCAGTAAATTTAAGAAAACTGAAATCATATCAAGCATCTTTTCTGACCACAACGCTATGAGATTAGAAATGAATTACAGGGAAAAAAACGTGAAAAGCACAAACACATGGAGGCTAAACAATATGTTACTAAAAAACCAAGAGATCACTGAAGAAATCAAAGAGGAAATCAAAAAATACCTAGAGACAAATGACAATGAAAACACGACGATCCAAAACCTATGGGATGCAGCAAAAACAGTTCTAAGAAGGAAGTTTATAGCTATACAAGCCTACCTAAAGAAACAAGAAAAATCTCAAGTAAACAATCTAACCTTACACCTAAAGGAACTAGAGAAAGAAGAACAAACAAAACCCAAAGTTAGCAGAAGGAAAGAAATCATAAAGATCAGAGCGGAAATAAATGAAATAGAAACAAAGAAAACGATAGCAAAGATCAATAAAACTAAAAGCTGGTTCTTTGAGAAGATAAATAAAATTGATAAGCCATTAGCCAGACTCATCAAGAAAAAGAGGGAGAGGACTCAAATTAATAAAATTAGAAATGAAAAAGGAGAAGTTACAACACACACTGCAGAAATACAAAGCATCCTAAGAGACTACTATAAGCAACTCTATGCCAATAAAATGGACAACCTGGAAGAAATGGACAAATTCTTAGAAAGGTATAACCTTCCAAGACTGAACCAGGAAGAAAGAGAAAATATGAACAGACCAATCACAAGTAATGAAATTGAAACTGTGATTAAAAATCTTCCAACAAACAAAAGTCCAGGACCAGATGGCTTCACAGGTGAATTCTATCAAACATTTAGAGAAGAGCTAATACCCATCCTTCTCAAACTCTTCCAAAAAATTGCAGAGGAAGGAACACTCCCAAACTCATTCTATGAGACCACCATCACCCTGATACCAAAACCAGACAAAGATACTACAAAAAAAGAAAATTACATACCAATATCACTGATGAATAGAGATGCAAAAATCCTCAACAAAATACTAGCAAACAGAATCCAACAACACATTAAACAGATCATACACCACGATCAAGTGGGATTTATCCCAGGGATGCAAGGATTCTTCAATATACGCAAATCAATCAATGTGATACACCATATTAACAAATTGAAGAATAAAAATGATATGATCATCTCAATAGACGCAGAAAAAGCTTTTGACAAAATTCAACACCCATTTATGATAAAAACTCTCCAGAAAGTGGGCAGAGAGGGAACCTACCTCAACATAATAAAGGCCATATACGACAAACCCACAGCAAACATCATTCTCAACGGTGAAAAACTGAAAGCATTTCCTCTAAGGTCAGGAACAAGACAAGGATGTCCACTCTCACCACTATTATTCAACATAGTTTTGGAAGTCCTAGCCACAGCAATCAGAGAAGAAAAAGAAATAAAATGAATACAAATTGGAAAAGAAGAAGTAAAACTGTCACTGTTTGCAGATGACATGATACTATACATAGAGAATCCTAAAAATGCCACCAGAAAACTACTAGAGTTGATCAATGAATTCGGTAAAGTTGCAGGATACAAAATTAATGCACAGAAATCTCTCACATTCCTATACTCTAATGATGAAAAATCTGAAAGAGAAATTAAGGAAACACTCCCATTTACCATTGCAACAAAAAGAATAAAATACCTAGGAATAAACCTACCTAGGGAGACAAAAGACCTGTATGCAGAAAACTATAAGACACTGATGAAAGAAATTAAAGATGATACCAACAGATGGAGAGATATACCATGTTCTTGGATTGGAAGAATCAATATTGTGAAAATGACTATACTACCCAAAGCAATCTACAGATTCAATGCAATCCCTATCAAATTACCAATGGCATTTTTTACGGAACTAGAACAAATCATCTTAAAACTTGTATGGAGACACAAAAGACCCCGAATAGCCAAAGCAGTCTTGAGGGAAAAAAATGGAGCTGGAGGAATCAGACTCCCTGACTTCAGACTATACTACAAAGCTACAGTAATCTAGACAATATCATACTGGCACAAAAACAGAAATACAGATCAATGGAACAGGATAGAAAGCCCAGAGATAAACCCATGCACCTATGGTCAACTAATCTATGACAAAGGAGGCAAAGATATACAATGGAGAAAAGACAGTCTCTTCAATAAGTGGTGCTGGGAAAACTGGACAGCTACATGTAAAAGAATGAAATTAGAATACTCCCTAACACCATACACAAAAATAAACTCAAAATGGATTCGAGACCTAAATGTAAGACTGGACACTATAAAACTCTTAGAGGAAAACATTGGAAGAACACTCTTTGACATAAATCACAGCAAGATCTTTTTTGATCCACCTCCTAGAGTAATGAAAATAAAAACAAAAATAAACAAATGGGACCTAATGAAACTTCAAAGCTTTTGCACAGCAAAGGAAACCATAAAGAAGACGAAAAGACAACCCTCAGAATGGGAGAGAATATTTGCAAACGAATCAACGGACAAAGGATTAATCTCCAAAATATATAAACAGCTCATGCAGCTCAATATTAAAGAAACAAACAACCCAATCCAAAAATGGGCAGAAGACCTAAATAGACATTTCTCCAAAGAAGACATACAGATGGCCAAGAAGCACATGAAAAGCTGCTCAACATCACTAATTATTAGAGAACTGCAAATCAAAACTACAATGAGGTATCACCTTACACCAGTTAGAATGGGCATCATCAGAAAATCTACAAACAACAAATGCTGGAGAGGGTGTGGAGAAATGGGAACCCTCTTGCACTGTTGGTGGGAATGTAAATTGATACAGCCACTATGGAGAACAATATGGAGGTTCCTTAAAAAACTAAAAATAGAACTACCATATGATCCAGCAATCCCACTACTGGGCATATACCCAGAGAAAACCGTAATTCAAAAAGACACATGCACCCCAATGTTCATTGCAGCACTGTTTACAATAGCCAGGTCATGGAAGCAACCTAAATGCCCATCGACAGATGAATGGATAAAGAAGATGTGGTACATATATACAATGGAATATTACTCAGCCATAAAAAGGAACAAAATTGGGTCATTTGTTGAGACGTGGATGGATCTAGAGACTGTCATACAGAGTGAAGTAAGTCAGAAAGAGAAAAACAAATATCGTATATTAACGCATGTATGTGGAACCTAGAAAAATGGTACAGATGAGCCGGTTTGCAGGGCAGAAGTTGAGACACAGATGTAGAGAACAAACGTATGGACACCAAGGGGGGAAAACTGCGGTGGGGTGGGGATGGTGGTGTGCTGAATTGGGAGATTGGGATTGACATGTATACAATGATGTGTATAAAATTGATGAGGGATTAAAAAAAAAAAACCATCTCCCAAGCTTGGAAGTACAAGCTTGGAATGCACACAATTCACCAAAGTCCACCTTGCTTCAACTGAAGATGGGTCTTTGCCATCAATTCTCAATAAAGAAATCTTAGGGCAGTTCAGGGAAACAAGGAGAAGACAACAAGTCTTGAGGTCAGACTTTCTCCATAGGAGGGAGCCCAAGGATGGCATTCTAGTTGGAAGGAGAAAGTAGGAAACTTGTCTTGGTTGTGATGACATAGCAAGTGATCATACTGCCGCTTAGATCAGTGGTTTATTTGAGGGAGCTGATGGAAATTCTGTGGGGACACCAATGCCTGTCCAATTTTTGTTGCTGCTGTGAAAGTGAGATTCTGCATTCAGGGAGATGATGTGTCTGAAACTCATCGTTTGCTCTCAGGTAGAAGAGTTGAGTAAAAAGAACAAGAAGTGGAATTTGTTTTTATTAAGTAAGCATCACTGCTGTGATAGACAGCTTGCCAGTTGTTTATTATACATTGTTTCATGTAAATCTTACAAAAGCACTATTATATTGATATGTGTTATCTATGTTCCTTTAAAAGATGAGGAAATTAAGACTAATTAACTCACCCAAGGTTAATCCACAAGCAAAGTGGCAGAGGCAAGATTGAATCCACACATTTCCGATTTCAAAGCTTTTGATCTTTCCACATCAGTTTCAAGCAATACTTCAATGGATAAATTACGGAGTGGAAATGAATTTGAGATGGTCTGAAAGTTTCAAGCATGATGTTATCTGGGGTAGGACCAGGGAGAAGCCTGGTAATCACCTGCACAGAGGAAGGTAGAGTTTAATTATGTTAATTCCTCAAATCTAGAAAAGTAAACTTAAATTCAGAAAATACAAACTTCTGGGATTATTAAAAACAAAATCCAACCATCTTTCTAATTTTATATATGAACAGTTTTACTGTGAACTCTGAGTTTTCCTCTTTTAAAGGCAATGTTGGTAATTAAAAAAAAAAAATTATTTTTTTCTTCCATCATTCCTCTCTTTTAAGAACATGAAAAAGGTCACTTCCATATAGCATTTTAATCAGATATGCCTTTCTTTTCAATGAATTATATTCCTAAGTGGAAATAATCAAACCAGATAGCCTGTTAATAACCTATGCAATGTTTTTCAAAGTGCATATTTTGTGGAAAATAAATATTTTAGAACAAGACTGAGAGATTAATTTTTTCTCAATAAAATGAATTTCAAATTATCTAATTTTATGTCAGCTTAATGTAAGCATTTTAATAGAGAAACTATAAACATGTTTATAATATAAGCCACCTTATGATGAATTGAAATGCATCTGTAAAATGAAAAAAATACACATACCAATTGAATCAGGCATCAAATATCAATAAAGATTGTTCCCTGACCACCCACATGCTAAGTAGAGTAGGATACAAATGAGGTGAGACACTCAAGGATATGTAATACAAAATCGTATATATTCAAGCAATAAGTTTTGTATGTTCACATTTTAATGGTGGGAGTATGGTTTATTAAGCTGTGCCTTAGTACAGGCGCTGGGGCTTGCCCATGGCGCTCTTAATGTACAAAGCCCCACCATTCTGCCAAGTTTTCTTGAGCAACGACACCAGGAAGTTGACAGCTAAGTGGATGTTCTACACAAGCTCATCATCTGTCATCTTCAGGTGGCCAACAGCCACTGCCAGACACAGCACCTTCTTCATCTGGAACTTGATCGTGGACTTCACTTCATCAACTTTGGCCACCATGTTCTCATTGTGGGTCAGCAAGGAAGGGAACTTGCCAGCCTTATTCAGATCTGGGCCCAGGATTTGTGGGATCTGCTTGATCAGAGACTCTGAAGCCAAAAAGGCATCATACTTCTTGGCCAGCTTCTTGACCAGTTTCTTATTCTTGTTGAGTTTCTTCAGAGCCTCTATGTCCATGTGGTGGATATCCACAGGCTTGACCTCATCACAATGCTGCTGGTCCCCCAAAACCCATATGGAGAACTTGGGGAGGGGAGTGGACTTAAGCCTGGCAGTGCCCGAGAAGCGTTTGTCCTTCTGAGGGTCATAGTTCTTCAGGCCGATCTGAAGCTCCACCATCTCCAAAAACTTCTGGCGCTTGCGCTGGTTACCATGCAGGACTTCCCGCACCGCCTCCATAGAGGGTGTCTCGGGAGACTTTGCAGTTCACAGTGCCTCGTGCCGCGATAACCGGAAAAGAGGGAGGGAGCAAACTTTTAAATGAAGCAACATTACATCCTAAGAGGAAGCCAAAATATTAATTTTTAAATTCATTTTAGTAATTTTCCTTATGTGGCTTTGCATTCTTATCTAGGGCTTCTCAATCAGTATTAATTAAAAATTGTAATAACTAATATTTATTGAGCACTTACATATCAGGCACTAACCTTAGCACTTTATATACATTATTATCTCATTTAATTCTAAAAATGCTCGTAAGTAAATAAATTACTTTCCCCACATTAATGGTGAGGAAACTTAGACTTCTGAAAATACAATGATCTAAGATATCCAAAATTAACCATCCAGTACAAAGACATAGAAATGCTAGAAAAAATAAAATAAACATGATTTTTAAAGTATGACTGAGAAGGAAGGAGGGGAGGGAGGAAAAATTCCGTCCATCCTAGGTGCCCAAAATGAAGAGGTAAGGTAGGGTGGAGCTTTAATTGCCTTGGAGAAAAATTGGTCCCAGTAACCTAAAGGGTTACTGGGACCAATATTCAAGCAGTTTTTAATTTTAATATTAAAAATATTTAATATTCATGCAAGAAAAAAGAAATGAGGATTTGGGTGTGCATGAGGAACTAAGAATCCTTAGATAAAGCCAAGACCCTCAAATGGCAGCTCTTTCTGGTAAGAGATGAACTAGAAAATAAATATGTTTACCAGGACAAGGTGAGAAAGGAGCTTGTCTATCTCTTTTCAGCTTTAAGTTGGAGGAAAAACCCTTCCCCCTAAATTCAAAATTTCAGGCCTGTGCCTCTCATAAACTTGGGGATAAAATGAATATAATATGCATGATTTAGGAAGCCTCAAATTGAGAAGTTAACACAATGACTGAGCTATGATTGGTGATCTCTCTGAAGTAACTGTAGAAGCAAAAGCAAAAAAAGCCTCAATAAAGATAATCTCACAATAAAATATGTGAGAAAACAATCCACACTGAGCAAGAGTCCACATCCAAGTACTTGAAATAAAACAACATTATGAAAGAGAATATGGAAAAAGGAATAAAGCCATCAAAAAGAAGGTACTATGAAAAAGAATAAATTGATTAAGGAGGAAAATAAAACTATACAACTTTTTTTTTAAATGTTAGTACTTTCAGAAATAAAAAATTAAACTCTTTAAAGTGAAAACTCAAGAAATGGGTTGAATGAAAGATTAAACCAGTTGAATAAAAGAATTAATGAACTGGAAGACAGATCTGAGGAATGAAGCACAAAGAGCTAAAAACTGGGAAAATGCAGAGACATGGAATATAAAATAAAAAACTCCAACATATCTCTGATGAGAGTTCCATAAGAAGGGAGAGGGTAGTATAGGAGAAAGGCAATATTCAAGAGATTATGGCTACTGAAATAGTGCAACCACTTTGGAAAACAGTTTGGCAATTCTTCAGAAAGTTAAACATAGTTACCATATGTCTGCACAAAAACTTGTACATGGATATCCATAGCAGTATTATTCATTATAGCCAAAAAGTGGAAACAACTCAAATGCCATCAACTGATGAATGAACAAAATGTGTTATATCCATACATGGGAATATTATTTTTCCACAAAAAGGAATGAAGTTCTGATACATGTTATAACATGGGTGAACATTTAAAACATTACGCAAAGTGAAAGAAGCCAGACACAAAATGCCACATATTATATGATTACAATTATAAGGAATGTCTAGAATAGGCACATAGGCAAGTCCACAGGGACAAAAAGTAAATTACCAGATGCCAGGGCTGGAGAGAGAAAGGAATGGAGAGTGATTGCTAATGGATATGGGATTTCATTTCCAGGCAATAAAAATGTTCTGGAATTAGAAAGTGGTGATGGTTGCACAACTTTGTGAACATACTAAAAATCACTGAATTGTATATACATTTTAAAAGGGTGAATTTCATGGTATGAGAATTATATATTAATTTTTTAATAACTTTAAAAATACAATAGACAAGAATTTTTCAGAATTGATGCACTCAAGACACAATGAGTCTCAAACAGGATAAATGAAATTAAAGACACAATTAGCAGAGTGTAAGAAACCACAGAACACCAAAGATAAACAGAAATATCTTCAGAATAGCCAGAAAGAAACATAAGTTATTCACAAAGGAAAAATAACTAAGCTGAAAACAGACTTCTCGACAGCATAAAGAGAAGCCAGAAGAAATTGAATAATATATTCAAAAGATCAAGGAAAAGTATCTGTGAATGCAGAATTCTATAATCAGCTAAATTATGATTTTTAAATGAGAACATAGTAGAGATATTATCATTAGACAAAGACTTTGACAATATATTTCAAATAAATCCTCATTTAAAGAATTATTTAATACATATTACAAAAAAGAAGAAAAATCAAACCCAAAACTTTAAGAGAAATTCAAAAAAACAATGAGGGACAAAGAAACTGGTAAATATGTGGGTAACAGTGAAGAGGAATTGATGATACAAAACAAAAATAATACTGCTAATTTACAATCAAAATGGAACAAAAAATACATGACAATCACATGTGCAATGGAAGAGAATGACTAAAAGTGGTCTATGGTCCCTTTATTATTTGAAAGGGAGTTAGAGATACTGATTAATTTTGACATTATTAAGCCAAATATGCATGTTTAAAGTTTACACGTGTGTCAGAATGAGGAAAAACCAATCAACCAAAACCAACCCAGAACTAACATAGATGTTAGAATTATTAGATAAGAACATTAAAAGAGTTATTATAACTGCATATCATATATTCAAAAGGCTAGAGAAAATGTTAAACATGTTAAGTAGAGACATTAAAGGTACTAAAAAAAAAAAACCAAATCAAACTTCTAGAGATTAAAAACTGCAATATCTGAAATGAAAATTGTATTGGATGAGATTAATATCAGATTAGGCATTGCTGAAGAAATCATCAGTGAACTTGAAGACACAGCAATAGAAATTATCCAACAGTAAACAGAAAAAATACTTGAAAGAAAGAGAGAGAGTGAGAGAGAGGGAAGGAAGGAAAGAAGGAAGGAAATAATATCAATAAGTTGTGTAACAACTTCAAGTGACCTAGTATATTTGTAACTGGAATTTCTAAAAAAGGGAGAGATAGAAAAAATATTTGAAGAAATACTGGCTAAAAAATTTCCAGATTTGATGAAAACTATAAACCCACAAATCCAAGAACTTCAACAAACCCTAAGCATATAAATATAAACTACACCGAGGCAGATTATAATAAATTACTCAAAATCAGTGATAAAGAGACAATCTTAAAAGCAGCTAGAGAAAAAAGTCACATTACTTAGAGGATGAAGATAAAAATAACTGCAGATTTTCTCATTAGAGCAAATGTAATCAAGAAGCCAGCAGAAAAACATCTATAAAGTATTGAAAGAAAAAACTATCAAACTACTATTCTATAAACAGGGAAAATATCTTTCAGAAATGAAGGTGAACATTCATAATAGCCAAAAGGTGGAAACAATCCAAATGTCCACCAATGGATGAATAAACAAGATATAGTGTATCCATACAATGGAATATTACTCTGCCATGAAAAGAAATAATGTACTAATACATGCTGCATTATAGATGAACCTTGAAAATACTATGCTAAGTGAAAAAAGCCAGTTACAAAAGACTACATACTACATGATCCCATTCATATTAAAGTCTAGAATAAGGAAATCTATAGAGACAGAAAAGTGTTGTGGTTACTTAAGGCTTGGGGAGGGGGAAACAGAGGGCTGGGGAGTGACAGCTAAAGAATACCAGGTTTGGTGAGTCCCTGGTGGTCTAGTGGTTAGGCTTCTGGGCTTTCACTGCCATGGCCCAGGTTCAGTCCCTGGTCAGGGAACTGAGATTCCACAAGCTGTGCAGTGCAGCCAAAAAAGGAAAAAAAAAAAAATATCAGGGTTCTTCTTCAGGTGATGAAAATACTATAAAATTGACTGTAGTAATAGTTGCACATAATTGTGAAGATACTAAAAACTGTTGAACTGTACACTTTTTTTTTTTTAAGATTTAATTTTATTTATTTTTGGCTGCATTGGGTCTTCATTGCTGCGTGCAGGTTTTTCTCTAGTTGCGGCGAGCAGGGGCTATTCTTCATTGTGGTGCACAGGCTTCTCATCGCAGTCGCTTCTCTTGCTGTGGAGCACAGGCTCTAGGTGCATGGGCTTCAGTAGTTGCAGCACGTGGGCTCAGTAGTTGTGGCTCGCGGGCCCTAGAGCACAGGCTCAGTAGTTGTGGTGCACAGGCTCAGTAGTTGTGGCACACAGGCTTAGTTGCTCCACAGCAGGTGGGATCTTCCCGGACCAGGGATCGAACCCATGTCCCCTGCATTGGCAGGCAGATTCTTAATCACTGTGCTACCAGGGAAGTCCTGAATTTACACTTTAAATGCGTGAATTATGTATGTGAATTATACCTCAAAAAAGCTGTTTTTTAAAAATGAAGGTGAAATAAGGACTATTTCAAACATAGAAAATCTGAAAGAATTCATCACGAGCAGACTTGCACCACAAGAAATGTTAAAGAAATGTCCTTTAGGGAAAAGGAAAATCATACTAGATAGGAATATGGACCTACTCAACAGATAAATAAAGAGCATCAGAAATGATAACTATGTGAGTAAATATACTTTTTTTCTTATTTAAATCCCATTAAAATATAAATAAAAATAGTAACAATGTGGTATGGGGTGTATAACATGTAAAAGTGAAATGTATGACATCAGCACAAAGGCTGGGAGGCAATGGAAATATACTAATATAAGGTGCTTATACTAAATATGAGTGTAACTTGAATATAAACTGTTATAAATTAAAGATGAACACTATACATTCTAAATCAAACACTAAAATAAAGAGGAAATTATAACTAATAAGGTAATAAAAAAGATTTAATCATAAAAAACACTAATCCAAAAGAAGGCAGCAAAGGGGGAAAAGGAGAACAAAGAAAGATCAAACAAGTAGCAAGCTGGTAGATTTAAACTTAATCATTATAAAGAATCACATTAAATGTAAATGGTATAAAAACTCCCAGTTAAAAGGTGTAAGTTACCAAATTGGGTAAAAAAGCAAACCTAACTATATGCTGCCTACAAAAAACCCACTTTGAATATAAAGATATAAATAGGTTAAAAGTACAAGAATAGGAAAAGTTATTCTATCCTAATACTAGTGAAAAGCTGGAGGGGCTGGGACTTCCCTGGCTGTCCAGTGGTTAAGACTCCACGCTTCCACTGCAGGAGGCACGGGTTCAACCTCTGGTTGGGGAACTAAGATCCTGCATGCCACACGGCATGGCCATTAAAAAAAAAAAGCTGGAGGGCCTATATTAATATCAAAGTAGATTTCAGAACAAAACTATTACCAGGGGTAAAGAAAATTATCTCATAAAGATAAAGGGGTCAATTCATTAAGAAGTTAGAAATCCTAAGTTTATGAACCTAGTAACTAAGCGTCAGAATATATGAAGAAAAACCTGATTGAACTGCAAGAAGTAAATAAGTCTACAATTTTTATCAGAGATTTCAATATCCTTCTATCAAAATTGATAGAATAACTAGAAAGAAAATCAGCAACTATACAGAAGACTTGAAAAACACTATCAACCTATCTGATCTAATTAACATTTATAGAATGCTCCACCCAACAACAGCAGAATACACATTGTTTTCAAGTGTACATAGAACATTTACTATGATAGAGACCATATTCTCAGCAATAAATGTCTTCATATATTTAAAAATATTCAAGTCATACAAAGTAACCACAATAGAATTAAATTAGAAATCAGTAACAAAAGGACATGTAGAAAATCTGCAACCACTGGGAGACTAAACTTCTAAATAACCCATGGGTCAAAGAAGACATCAAAAAAGAAATTAGAAAGTGTTTTCAACTATATAAAATTGAAAATACAGCATATCAAAATCTGTGGGATGCTGCTAAAGCAATACACAAAGGAAAATTTATAGCACTAAAACATCTATATTAAAAAAGAAGAAAGATTTCAAACCAATGACTTCAGCTAGGAAAAAAAAGAGCAAATTAAACCAAAAATAAGCCAAAAAGGAAGTAATAAGGATCTAAACAAATAAAAAACAATACAGAAAATCAATGAAACTAAAAGATGGTTCTTGGAGAAAATCAGTAAAATTGATAAACCTCTAGTCAGATTGATCAGGAAAACTTAAGAGTATAAAGTGAATGAATTAGAAAGGTGCATATCAACCCAGATAAACCTCACAAATGTAATGCATAATGTAGAGGGGAAAAGAGCAAGTTGCAAAAGAATACGTACAGTATGATTCTGCTTAAGTTCATAAACATGTAAAATGCGTGTGTGTTCGTGGGTGTTGTGTGTGTAATATACACAATAAAAGTATTTTTAAAAGAGCAATGTAAATACGGTTTTAAAAACTCAGGATTGTAATTATCTCTGGCAAAGATCATAGGAGATGGTTCATTGAATGCTTCAACTGAGTTGTTGACATTTTTTTTTTAACCTGTGTGTTGGTTATACAGTTGTTCACTTTATTGTTTTTTATGATGTATATGTACATTACATATATTCTTTTGTATATATAAAATATTTCACAATAAAAATTTCAATAAAATGTATAGGTAACCAGTAAAGGAGAACTGAATATATAACTTCCAAAGCAACAGCAAGGGAAGAAAAAAAATACAGAAAACTTAAGCAAAGCAATAGAGAGCAGAAAAAGATTGAGGCAAGGAGAAGGAACAAAGAAAAGCCTAGATAACTATAAAGCAGGAAATGAGATGATGACAATAAATATCAAAAACTGCAATTAATATAAATCAACTAAATTTGTCAGTAAAAAAACAGACATTCATATTGAATTAATAAAACAAAACTTTACATGTATATTTATAAGAGAAACACCTAAAACATAATAAAATATCATAGAAAGGTTTAAAGTAAAGGAGTGAAAAGTTATTCCACTCCAATTCTTACCAAAAGAAAGTTGATGTAGACTATTAATATCAGTTAAGATAGACTTTAAAGCAAATATGCATAGGCACAAAAGAGAATCTCTACATAACAACAAAAAGATAAATTCACCAGGTAGCTCTAACAATTCTGAATTTATACGCACCTAAAAACATGGCCTTAAAATACAGAAAGTAAAAATGCAGAGAAATACTGCCAACCCTACCATTATGATATTAAATTCTAACTCACTTCTCCCAGCAATGATACAGATGTGTGCAGCTATAGACATTCTGAACAACACAATTTATATGCTTGAGCTAATGATAGAACTCTGAATTCAGTTGTTACAGAAAACACTTTCTTTTCAAGCACATACGGAACATTTAAAAATAAATAAATACCAGATACTGGATTGCAAAGCAAATTCTAATAAATACCCAAGAATCTGATGCTACTGAGATGAAGAAACTGAAATTTTACAGAGTTTAAGTAATTTTCTCCAGAACATACACTTAGTTAGGTAGTGCATTGTTGACTCCATGGTCTCTAACAATAACCACTATATTATACCATCTCTATTAAATGTTTAACTAAAAATTTAAAAACTTTATGCCCCATAATATAGTACATTTATTTTTTCTACATTATCTTTGACACACTTGTCTCTGTGTAGGCATTCCTAATAATAGAAGCATTCTATTTTACTAGGAAGCTGTAATTTGAAATATGGGTAATTTTAATGGGTTGTGTAAGCATGCTAGACAGAAAAAACCACACCAACAAACAAGTCAGAGAAGTAGAATTATGGGAAGGTAGATTGAGGCCATATTGATAACAGTTTATTCACTAGACAGAGATAGAGTATAAAAGGTTATTAGGGAAGTGTCATGTTTTAGAAAAAAAATATGATTCATATAAGAAATAAAGATCCTTTCAAAATACTACTTGTAAATTACATCATTGTATTTAAATTGACTTTCATTTGTTTTTGAGATATTTATCTCAAGAACTAGCATGGCAGTGTAGAGATAAATACATATATATATGTAAACATTGGTCAAAGTATTTCTTTTTGTTGGCTCTTAGATTTGGCCTCAGAATCTTTCTCAACATAATTCTCCTACCAGCTGTGATCAACTGATGAAACTTTTTGCAGGGCCTGGTACCGTAACAGAGAACAAGATTAGGAATTAATGTCCAGCACCAGCTCTATCACCTACTTAGCTGTGTGATCATAAACAAGGTACTTGGTACCCCTAAGCCTCGGTTATAAAATGGGACTGATGATATTTGCCTTACAGGATTATATAAAATAATGTAATCAGTACCTAGCCCAAATAGTCATTTAATAAATGTTAGTCTTTCTTTTTTCCATATTGCTATTGAAGCTAGTACACAGTATGGGCCCAGCGTATTCATAATATTATCTTCAATAACTATAAATAAACCCCAATTTAAAGAACTCATGGTGGGACTTCCCTGGTGGCACAGTTGTTAAGACTCTGCACTCCCAATGCAGGGGCCCGGGTTCGATCCCTGGTCCGGGAACTAGATCCCACATGCATGCCACAACTAAGAGTTTGCGTGCCACAACTAAGGAGCCAGTGGGCTGCAACTAAGGAGCCCACCTGCCACAACTAAGATGCAACGCAACCAAATAAATTAATTAAATAAATAAATAAAATAAAGAATTCATGGCATGCAGATGTCTTAGGAGCATAATATAACAAGTATACATCTTCTTCAAGTCTCCGTTCAAATGTCACTTTAAGGTCTACCATGACAACCCTGTTTAAAGTTGCACCAGTGCCCTACCCCTAGCACTCCTAATTCCTTTACCCTTTTCCTCTTCTTCTTAACACTTATTTCTTTCTAAGGTAATATATCAATGGTGTTATCTTTTATTGTCTTGATAGAAAGTTAAGCTCCACTAGAACAAGCATCTGTATCTGCTTCACTGACGTACCCTCAGCCCGTAGAACAGTGCCTGCCCTATGACAAGTGCTCTTTAAAGATTTTTTGAATTATTACTCTCAAAGCATAATACACATTTAGGATGAAGTTTATCATTAACAATAGTGAATATAAATCCATATTTCAAAATCTCTTTCTTGATAAAAACTTCTTTGGCCAATTTCTTGTCAGCTCCAATTAGACTACCAATGTATTGCTTTTATTTTGTAATGTGTTGGAGAAGAGCTCTAATTAGATCATAATTATTTTTATCTTGTAATGTGGCTGAGAAAGACCACTACTAGGAGGGGAGAAAAGTCGGTACTACAATTTTATCATTAGTAATATCTTCAAAGTTTCTTTGCAGGAATATTTTCATGCTTAAATTATATGTACAATTTGTCAGGTTATTTTAATTTAACTACATAATATAATCTATAAATTAACTTAACCCAAAAAATGCTAACTGCAATAACCTCACCGTAAACTGGAAGCAAACAAAAAAACAAAGTCCTCAGAAACCCTCTGTATTGTACAATTCAGAATCTCCCTTGGTTACACCTTCCTCCACTTAGGAGACTACTATTTTAAATAACCAAAGCAAAAAAAAGAATAAATTATATATTGTCCTTAATGTTGAGAAAAATAGCAAATCTGGGTACCTACCCCACCCTACATCACAGAATATTATTAGATTTTTATGCCAAAGTAAAGGTTAATTGCATGAATATCCTGTTTAGTCCTGGTGGCACGCTTGGGGCGGGGTCGGGGGGGGGGGGGAGTTGCATTCTTGAGATAGGTGTGCAAACTAAATCGGCCTATATGTAGTTGTTTTAGCATAGCCCCTGTGGAGATGCTTTGTTAAGTCAACAATTGTTCTCTTCAAATCCCCTGAAGTCACTACATCCCTTAGGTAACAGGTATCCTCTGCTACCTCTCCTACAACTATCTATCAATCCTGGGAGATCTCAGTGATGTTTATAATGCCCTTCACAACGTCAAAGAGCTCCACCAATCCTTAAAGTCCTCTGGCTGTTCCTTACTCTCTTACCTCCACCCTTCACTTGAAGACAACCTCAAGCTGCCTTAAAAATGCATTTTAATACCCAGTATGATACCCTTCCTTTGCGACTTTGTAACAAAATACTATTCATGTATATATTTTGTCAGCCAAGACAGATTTGCCAGAACACAGGATAAGCAGCAGAGGGAGACCTCAGCGGAGTACACCCGTTTCAAAACACACTCGACTCAGGACAGCAGGATAAAGAGCTCTGAGAATAGATGACCAGAGTTCAGATATCCCTAGAGTTCAAACGCCAAGAGTGTATAACAGCTCACAGAACTTCGGGGTGAGGAGTTCTACTTAAATTCCAGTAAGATGCACTATATTCATATGGAAAATATTTCAGACACAGAGAAAAGCAGCATTACTTAAAGCTGCTCTCTTTCCAGATGAGTGTCTTCTCTCTGAGAGTTCACATTGGGAGGTTATATGTTTATTTTCAAATGCTCAAAACGTTTTTAGAATCCTGTGTGAAAAGGCCTTTGCAGACTAAAGCACGTTCTTTTGATCGTCCTTAAGGGTAAGAAGCTGTCATTATTTGAGGCTGGCTCTTATGTTAGACAATAGCCTCCAAGAGTAAGTTGTAGAAAAGTGGATAATCAAGCCAATACTAATTAGGGGTCAAAAGTTAGATGTGAGTGTAAAATGATGGGACTGATTTTCTTCTGACGGTTAACTATAACTTATTAATTTTGTAACAATACTTCATAATTATTTTGGAGTACTTTACAGAAGAGAACTTGGAAATGGTACATGGTACCACAAAGAAAACATAAAGGGGGAAGAAAAAAAAAAACAAAGCATTTAAATTACAATGTTCATTATTTACAATGATCAAAAACCATTACCAATAGCTCTTAATTATCAGCTATTGTACCCGTTTTAAGGATTTATTTGGTCCAAAATAATAAGCAAGATTTAAAATATGTATATACACAGACTCATACATACACTTATATATAGGATAATGAAAGTTTTGTTATAACGTAGAGAAATATGTTTAAAGGTGTGAAAAACATTTATATAATTGGTATCGTTAATGTTGTATCTTAAAGCTGGCCTTAAGTACTTAAGTAAAATTATGTACCATACAAAGCTAACCCACTTCTTGATATGCCATTTCCAAGAAAGCCTATTTTCTCGTTCCCATAACATCAGTCCACTTTCAACCTGGTTTAATATTAAAACTTTGGTATAAAAGACAAAAGAGAGGTATTTTCAATATACATTTTTTTAAACCTTTCTAAATATTTTACATACTAGAACATAACCTCTAGAAACCCTGGTTTGAGATTAGGGTTTACTTATAAATTAACATGTAAAAATTAAGGTTTCATTCAAAATATTTTCTTTAAAAAAGATATTATAAATCATTAAATAATATATAAGACAAATATATAGTTGATGGTATTGCTCTGATTTTGAAAGGTTAAAATGTATTGAGTGGTTTTTTAATTCTCTAGGAAATAGCTTTATTAATTAACTAAAAGTCTTAGTTTCCTTTTGTCTTCTTAGTATTTAAAATCAGAATTGCTTCAAATTAAGATCAGAAAGAATAATCTCCTTCAAGTAGTAATCATAATTATTTAAATATATTAAGCTGGAGAGAATTGGGAGGTTGATAGATATAATAAATGTTTCACCACAATGTATTTTACCATTCTTCAATCTTAGAGTTTTTTTCAACATATATTATACAGTGACGGCATTCAGAATAAAATATAACAAGGTTGCACCTTAGTTTTCAAGAAACCCCTCTTTTTTAAGAAATCCTTCTGTACAACATCTTCAGCCTTATTCCAAATATTTTTTATGCTTTGACTGTAATTGATACAAGTGCATCCTGAAGTTACTGTGAATGCTGCTTTTTAAACTGGTGCTGGGTTTAGTGTTTCACTTCCACATTTTATCAAAGGACACCACCTGCACCCTCCCCACCCAGTTTGTCAGGACAGACAGCCATATAAAATGCCTTCTGAATTGACCACACATAGCCACAAATTTAAATATCTCTAGTCTTCTTTTAACTTCCTAACTGAGATATCTTGTTCAAAATAAAGAAGAGAGAATTTCAAATTACCCCATGGTTCTACACAAAGCCTTCTGCCTAAAAGAGTTTAAACAATGTCATTTTGCATCATAGTGCTTTCTTAATTGTTGTTTTTATTGATGCAATTTATGCAGTATCTTTCTTCTGAGCTTTTTCATCACCGTTCATAGTCATCCCTGCCTTCATAGGAAGGGGGTTGAAGGGACAGAATCATCATTTTCCATTTTACAGACAAAGAAACAGATCCCACATCAAGATAGCAATAGAGCAAGATTGGATTCTTCGTCTCCCCATCCAATGCTCTTTTAAAACTGCCTGTCTAATTCTTTAGGCCTCCATATAATTTGTTAATAAATTTAAGCAGCTGAGAAAGTCAAGACAAACGAGCCCTGGGTGGATCTACAGATAATTTCCTGCAGAGGGCTATGAACTTCAATCCTACTGCATAACACTTTCTAACTATTTTAGTCCTGGCTGTCTCCCAAGGGTCTGGTGACAATCATATCAAATTGAGGATCCGCGCAATGTAGCAAGGATCACGCTAAACACACAGGCACTCATTTATACTTGGAACTTTTAACAGGATTTTTTGCCCTTAACTTCCTAATGTTTAAATCTCACTTATCCTTTCAAAACAGGGAGCAAATGCCACCTCCTTCAGGAAGTCTCTCTCTTAATCCCCCCCTCCTCCCCCCTCCTCCCCCAGAGCTAAAAGAAATCTCTTTTCTGAACTCCCAGGAGTACTTTATTGGTATCTTTTCGCCCACTTAACACATTCTCCTTTATAATATTTTATGTATCTTAACTCTGCTGCTACTCTGCAAGTTCATTAGGTTAGGATCCATATCTGAGTCACTTAGTACGACTTCAACACATGCTTTCTAAAAGCCAATCAGTGTATTATGAGATAGATAGTAGAGAAATTAAAATAAAATGCTGGGCATTTCCAAATGGAAAATTACCAAAGAAAACACATGCACTCTTGAAAAGGCTGTTAGAAGGCTGGATAATAGTAAAGGGATACACAGTAGTTAAGGTAATACATGCTAATTAATTAGATCTTGAAATTTCATTTGATGCAATCCAAGTATTCCAATTAAGAACCTCTCATTATGTTACTGTTAACAGGACTGATCTGAGAATGGCTATCCCTTTCTGTATGTGTAACAAAATCCAAACTCCTTTTCATGGCCTATAAGACCCTATATGATCTGGCCCTGGCCAACTTCTCCAGCTGCGTTTCCTGTCCCTCTTCCACAAAAAGCTCCTGTCTAAATAGCCAAACTTTTTTTGCCTCAGGGCTTTGGCCATTTGGGTCATTCTGCCACCTGGAACACAGTGCTCACCCCCCTTCCCTCCTCACCACCCACCAGCTACCCCAAAACTCTTACGTAGACGGGTTCCTCATCCTTCAGATCTTAGCTTAAAAGACTAACCAGGCAACTCTATCTTAAAATGTCACCATAGGGTTTCCCAGCTATTATTTTCTATCATAACACTCTGTTTCCTCCTTCATCACAATTTATACTTTTTTATTTGTTTCTGAACTTTTCTATATTATCTGTCTGCTCTCTCAGATCCTATGGTCATGAGAGCAGGAACCAACTGTATCTAGTATGGTTACCACTGTATACATAATACCTGTTATAAAGTAGGTTCTCAATTCGTTTGCTTGAATGAATGAATGAATGAATGAACGAACGAATAAAATGCCAAATACATGAATTTCAAACTGAATTGTATAAGGTGATTTCAGTGTCTGAATAACCTTCAAGCTCAAATACTATAATGATTAAAACACTAGACCTGGGTTCAAATTCCATTTTTAACTGCTTACTAGCTGTGTCACCTTGAGTAATTTCCTTAGGCCCTCTAAACCTCAATTTCTTCAAAAAAGGGACTAAAAATAGTATTTACTTCTCTGAGTTGTGAGAACTGAATGACAAAATTCCTCCCTCCCTACTTAGCTATTAAATACTCAATAAATGGTTGATACTATTTATATTAGAATTTCTTTTGTCTCCCATTGGTTGTTTGTTTCTCATTTGTTTCACTTAAAGAAACAATTTTACATTAATGAGGTTATTTTTAAAATGTGATCTTGGCTCAAGGGTCTTCTAGAAACAATTTTACAGCAAAGAGGTTATTTTTTGAGTTTTTGAGTTTTTTGTTTTGTTTTGTAAACAGCTTTATTAATGTACAATTGGCATGCCGTAAACTGCACTGAAGTTATTTTTTAAATGTGATCTTGGCGCAAAGTGTCTTCTAGAAAACACATGATAAGGAATGCTAACCAATAATGTTGTGTATAACTTTCCACGCTATATGAAGATAGGTATGTCCCGGCTGGAGAAATCTTTAGGAGACACCATGTTGAGATTCATTAAACAAATATTTACTGGGCACCAACTTGTGCCAGGCAGTGTGCTAGGAGTCAGGGATATATCCATGAATAAAATGGACAAAAATCCCTGCCTTCCTGGAGTCGACATTCCAATATTATTTGCTGCAATGCAAAAGGATATTAGAAAATTTGTAAATTTTTTCAAAGGAATTCTTTTAAATAGCCATACACTATGCTTAAAAAAGCAAATCTGTAGATCCATCTGTCACATGAAGTGACTACATCTATAATAAAAGACCAACTCTACAATAGGCTTAAAGTGTACCCAGCAAGGATCCAATAATCATAACCCAAGTTACAGCTGTTTCATTCTGTTAACAGGTTATTCTATGAGATACTTCTTAGCTACAACTTCCTCCACTCCTGAAGCTAGCAGTGATAAAAACTGTCTTTCCATCTTCCAACCTGTAAAATCCCAGGTCTGAATACAACGTAAGGAAGAAATAAATGCTATAATATGAAGGAAAACATGAGAGGGAGAGGACTCAAATAAAATTAGAAATGAAAAAGAAGTTATACCGGGCACTGCAGAAATACAAAGCATCATGAGAGACTGCTACAAGCAACTCTATGCCAATAAAATGGACAACCTGGAAGAAATGGACAAATTCTTAGAAAGGTATAACCTTCCAAGACTGAACCAGGAAGAAATAGAAAATAAGAACAGACCAATCGCAAGTAATGAAATTGAAACTGTGATTAAAAATCTTCCAACAAACAAAAGTCCAGGACCAGATGGCTTCACAGGTGAATTCTATTAAACATTTAGAGAAGAGCTAACACCCATTCTTCTCAAACTCTTCCAAAAAATTGCATAAGAAGGAATACTCCCAAACTCATTCTATGAGGCCACCATCACCCTGATACCAAAACCAGACACAGATACTACAAAAAAAGAAAACTACAGACCAATATCACTGATGAATAGAGATGCAAAAGTCCTCAACAAAATACTAGCAAACAGAATCCAACAACACATTAAAAGGATCATACACCATGATCAAGTGGGATTTATCCCAAGGATGCAAGGATTCTTCAATATATGCAAATAAATCAATGTGATACATCATATTAACAAATTGAAGGAGACAAACCATATGATCATCTCAATAGATGCGGAAAAAGCTTTTGACAGAATTCAACACCCATTTATGATAAAAACTCTCCAGAAAGTGGGCACAGAGGGAACCTACCTCAACATAATAAAGGCCATATATGACAAACCCACAGCAAACATCATTCTCAACGGTGAAAAACTGAAACCATTTCCTCTAAGATCAGGAACGAGACAAGGATGTCCACTCTCACCACTATTATTCAACATAGTTCTGGAAGTCCTAGCCACGGCAATCAGAGAAGAAAAAGAAATAAAAGGAATACAAATTGGAAAAGAAGAAGTAAAACTGTCACTGTTTGCAGATGACATGATACTATATATAGAGAATCCTAAAACTGCCACCAGAAAACTGCTAGAGCTAATTAATGAATATGGTAAAGTTGCAGGATACAAAATTAATGCATAGAAATCTCTTGTATTCCTATACACTAACAACAAAAGATCAGAAAGAAAAATTAAGGAAACAATACCATTCAGCACTGCAACAAAAAGAATAAAATACCTAGGAATAAACCCACCTAAGGAGGTAAAAGACCTGTACTCAGAAATCTATATGACACTGATGAAAGAAATCAAAGATCACACAAACAGATAGAGAGATATACCATGTTCTTGGATTGGAAGAATCAATACTGTGAAAATGACTATACTACCCAAAGCAATCTACAGATTCGATGCAATCCCTATTAAATTACTAATGGCATTTTTTACAGAACTAGAACAAAAAATCTTATAATTTGTATGGAAACACAAAAGACCCCGAACAGCCAAAGAAATCTTGAGGGAAAAAAATGGAGCTGGAGGAATCAGGCTCCCGGACTTCAGACTATACTGCAAAGCTACAGTAATCAAGACAATATCATACTGGCACAAAAACAGAAATACAGATCAATGCAACAGGATAGAAAGTCCAGAGGTAAACCCATGGTTTACCTATGGTCAACTAATGGTCACCTATGGTCAACTAATCTATGACAAAGGAGCCAAGGATATACAATGGAGAAAAGACAGTCTCTTCAATAAGTGGTGCTGGGAAAACTGGACAGCTACATGTAAAAGAATGAAATTAGAACACTCCCTAACACCATACACAAAAATAAACTCAAAATGGATTAAAGACCTAAATGTAAGACCGGACACTATAAAACTCTTAGAGGAAAACACAGGAAGAACACTCTTTGACATACATCACAGCAAGATCTTTTTTTGATCCACCTCCTAGAGTAATGAAAATAAAAACAAAAATAAACAAATGGGACCTAATGAAACTTCAAAGCTTTTGCACAGCAAAGGAAACCATAAACAAGATGAAAAGACAACCCTCAGAATGGGAAAAAATATTTGCAAATGAATCATCGGACAAAGGATTAATCTCCAAAATATATAAACA